>NC_054743.1:23265160-23865160 GCF_018143015.1 Lytechinus variegatus | reverse complement strand
TCCCAAATTTTGGAACACACTTCCCATTGAAGTAACTCATTCTGTCAGTGTGTCGGTCTTTAAACATAAGTTGAAATTACATTTGCTGAAAGGTTATGCTGAAACTCTTCAAAATATTTAGTGTAAAATAGATTACTTATTATAATCCTTCGTTTGTTTTTGTTGTACACCTCTTTTTCCTCTCCTCTTTTAGCGTTTCTCTTATAAACTGCTTTATACACCTCCCTATTGGCCCCATGTAATTCCCTCTCTTTGCCTTCCCTGTATACACCTTTTTTCCTCGCTTCATAATTCCTCTCTTATTGTTCCCTATGTCTTTTCATTCTGTATATAAATTCATATATATCCTCACTCTTTTCTTCTTTTGCTAATTTCTCTTTGTATTTCCTTCTTTCCCTTTCTTTCCATTATGTAGATTTAGATGTGTAGTCCTACTTAAGTATGTAAAATATCTATACACATACACTTATCGTATCCTAACTGGGGACCTTGTCTTGACAAGCCTAGCTTTTTTAAGGTCTCCTCTTTCTTTCAGACATATGAAATTTTGTGTTACTTTTGTCTCCGTAATCCTACTGGGTATGATTTATGTTAACAACCTCAAAGTATGTTTATACGCTGACAATCCATTTTTTGTCTTGCTATTTATTTTATTATCATTTGTTATGTAACTACCATGTATGAATGTTTTTGTGAAAGGAATAAATAAATGAACTGTGAACTATGAACTATGAAATACATATACTTTTTTCATTATTACGTTACGTACGTAACGTACCCTATCTTTAAAAAATCCCTTTAACTTTTTTTTTGATCGAGCGTGGTATCCACTCGTCAAAGAAATCATTTTGTATGCCATAAGTGTTGTAGACGCAAT
Source organism: Lytechinus variegatus (assembly GCF_018143015.1). Taxonomy (NCBI): domain Eukaryota; kingdom Metazoa; phylum Echinodermata; class Echinoidea; order Temnopleuroida; family Toxopneustidae; genus Lytechinus; species Lytechinus variegatus. The sequence continues at coordinate 23,864,283 of NC_054743.1, read as the reverse complement.
TTAATTTCGTTTTGACGAAATTCATTTCGTGTGACCAAAAAATAAATTTCGTATACGAAATGAAACTGCGTCATGACGAAATGATTTTCGTCTGAGTTAAAACGTATTTTGTGTACGGAATGGCGTGAATTACATGTAAACGGAATTTAGCATAGGATACTTGGTAACCTGCAGTACACAGGCCTATAAACAAAAATGATGCAAGCAGAGTTCCAGCTGAAGTTATTTTGACATTCCAAATTGAAAATTAGATGATCCTTTATAAGCACTTTTTTGTAACCATAAACAGAATGAATGCTTATTAATCAATTGATGTGCGACGTGCGAGATAATTTTTTCATGGTAATCCGTACTGACATTAGAAGCACGTTATGAAATACAGAACAAGCTGGTTAAGAATTAAAGCGATGGCGAAGTGCGGGCTGATTTTTTTTGCAGGATTTACCTAAAATTTGCCATTTTAAGGAATCATCGGTTCAGTGGATATCTCCCTCTTATCCTTTTTTATATTTCAATTCTGATTTATTTTGTATGTTCTCCATCTATTATTCATCATGAACAAAAAGGTGCAATAATCACTCGTCTTGGGAATATTGTCCGATATTCACTAATACCGACGTTCATGTGATGGTGATTGAAGATGTTAAATGTTGGTCCCAATTATAAATCATAATTTCTCAAAGAAACATGTCTGTAAATATTTATCACACACACACTCTCTATTTATAACCCACGGCGCCCCAGAGTGTCAAATCATGAACATAAAGGGGTCAACGCCGCAATATTGTGTTCATCAGGAAATACTTGTCAAAATCCGCCACTTGAAGATGAATTCACGCCCTAATTTCTCCGCGACTCGATTTGCAGGATTTGGGAATACTTTGCTTTACAGCTTACCCGAGACCCCGTTGTCCCAACACACACATTCTCTCACAGAAACACACACTCTCTATTTAGCAGATATAGTGGGGTTTAACACTTCTTCAAATTGTTTGTCGCATGACCCTGCGTTTATTATCAAAATCTTCAACCTCGAGAAAACAAATAATTATTCAGATCGAGTGTCAATTCGAAGAGAAGGAATGCATCAATGTTGTCGATAGACTCGGGCACTTTATCATTTGGAATACTTTTTTATTATTTTGTATTTCCCGAGATCGAAGTTCAGAATATCTAATTTTTCTATTTACAGAGGGTAGTAAATCGGATGAAATCGTCAAAGTTTATGTTTGCAAGGATCTGATTAAATAAAACAACATAACTTTCACTCTTATGTTTAAGGAAAGTGATTTATATTATCATTATTATTTTAAACACAAAACCTCAGTGCGACGCGATTTTTCAAATGTCATGTTTGCTGCGCACATGCATGCCTTCATGTCCCTTTTCCGTTTATTTTTAAAATCCTTGAGGAAACATTTCATGTGACAATAACAGCAAGATTATCACAATGTTGACAGAGGGTATGAATGAACTATGACACTTCATGATGTAGATGTTCAGAAAATATATTTCATTGAAAGAATTGCATTGCCAATAGACGGTTCGTAATTGATGAACTATTACATTTATCATGTTTATTATTTGGATAATGTGGCCGATAGACGGCACTGCTATATTATTTCAGAATAAATTTGTATGGAAACTACTTTCAGAGAAGTTTAGAATATTTATAGGCGCTCAATCGCATCGTCAAATCTGTAAATTTCATACAGCACGTCCCAAAAAAGTCCCTCTGATATATGGCTGAATTAATCCCTCCCCCCAAAACAAAATTGCAAACCTGGAATGGTCTGAAATGCACCACTGTTGCGTAACAGGGTGTGTAATCAAAACCGCTGAAACGAGACCAATGAAATTTTTTATAAAAGTTAGATTATGATATAAGCTTTCTACTCCTGTATTTGATTGAGAGTGCTGCAACATTTTGGAATAACTTCAGCACGGGTATGTCTGGGGACAGTGGCGTACCGTGGGTGACGGCATTGGGGGGCACCAGCAAAAATTTCGGGTCACTTAGGGAGCGCGCGAAGCGCGCTCAGTTGTCTGGTATACTGACCTAATAGAGATATTTTAAGGACATGCAGTGCCATCAAACGGATATGTATCTCACTGATTAAATAATGCGAGCGCGAAGCGCGAGGTGAAAATTTTTCATATTGACGGCTAAAAATTGACATTATAAGCGAATTGTTTGTAATCATGATACTAAACTGTTTCGCTAAACAAACAATGCGAGCGCGTAGCGCGAGCTAAAATTTTTGTATATATTGACCCTAAACAAGGAAATTTTTTGATATTCAGATCAGAAAAATTGACATTTTAAGGACTGATTTTAGGACTTCATGAAGAACAAAAATGTCACCAATCCACTAATGCGAACGTTAGCACGGACAGGAAATGTTTTATATTAAGAACTTAAAATGGGGCAATAACTTTCAGTAGTCATGAAAAAGAAGAATATATCACTACTTAAAACAATAATAACTCTAATTGCGAGGAAATATATTATTTTGTTGTATATTGATTTGAAAACGGGAGTCTTTAGTACAGCAGGTTTATATAGGCCTATCTCGTTAAAAAGTCTATGCGAGCACCAGGAACAATGAAGACACAATTAAGCAAATAATGTTTCATTAAGTTGTGAAAAAATGCTTATGTTGTATAACATAATATAATATAACACTGTGATAAACAACAATTTCCTCTTTCCCCCACTACGTTTCTCTTCCTTTTTCCCTCTTTTTCTCCTTTCCCCCGTTTTTTTTTTCTTTTTTTTGGCCAGCCGATGGGGGGGGGGGGGCACGTGCCCCCCATGCCCCCCGTATTTACGCCACTGTCTGGGGACGTTTGGGGACGCGAGGTTTATAGGTCTACATTCGTAGAGGTGACATGATTGAAAGCAGTTCATTGCGGCGTACATTGCTCTGTTTTGGCAATTACGGCAATGTTACGGCGGCGGCATAAGGTCAGTGGCGTAGACAGGTCCTTAGACCTGGGGGATGATCCCTAGCTGGGTCATACCTTATATAATATATATATATATATATATATATATTTATTTATATATAAAAGACGTTTTCAAACGCTTTGCTTGCGACATGCTTGGACAATTTCACGTCATTACATTGACCGCAATTCACAAGGTTAAATTGAATCTTGTCTAGAAATTAGTCAAATTTTTATCGCGTAAATGCGCGAGATGAGTATGTTTTTTTGTCAAAGGTCCGACAATGAACATGCTGAGGGTTGAGTTAGGCTTGTTCTGTGATCTTAGACCATAAATTAATCTTATCCATGGATTGATTCAATCTGCCTTCGTGAATTAAGGCATGTCTATATATTGGATGATTCTACCTTCTTTGAAAAGCGCAAAGTACTCTGAAAAAAAAATAGTGAAATAGTTCACTCTTTAAGGAGTGAATATATGAAAGAGTGAATATTGAGTGAAAAAAACCTCGGATATCACTGAGGCCATCCAAAATTTGCACTTTCATTCCAAAATCATTCATTTACTAATTCGCTCCTTAGAGACTGAAAATTTTCACCTTTCCTTTGCAAAGTAGGGGTTGAGGACATGGCCAGCAGGGAAAAGGGTCAGTGTATGTGTATAGGTAATTTCTTATTAATTCGTTTGAACAGTGTTAATGTGTTATGAAAGCAATTGCTCTGAAAGGGAGTGATTAAGCGACACTTTCTTAAATCTGTAATGAAATATTTTGAACTTATCTCCTTTGCAAATACATAATTATTATAAGGAAATGTACTTTGTGAAACTCTGAATAACTGGAACCTTTGGAACAAGATCGCTTGTGTGAAAACAGAAAAATCAAAGAAACAGATCAACGAAAGTTTGAAAAAAATCGGACAAATAATGAGAAAGTTATGAGCATTTGAATATTGCGATCACTAATGCTATGGAGATAGCAAATTGGCAATGCGACAAAGATGTGTGATGTCACTTGTGAACAACTCTCCCCATTACTTTAGTATATATTTCACTAGAATTGCCTCTTTTATCACATCTATCCATAAATCATGTGCTCTGTCTACATGAGGGCATGTAATACATATTTTTTAAGAATACATCATGGATAGAGTTTGTATCATCATAAGAAAAAGCAAAAAGAGACATTTTGAGGGTATTTTATAGTCCACCAAAGGGAAAGTTGTTCATCAGTGACATCACACATCCTTGTCGCATTGCCAATGTGAGGATCTCCATAGTATTAGTGATTGCAATATTCAAATGCTCATAACTTTCTCACTATTTGTCCGATTTTTCTCAAACTTTCTTTATTCTTATTCTTTGATTTTTCTGTTTCTACACAAGCCTATTTGTTCCAAAGGTTTCATTCCCCTTTAAATGTATATGACGACGCAAGACAGTTGTTATTACTTAAAACTTGCAAGTTGTAAATGCATATAAGATGATTGACTCTGAATAAAAGTCCAATTTTGATCATGTTTGTCATTGCTGTACGTTATGATTATTACTGCTATTATTATTGATTGATTTTAAGTTTAACTAGCATTCATTGCTTTATTACTGTATAGTTTTGCTTCTTCCCCCACAGAAACCTGGGGGATGATTGTACACACCATCCCCCCACCTAAAATTCTGGGGGGATGCATCCCCCCATCACCCCGCTATCTACGCCCCTGCGTAAGGTCATCTAACGGCAAAGTCATGAATTCAACTTTTAATTTTGTCGATAGAAGGCGTTTATCGATCCGTCCAACAATAAAGCACAAGAGAAGGAAAACATATCTTATGCAAAAATATATTTCACATCAGCAAATTTTGTTATTTTAATTGAAGTATGAAACAAGATATTAATAAGCAATGCATATTTCAAATTTGTAGGTATCAGAAAGTACATTCATATATTATATTTGGTCACTCTCTTGTCTCTTATCAGCATGGAAAAATATAATTTCATCATTATCATAATAAACGAACAGCTTTCTACAATCTACAAAGTTTGTTCTGTATTATTATGTGCACTAGTTGTCGCTTTCTTCGGTCCCTTCCATTTCGTCTTCATCCTCCTCTTCTTCCTGGTATTGAAATAGGACATCAAACTTTGTTCCGTGTCTAGCCAACACGCATTGTCTTGCTTTCCGAATATCCATTCCATTCTCTACTCTTTCTTTGATATCAGATTGAATTTCGGGATTGGTGTCATCTTCTTCAAGATTCAAACTATGTCGCAAGAAGTAAGAGTAGTGGTCGAAGAAGACTCGTTTGACTGTCAAAAAAACTTTTGTGTGAGCATTCTCTCGAGCTTCTTCCTTGCTCATACTTCTTGAGATAATTTTTTCGTATTTTTCATTTCTCATCTCATCGGTTGCTGCTAGAGCCAGTTTAAACCATTCTTGTTAAACCAGGTTGTCTTCAGAATCTCCATTGTCTTCTTCTTCGCTTTCTGATTCTATCATTTTAGAATCTTCCTCTATAATGGTATTTTCATTATCACTGGAGTCTTCATTCTCAGATTCAGTCTCATTCGGTTCCTCATCCATTTCCTTTTCTCGATGCGCAGTTTGTTCGTGCCTCTTCACGTCAAACCTGTGACTGTACGTCTTATCGCATAGGGAACAAGCAAATCGGTTTGAGAGAGTATTCATGTTGACTTGAAGGTGTTTAGCTTCCAAATGATAGTGCAGCAATTGCATCACCACTTTATATTGCTTTGACCATGCCGAGTATTGTCAAACTATGACGCCATGCACGAGGCGCTGTGTTCATGACTTTGCCGTTAGATACACCTTTAGTCTAGGTGATTGGTGAAAAAAAATGTTCAGAAAATGGTACAAGCATGAAAATCGGCACAAAGGTAGAGTAAGTTATTCTAAACATTTTTAGCAGGGGTTGCCAACGTGAGTTCACCAAACATAGCATCGGTTGCTAGGTAACATATTTACCTTAGTAACTGAGCTTAATTGGGCTTGGGTTACATCATATCAAGTCCTTTTACGCCTTTTGGACCCCTTGCGCGCGCCAATGCTCAGCGGCGCACGCACAGTCGCACAAGCGCAGCCCAGCCGGCTAGCGCTAGGGCTATACGCTAGGGCACGGCGGCCGTGGCTCCTGCCTGCTGCACTGCATAATATTAGGTACAGTACGCGCCCGGCCCGAATATGACAACTTTTGCCATTGGCTTGTGGTCTGACACATGTTTATTTAAAGCTAAAACGCGAACGCAAAGTTTGACCAATGAACATCATTCTTACATCATCGTAAAGCTTAGAAAAAACTGCACAATGACTCATGGGAACTAAGCTGTACGATACCATCAAGCGAAATTGGAAGAGTGGGAAATCGTTTGTGGTGACATAAAGTAGGATTTTACGTTGAGTTTCATCCTATTTTTGATATGAAAGGGATGTTTTTGACCCCAAAACGCGAATGTAATTAACATCTTTGCAAAAATTTCAATTATTTAATGGAAATAATATGATATCATCAGCATTATATCATTGGAACTAGGGATAAAAGTGGGAACTTTTTTCAGGAATGACAAAATTGTTAACAAAACATGAAATTTCCAATGGTATTTCCATAGAGTGGTAGACACGCGCGGAAAGCACGCGCAGTTAGTGTCCCGTAGGATTCGATATTTTCACAGGCAATATGTCATACAAATTTTAATCTAAAGCATGTTCCTGTGTATCACAATAGTTTTGATCCATTTATTCACAACAAAGGTTGCTAATGCTAGGTGACCCTCTTCCATAGCAACGAATTCTTTACCTTAGTTCAGATCATTATGATTAACTCAGAATAGCCCAGAAATTAAATCTGGCCCATGGATTCCTCATGTGATGAATGTTTCAATAGGTAGACAAAATGAGCACCATAGCAACCGTTGCTAAGTAACATTTTCCACAGTTACCAATTATTATAGGGTATCATTTTTATGATTTTAATTTATATGAATCTCATCTTTTTTTATTAGCGCATTAATAAATTAATCACAACAACCCAAGAACAAATATACCATGTATACAAGCCCATGCGAAGTACCAGTTGCTAAGTTATATTAGCAACCAATGGTTAAAGGCCGTAAGATTATTGGTGTGTGTAAGTCATAGAGGTACTAATAGAAGCTTAAAAGTAAAACCTTGCACAAATTAAACTACCTCATGATACAGTTCTTATTTCAAAAGACGATGTCTATGGGCTCCATATTAATGGTATAATAATATCCATTGCTGGAAGAACCTCACCCATATTTCTCCATTTGGAAATCCTATTTATTCTGGATTAACTTTAACATTATGTAAAAGATCGACCCTAGGATATAATTCCCCAATATCAACATTTAGCAAAAGGTCATTCTTGTATAAGAACGGTTACAAGAGCTCTCCAGGAGGTCATGGGTACTAACAACCTAAATATCTCTGATCTTGGAGAGATTAAAGAATGTCCACCAAGAATTCATTGAGTCAACTAAGCTTAAAATTATTTCAAACACCTAAAACTTGCCAGAAGTTAATTTTCAATTGAGTGCTTGGATACCACTTTATCCCTTGCTAATGTCGGTCACTTGAAAGCCAACACACTTTGCCTTGGATTACCCACTCCCTTCCGTAGCGTATGTGATGAAGATCATATTAGTTATCCATGCCGTTCCCAAAACCGGATGCAACGGGCAGGAGTTGATTTCGACCAGGCGTTTTTTTAGATCAATTCTGTGCAGCTGAGGGATCTAACATGACGTGAAAGATCTGTTAGAATCGATTGGGACCATTCAGTTCCATTCCTTGCCTGTTGGCCTGGTTCCTGCAGCTACATGATCTATCATGACTTCTGCAGAAGTTGATTTGGACCTGTTAGGTCCGATTTCTGGTGTTTTGACCGGGAACAAACCTGCAGCTCCATGCACGATCTATCATGACGTGACAGATCTTGCTAGAGTTGATTTGGACACGTCAGTTCAGTTTCTATATATATATATAGGCATGCTGGCCTGGATTCTGTAGCTAAATGACTTGATCCTGCTGAAGTGGATTTGGACCTGTCCGTTCTTTTCCAGGTGTTTGACATGGAACATTCCTGCAGCTCTAGATTTTGTCATCACGTGAAAAATTTTGCAACCAGCTAATTCTGTTTTCAGGCGTGCTGGCCTGGATCCTGCAGCTCGGGGATCTATCATGACTTGAAAGCTTGTGCAGAAGTTGATTTGGACTTGTCCGTTATTTTTCTAGGTGTTTTTACCAATGGATCAATCCTGCAGCTCCAGGACATAGCATCACTTGAAAAATCTGTTTCGATTTAAACCATTCAGTTTCGTTTCCAAGCAAGTCGCTCTGGATCCTGCAGCTACATTTCTGCAGAGGTTGATTTGGACCTGTCAGTTCCTATTCCAAGTGTTTTGACCTCGGTTGGTAATGTAGCTCTGGGATCTTTCATGACGTGAACCTGTCAGTTATGTTTCTAGGCATGTTGGCCTGGATCCTGCAGTTATGTGATTGGTCTATCATGACACGATCCTGCAGAAGTTGATTTGGACCTGTCCGTTCTGTTTCCAGGTGTTTTGACCTGGATTAAGCCTGCAGCTCCAGGATCCATGACTTGAAAACTTGTGCAAAATTTGATTTGACCTGCTAGTTCCAATTGCAGGTATTTTGGCCAGGATTCTGCAGCTTCAAGATCGATCATGACTTGATCTATGCGCAACTGACTTTCTCACCTACGTATGTGAAGCACTTGTGATATCAGGTTGGCTAGATGCGATCCATACTCGGCCACAGAACAGTAGATTTAATTTCTTATATGCTTCTTCCTTCCATATACCTCCAATACTTCTTGGCATGTCCAACTCAGATGGAAATTACCACCTTGCCTCGCAATATAATTTCCTTATGGAGAGAAACGTTTCTTACATTTTGATTGATGAACAATTAATTGTCCCATCGAAGAGGATGATGACTGTAACTTTCTTGATGTATTTCTCTGTTGCCACTAATATTCTTTGTCGAGCATACTGCTTGCTTCACAGTAGTCATGTTTTCCCGTATTTGTGATTAACCTAGTCTTAACTTAAATTTTGGAATAAATATATTATGCCCTACTTTGAAAAGGCATGTGCGACACATAAAATGTACGTTCGATTAATTTGCTAGAATTGTACCCATAGTCCCAAGTTTTTTTTAAACTTACAGTGTAAATATAAATCACTTATTTTCTTTCATCATCTAGAAACTATTGCAAAATATCATGTAAATTACATAAATGAATCAAGTGCCCATACAGTGGCAATTGGTTCTAGTAAACTTGGAATTAGAATGATTAGTTTTTTTAAGATGCTCGGATATAATGGGCAAGAATGATGAAAGAAGTAATTTTAAGCAGATTGCAAAGCTCTGTACGAACACCTTTGCATTGCTTCCCATTTTCCATCCATACTTTTTGATGACCTGGTACAACATACAATATCATGAATATCTTACACTTTACCGCTTTATCTTCATGATTTGTAGGATGCGGCGTTAATGATTAGTGTCAATTACAGAGATAGCAATTTCTTTTAAAAGATTTTGTTGTATAATTGACAAATATACTACTTCTTGACATATTCACAAGTGGCACATGTACAGTCGATGCTTGAGGCCGTTTCAGATCTACTGCACATGCTATTCAAGTCAGACAATAATATCAAAACTTTACTGACAAGTATGTGTGTGGGGCATTAATCGCCATTGCTTCCCAATGAAGCTTCGTCATTTGGGAGCGATTAGTCTAATTATCAATCAAATTTTAGCTTCCCCTAAAATTTAAGTGTCTTTCCCAGTGTTCCATGTACATCCACTACAATCAGGACAATACCCTGTCACATTTTCATAACAGGCGAGATGCTAATAATTATTAATAGTAAGAACTTTCAATAACCCGGTGATGACTTTTGTTGGTGTGTTAGATTTGTCATGTATGAGTAAAAAGTATGAAGAAATATAATCACATCCTGTAGATCAAAAGTAGGTTTATTACCTAAATACGATTATTATGCAGATATTATGATTATTTGGACTGCTTCTGATGTTTTCAGGCTTATTAGATAGTTTATACTCCCAGGATTCATACTTCGACCAATTTTCTATCAATTTCCATTCAAATATTATTACCAGAGGTGGTATTCAGGAATATTATTTATAGTTGCTATGGAAAATGTGTTGCTTAGCAACTGTTGCTGTACACGATGGGAACGTTGCTTGATATGTGATTGTAAATTTGGCGCTTAGAAGTAAAAATGTAAAAAAGTTTTTTAATGAAGATAACACCCCAAAATGATGGTTGCTAAGGTAAATATATTACCTAGCAACTGTTGCTATACGAAGAGAGATCAGGTTGGCACCCCCTGCTATAAATGTTCAGCACTGTTTACTCTACCTGTCAGCCAAATTTCAAGCTTGTACCATAATCTGAGCAATTCTTGCTATATTTTGCACCGATCATCCAGACTACTTACGCCGCCGTAACATTGCCGTAATGCCGTCAAATCAGAGCAATGTACGCAGCAATGAACTGCTTGCAATCATGTCACCTCTACGAATGTAGACCTATATACAATCGCAACCTCAAACGTCCCCAGACATAGCCGGGCTGAAGTTATTCCAAAATGTTGCAGTACTCTCAATCAAATACAGGAGTAGAAAGCTTATATCATAATCTAACTTTTATGAAATTTCATTGGTCTCGTTTCAGCGGTTTTGAATACATATCCTGTTACGCAACAGTGGTGCATAACAGACCATTCCAAGTTTGCAATATTTTTTTTTTTAGGGGGGGGGATTAATTCAGCAGTATATTAGAGGGACTTTCTGGGGTCGTGCTGTATGAAATTTACAGATTTGACGATGCGATTGAGCGCCTAGGAGATATTCTAAACTTCTCTGAAAGTAGTTTCCATACAAATTTATTCTAAAATGATATAACAATGCCCTCTATCGGCCTCATTATCCAAATAATAAACATGATAAAATACGAACCGTCTGTTGGCAATACAATTCTTTCTGTGAAATATATTTTCTGAACTGTCATAGTTCATTCATACCCTCTGTCAACATTGTGATAATCTTGCTTTTATTGTCACTGCATGAAATGTTTCCTCAAGGATTTTGAAAATAAACGGAAAAGGGGCATGAATGCTAAACAGAAATAACCGTCGTTTCTGGGGATTTATTCAACAATTTCTGACATTTTACTTAATCCCCATTCACCGAAGGTAATGTGTCAGTACGAGCCTGCATGTGTTATCTGGTCCGACAATTCGGCGGACGGGTTTTGTCCAGATTTTTACTTCTTTTAGATTCTAAATGACATTATATTATCTTGAACGAAGGCCCACTATTTTCGTTACACTCTAATCTTTCTATTGATACTATATAAATTTTATAATATTTCGAAAATATACGTTACCGATGAGTTATTCCCCGGGTTTCGATCATCATTTCAAAAGAATTAGCGGTAACTGCGGTGTTATAGGTACGATATTTCTGAGTCTTAAACATTTTTTCGTAAATATGGATGTGATTTCTTTTTCATAATATGACATTTTATGTACAAAAAACGATCGGAAAATCGGGTTTCCGCTGTTAGATCTAACGTTTCTGCTAAAATACGTTGTCTGTACGTACGGCCTCCAAGCTTTTCAGTCTATGTATTGGTGAGTGAGCCAACGCAGTTCAGCGGTCACCAAAATACAGAGACTGAAGCTTTTGGTCTACAATGAATGCATGCAGGGGCGCAGCAAACATGACACTTGAAAAATCGCGTCGCACTGAGGTTTTGTGTTTAAAATAACAATAATAATGATAATATAAATAACTTTCCTTAAACATAAGAGTGAAAGTTATGTTGTTTTATTTAATCAGATCCTTGCAAACATAAACTTTGACGATTTCATCCGATTTACTACCCTCTGTAAATAGAAAAATTAGATATTCTGAACTTCGATCTCGGAAAATACAAAATAATTTAAAAAAAGTATTCCAAATGATAAAGTGCCCGAGTCTATCGACAACATTGATGCATTCCTTCTCTTCGAATTGACACTCGATCTGAATAATTATTTGTTTTCTCGAGGTTGAAGATTTTGATAATAAACGCAGGGTCATGTGACAAACAATTTGAAGAAGTGTTAAACCCCACTATATCTGATAAATAGAGAGTGTGTGTTTCTGTGAGAGAATGTGTGTGTTGGGACAACGGGGTCTCGGGTAAGCTGTAAAGCAAAGTATTCCCAAATCCTGCAAATCGAGTCGCGGAGAAATTAGGGCGTGAACTCATTTTCAAGTGGCGGATTTTGACAAGTATTTCCTGATGAACACAATATTGCGGCGTTGACCCCTTTATGTTCATGATTTGACACTCTGGGGCGCCGTGGGTTATAAATAGAGAGTGTGTGTGTGATAAATATTTACAGACATGTTTCTTTGAGAAATTATGATTTATAATTGGGACCAACATTTAACATCATATCTCAATCACCAAACTTCATTGAACTCATTGCCAAATGGTAAATTGTGATCCTCCTATACCGCAACCCTAATGACGCCGTTAGACGCCGCACTGCTGGAATAATATGAGGAAATGAAGTGGATTCCAGCTAAACACTATTATTATCCCCCCACAACTCCACGATCATGACGATGCTGATGTTTCGCTGTAGACGTTGCAACGCCAAAATGGTGGCAAATGGCGGAATGAGACGTACCAATTGAGTGACAGCTATTCTGCATGAAACCGTGGAAACAGGAATGTTAAATTGTAAGCGACCCCCTGAAATTAGATTCACTGTGTAACCAATAATACTATTCTACTCTAACTTCATGGCCATCGAGGGCCACGAATCACTGATGCATCCCTATGGTCACCTTAACCAAGTGTGTTTCTCGAGGTCACCGTTAATTACAATATGGCTTCTTGCAGATGTCTTGAAAACTACTTGGCTTTTAATAGATTTATCCAAAACCTAACAAAGATGAGGCTACTTGGCAAACACCTGTCGGCATCCAAGACCCCACAAAGATGAGCTGCTTGGCAAACACCTGCCTGTATCCAAAATCCTCACTCAAAAGAGTGAACTTGACCAACACACTACCCTAATTCTATTGTCCCATCATCAATCCCTACTCTCCACACATTACAAAAAATATTCATGTCCAACTTGACCGCTTTGTTTAACATAAATTTAAGAATTAATTATGTTCATCCCCGCAACGACTCTTCGCTTTTGACCTCACTGATATCAACAAACACCTAATTGATTGATTGATTAATAATTTATCAATTATCAATTAATAATTAATGATTTAATAACGTTAATCCCCTCTACCGGAAGTTGTCTATCCAGACTACTATATCTTCTCATAATAATGAAGCAAATGTTACATTATCGGATTTTTCTTTTTCAATTTTCATGAAATCTCAAAGCTTCGGTTTTGTCAGTGGGAAGACGATATAAGGCCACGGGACATACAAAGTTCTTCATCATCCGGTTATACAGTAAGTATACCAATAAAAGTAGTTTCATTTCATTTAAGCTTTTTGATTTGATTATCCTCACTCTTTTCTTCTTTTGCTAATTTCTCTTTGTATTTCCTTCTTTCCCTTTCTTTCCATTATGTAGATTTAGATGTGTAGTCCTACTTAAGTATGTAAAATATCTATACACATACACTTATCGTATCCTTACTGGGGACCTTGCCTTGACAAGCCTAGCTTTTTTAAGGTCTCCTCTTTCTTTCAGAAATGTGAAATTTTGTGTTTTGTCTCCGTAATCCTACTGGGTATGATTTATGTTAACAACCTCAAAGTAAGTTTATACGCTGACAATCCATTTTTTGTCTTGCTATTAAACTACCATGTATGAATGTTTTTGTGAAAGGAAGAAATAAATGAACTGTGAACTATGAAATATATATATACTTTTTTCGTTATTTTAGTGTTCTGACACCCTTATTACGTTACGTACGTAACGTGCCCTATCTTTAAAAAATCCCTTTAACTTTTTTTTGATCGAGCGTGGTATCCACTCGTCAAAGAAATCATTTTGTATGCCATAAGTGTTGTAGACGCAATTTAATTTCGTTTTGACGAAATTCATTTCGTGTGACCAAAAATAAATTTCGTATACGAAATGAAACTGCGTCATGACGAAATGATTTTCGTCTGAGTTAAAACGTATTTTGTGTACGGAATGGCGTGAATTACATGTAAACGGAATTTAGCATAGGATACTTGGTAACCTACAGTACACAGGCCTATAAACAAAATTGATGCAAGCAGAGTTCCAGCTGAAGTTATTTTGACATTCCAAATTGAAAATTAGATGTTCCTTTATAAGCACTTTTTTGTAACCATAAACAGAATGAATGCTTATTAATCAATTGATGTGCGACGTGCGAGATAATTTTTTCATGGTAATCCGTACCGACATTAGAAGCACGTTATGAAATACAGAACAAGCTGGTTAAGAATTAAAGCGATGGCGAAGTGCGGGCTGATTTTTTTTGCAGGATTTACCTAAAATTTGCCATTTTAAGGAATCATCGGTTCAGTGGATATCTCCCTCTTATCCTTTTTTATATTTCAATTCTGATTTATTTTGTATGTTCTCCATCTATTATTCATCATGAACAAAAAGGTGCAATAATCACTCGTCTTGGGAATATTGTCCGATATTCACTAATACCGACGTTCATGTGATGGTGATTGAAGATGTTAAATGTTGGTCCCAATTATAAATCATAATTTCTCAAAGAAACATGTCTGTAAATATTCATCACACACACACTCGCTATTTATAACCCACGGCGCCCCAGAGTGTCAAATCATGAACATAAAGGGGTCAACGCCGCAATATTGTGTTCATCAGGAAATACTTGTCAAAATCCGCCACTTGAAAATGAGTTCACGGCCTAATTTCTCCGCGACACGATTTGCAGGATTTGGGAATACTTTGCTTTACAGCTTACCCGAGACCCCGTTGTCCCAACACACACATTCTCTCACAGAAATACACACTCTCTATTTATCAGATATAGTGGGGTTTAACACTTCTTCAAATTGTTTGTCGCATGACCCTGCGTTTATTATCAAAATCTTCGACCTCGAGAAAACAAATAATTATTCAGATCGAGTGTCAATTCGAAGAGAAGGAATGCATCAATGTTGTCGATAGACTCGGGCACTTTATCATTTGGAATACTTTTTTTAAATTATTTTGTATTTTCCGAGATCGAAGTTCAGAATATCTAATTTTTCTATTTACAGAGGGTAGTAAATCGGATGAAATCGTCAAAGTTTATGTTTGCAAGGATCTGATTAAATAAAACAACATAACTTTCACTCTTATGTTTAAGGAAAGTTATTTATATTATCATTATTATTATTATTTTAAACACAAAACCTCAGTGCGACGCGATTTTTCAAATGTCATGTTTGCTGCGCCCCTGCATGCATTCATGTCCCTTTTACGTTTATTTTCAAAATCCTTGAGGAAACATTTCATGTGACAATAACAGCAAGATTATCAAAATGTTGACAGAGGGTATGAATGAACTATGACACTTCATGATGTAGATGTTCAGAAAATATATTTCATTGAGAGAATTGTATTGCCAATAGACGGTTCGTAATTGATGAACTATTACATTTATCATGTTTATTATTTGGATAATATGGCCCTTAGACGGCACTGTTATATCATTTCAGAATAAATTTGTATGGAAACTACTTTCAGAGAAGTTTAGAATATATTCTAGGTGCTCAATCGCATCGTCAAATCTGTAAATTTCATACAGCACGTCCCCAAAAAGTCCCTCTGATATATGGCTGAATTAATCCCTCCCCCCCAAAAAAAAAATATTGCAAACTTGGAATGGTCTGAAATGCACCACTGTTGCGTAACGGGGTGTGTATTCAAAACCGCTGAAACGAGACCAATGAAATTTTCATAAATAGCTTTCTACTCCTGTATTTGATTGAGAGTGCTGCAACATTTTGGAATAACTTCAACACGGGTGTGTCTGGGGACAGTGGCGTACCGTGGGTGACGGCATTGGGGGGGCACCAGCAAAAATTTCGGGTCACTTAGGGAGCGCCGCGAAGCGCGCTCAGTTGTCAGGTATACTGACCTAATAGAGATATTTTAAGGACATGCAGTGCCATCAAACGGATATGTATCTCACTGATTAAATAATGCAAGCGCGAAGCGCGAGGTGAAAATTTTTTATATTGACGGCTAAAATTTGACATTATATTCGAATTTTTTTGTAATCATGATACTAAACTGTCTCGCTCAACAAACAATGCGAGCGCGAAGCGCGAGCTAAAATTTTTGTATGTATTGACCCTAAACAAGGAAATTTTAAGGATTATATTTTAGAATCCATTAAGAGTATAAATATCTCACCATAGTCATCTAATGCTATTGCCATCCTTTGCTGATTTTGTTAGAATTACATCTAAACACAGTCATGAAGCACCTTTTGTAGTCATGTAATCATGATTATCATACGCATCTTACTAATCAAATACTGCAAGCGCAAAAGCGCGAGCTGAAAATCTAGGAAATTCAGACATGAAGAGGGGCATTCCAAGGCTTGTTTGTAGGAATTCACTAAGACCCCACGTATTTCACTAACCAAATGATGCGAGCGCGAAGCGCGAGCTAAAATTTTTTGATATTCAGATCAGAAAAATTGACATTTTAAGGACTGATTTTAGGAGTTCATGAAGAGCAGAAATCTCACCAATCCACTAATGCGAACGTTAGCACGGACAGGAAATGTTTTATATTAAGACCTTACAATAGGGCAATAACTTTCAGTAGTCATGAAAAAGAAGAATATATCTCTCCTTAAAACAATAATAACTCTAATTGCGAGGAAATATATTATTTTGTTGTATATTGATTTGAAAACGGAAGGCTTTAGTACAGCAGAGAAGAGAAGGAAAACACATATCTTATGCAAAAATATATTTCACATCAGCAAATTTTGTTATTTTAATTGAAGTATGAAACAAGATATTAATAAGCAATGCATATTTCAAATTTGTAGGTATCAGAAAGTACATTCATATATTTGGTCACTCTCTTGTCTCTTATCAGCATGGAAAAATATCATTTCATCATTATCATAATAATGAACAGCTTTCTACAATCTACAAAGTTTGTTCTGTATTATTATGTGCACTAGTTGTCGCTTTCTTCAGTCCCTTCCATTTCGTCTTCATCCTCCTCTTCTTCCTGGTATTGAAATAGGACATCAAACTTTGTTCCGTGTCTAGCCAACACGCATTGAATTGCTGTCCGAATATCCATTCCATTCTCTACTCTTTCTTTGATATCAGATTGAATTTCGGAATTGGTGTCATCTTCTTCAAGATTCAAACTATGTCGCAAGAAGTAAGAGTAGTGGTCGAAGAAGACTCGTTTGACTGCCAAAAAAACTTTTGTGTAAGCATTCTCTCGAGTTTCTTCCTCGCTCATACTTCTTGAGATATGTTTTTCGTATTTTTCATTTCTCATCTCATCGGTTGCTGCTAGAGCCAGTTTAAACCATTCTTGTTAAACCAGGTTGTCTTCAGAATCTCCATTGTCTTCTTCCTCGCTTTCTGATTCTGTCATTTTAGAATCTTCCTCTATGGTATTTTCATTATCACTGGAGTCTTCATTCTCAGATTCAGTCTCGTTCAGTTCCTCATCCATTTCCATTTCCCGATGCGCAGTTTGTTCGTGCCTCTTCACGTCAAACCTGTGACTGTACGTCTTATCGCATAGGGAACAAGCAAATCGGTTTGAGAGAGTATTCATGTTGACTTGAAGATGTTTAGCTTGCAAATGATAGTGCAGCAATTGCATCAATATATATATTATATTGCTTTGACCATGCCGAGTATTGTCAAACTATGACGCCATGCACGAGGCGCTGTGTTCATGACTTTGCCGTTAGATACACCTTACGCCGCCGTAACATTGCCGTAATGCCGTCAAAACAGAGCAATGTACGCAGCAATGAACTGCTTGCAATCATGTCACCTCTACGAATGTAGACCTATATACAATCGCAACCCCAAACGTCCCCTGACACAGCCGGGCTGAAGTTATTCCAAAATGTTGCAGTACTCTCAATCAAATACAGGAGTAGAAAGCTTAATATATCATAATCTAACTTTTATGAAATTTCATTGGTCTCGTTTCAGCGGTTTTGAATACATATCCTGTTACGCAACAGTGGTGCATTTCAGACCATTCCAAGTTTGCAATATTTTTTTTTTTGGGGGGGGGGGATTAATTCAGCCATATATCAGAGGGACTTTTTTGGGATGTGCTGTATGAAATTTACAGATTTGACGATGCGATTGAGCACCTAGAAGATATTCTAAACTTCTCTGAAAGTAGTTTCCATACAAATTTATTCTGAAATGATATAACAGTCAGTGCCGTCTCTCGGCCACATTATCCAAACAATAAACATGATAAATTTAATAGTTCATCAATTACGAACCGTCTATTGGCAATACAATTCTTTCAATGAAATATATTTTCTGAACATCTACATCATGAAGTGTCATAGCTCATTCATACCCTCTGTCAACATTGTGATAATCTTGCTGTTATTGTCACATGAAATGTTTCCTCAAGGATTTTGAAAATAAACGGAAAAGGGACATGAAGGCATGCAGGGGCGCAGCAAACATGACATTTGAAAAATCGCGTCGCACTGAGGTTTTGTGTTTAAAATAATAATAATAATGATAATATAAATAACTTTCCTTAAACATAAGAGTGAAAGTTATGTTGTTTTATTTAATCAGATCCTTGCAAACATAAACTTTGACGATTTCATCCGATTTACTACCCTCTGTAAATAGAAAAATTAGATATTCTGAACTTCGATCTCGGGAAATACAAAATAATAAAAAAGTATTCCAAATGATAAAGTGCCCGAGTCTATCGACAACATTGATGCATTCCTTCTCTTCGAATTGACACTCGATCTGAATAATTATTTGTTTTCTCGAGGTTGAAGATTTTGATAATAAACGCAGGGTCATGCGACAAACAATTTGAAGAAGTGTTAAACCCCACTATATCTGATAAATAGAGAGTGTGTGTTTCTGTGAGAGAATGTGTGTGTTGGGACAACGGGGTCTCGGGTAAGTTGTAAAGCAAAGTATTCCCAAATCCTGCAAATCGAGTCGCGGAGAAATTAGGGCGTGAACTCATTTTCAAGTGGCGGATTTTGACAAGTATTTCCTGATGAACACAATATTGCGGCGTTGACCCCTTTATGTTCATGATTTGACACTCTGGGGCGCCGTGGGTTATAAATAGAGAGTGTGTGTGTGATAAATATTTACAGACATGTTTCTTTGAGAAATTATGATTTATAATTGGGACCAACAGTTAACATCATATCTCAATCACCAAACTTCATTGAACTCATTGCCAAATGGTAAATTGTGATCCTCCTATACCGCAACCCTAATGACGCCGTTAGACGGCGCACTGCTGGAATAATATGAGGAAATGAAGTGGATTCCAGCTAAACTCTATTATTCCCCCCCCCCCCACAACTCCACGATCATGACGATGCTGATGTTTCGCTGTAGACGTTGCAACGCCAAAATGGTGGCAAATGGCGGAATGAGACGTACCGATTGAGTGACAGCTATTCTGCATGAAACCGTGGAAACAGGAATGTTAAATTGTAAGCGACCCCCTGAAATTAGATTCACTGTGTAACCAATAATACTATTCTACTCTAACTTCATGGCCATCGAGGGCCACGAATCACTGATGCATCCCTATGGTCACCTTAACCAAGTGTGTTTCTCGAGGTCACCGTTAATTACAATATGGCTTCTTGCAGATGTCTTGAAAACTACTTGGCTTTTAATAGATTTATCCAAAACCTAACAAAGATGAGGCTACTTGGCAAACACCTGTCGGCATCCAAGACCCCACAAAGATGAGCTGCTTGGCAAACACCTGCCTGTATCCAAAATCCTCACTCAAAAGAGTGAACTTGACCAACACACTACCCTAATTCTATTGTCCCATCATCAATCCCTACTCTCCACACATTACAAAAAATATTCATGTCCAACTTGACCGCTTTGTCTAACATAAATTTAAGAATTAATTATGTTCATCCCCGCAACGACTCTTCGCTTTTGACCTCACTGATATCAACAAACACCTAATTGATTGATTGATTAATAATTTATCAATCATCAATTAATAATTAATGATTTAATAACGTTAATCCCCTCTACCGGAAGTTGTCTATCCAGACTACTATATCTTCTCATAATAATGAAGCAAATGTTACATTATCGGATTTTTCTTTTTCAATTTTCATGAAATCTCAAAGCTTCGGTTTTGTCAGTGGGAAGACGATATAAGGCCATGGGACATACAAAGTTCTTCATCATCCGGTTATACAGTAAGTATACCAATAAAAGTAGTTTCATTTCATTTAAGCTTTTTGATTTGATTATCCTCACTCTTTTCTTCTTTTGCTAATTTCTCTTTGTATTTCCTTCTTTCCCTTTCTTTCCATTATGTAGATTTAGATGTGTAGTCCTACTTAAGTATGTAAAATATCTATACACATACACTTATCGTATCCTTACTGGGGACCTTGCCTTGACAAGCCTAGCTTTTTTAAGGTCTCCTCTTTCTTTCAGAAATGTGAAATTTTGTGTTTTGTCTCCGTAATCCTACTGGGTATGATTTATGTTAACAACCTCAAAGTAAGTTTATACGCTGACAATCCATTTTTTGTCTTGCTATTAAACTACCATGTATGAATGTTTTTGTGAAAGGAAGAAATAAATGAACTGTGAACTATGAAATATATATATACTTTTTTCGTTATTTTAGTGTTCTGACACCCTTATTACGTTACGTACGTAACGTGCCCTATCTTTAAAAAATCCCTTTAACTTTTTTTTGATCGAGCGTGGTATCCACTCGTCAAAGAAATCATTTTGTATGCCATAAGTGTTGTAGACGCAATTTAATTTCGTTTTGACGAAATTCATTTCGTGTGACCAAAAATAAATTTCGTATACGAAATGAAACTGCGTCATGACGAAATGATTTTCGTCTGAGTTAAAACGTATTTTGTGTACGGAATGGCGTGAATTACATGTAAACGGAATTTAGCATAGGATACTTGGTAACCTACAGTACACAGGCCTATAAACAAAATTGATGCAAGCAGAGTTCCAGCTGAAGTTATTTTGACATTCCAAATTGAAAATTAGATGTTCCTTTATAAGCACTTTTTTGTAACCATAAACAGAATGAATGCTTATTAATCAATTGATGTGCGACGTGCGAGATAATTTTTTCATGGTATTCCGTACTGATATTAGAAGCACGTTATGAAATACAGAACAAGCTGGTTAAGAATTAAAGCGATGGCGAAGTGCGGGCTGATTTTTTTTGCAGGATTTACCTAAAATTTGCCATTTTAAGGAATCATCGGTTCAATGGATATCTCCCTCTTATCCTTTTTTATATTTCAATTCTGATTTATTTTGTATGTTCTCCATCTATTATTCATCATGAACAAAAAGGTGCAATAATCACTCGTCTTGGGAATATTGTCCGATATTCACTAATACCGACGTTCATGTGATGGTGATTGAAGATGTTAAATGTTGGTCCCAATTATAAATCATAATTTCTCAAAGAAACATGTCTGTAAATATTCATCACACACACACTCGCTATTTATAACCCACGGCGCCCCAGAGTGTCAAATCATGAACATAAAGGGGTCAACGCCGCAATATTGTGTTCATCAGGAAATACTTGTCAAAATCCGCCACTTGAAAATGAGTTCACGGCCTAATTTCTCCGCGACTCGATTTGCAGGATTTGGGAATACTTTGCTTTACAGCTTACCCGAGACCCCGTTGTCCCAACACACACATTCTCTCACAGAAACACACACTCTCTATTTATCAGATATAGTGGGGTTTAACACTTCTTCAAATTGTTTGTCGCATGACCCTGCGTTTATTATCAAAATCTTCGACCTCGAGAAAACAAATAATTATTCAGATCGAGTGTCAATTCGAAGAGAAGGAATGCATCAATGTTGTCGATAGACTCGGGCACTTTATCATTTGGAATACTTTTTTAAAATTATTTTGTATTTTCCGAGATCGAAGTTCAGAATATCTAATTTTTCTATTTACAGAGGGTAGTAAATCGGATGAAATCGTCAAAGTTTATGTTTGCAAGGATCTGATTAAATAAAACAACATAACTTTCACTCTTATGTTTAAGGAAAGTTATTTATATTATCATTATTATTATTATTTTAAACACAAAACCTCAGTGCGACGCGATTTTTCAAATGTCATGTTTGCTGCGCCCCTACATGCATTTGTAGCACGGGACCGTTTTGGGTGGGGGAGGATCTTTTACTTATACAATAACAGAACAGTGCAGCGGAAGGGTTTTTAAACGAAGAATCCCCACCCTGTCCGTCTACAGAGGTAGAACTTAAATAAAACACTATTAGATTGTAATTATTTTACTATGTAATAATCACAAATCACATAATCAAACACCATCAATCAACAACATTCACACTATGCTATTAATTAATGTAAATAATAAAACTCGATAAAATAAACTATCATACTCGTTATATAAAGGATATATGTTCCTTTAATTCTAAGCTAAATTAACATTATATACATGATATTTACAGCTATAAAAATGGTGTAACTCCCAGTTACATAGTTATTCGAAAGAATATGAACATATAGTTCAAATTATACTTAACATTAATTAACTGGACATAACTTTAAAACAGTTGTCAAACAACTACTGATAGTAAGACTAACATAATGACATTGAGGGTCTCAGTGCAGATATAGTAAAATGTAGAAGCTGTTCATGGTCAGACGACCAGTGACCTGAGAATCAGGAAAAAAAGAGAAGTTACATGATAGTAACTTTATGGTGGATGTTTCCTCTCCATCTCGAAAGTTGTGAAGAGGATGTCTCCAGAACTTCTATATAAAGGTATTTTCGATGATACCATTATTTTGGGGAAGGGGTGTGTATATTTGTAACTAGAAATACTTGTTGATCCTTGGTCATCTCTTTTAACAAACAAAAAACAGTAACTAATAATTGCTGACCCCTTTAGGGTAGCAGAGATGGAAGAGCCCATCAACTTTTCCACAAAATACTACTACGTCATTCATGACATTCACGTCATTATTTTCTGGGAATAAGGACCAGCTGACCCTTACTCACGCTAGCCAGAACTGACCATTGGCTCTCTCTTTCGCTCACTCTCTCTCAGTATGTACAAAAGGTCATGCAAGTCATCTCACTCTCTCCTCTCTCACTCTGACCATCTCGTTCAATATCCCTACAAGGGGGGGGGGGGGATATTACAAGGGTTTTATCCTTTTCACTACATATAATATATGTAGCACCAAAAGGGTGCTACAACTCTTCCCTACTTAAAAAAATGTTCTTCCACAAAAGAACATAAACAAAGCATTCCATAAATTAAATACAAAAGATAAACAAAATAATTCAATATTATTTTGCTCAAGAAATAAGGGATCCAATTCCGACCGACGACCACTTGCAACTGAAGAGTACGGATTCCAAGAATCCAGTTGTTGCAGAAAAGTTATGTGTGGCATCTTGCCTGATGCACTCGGTGAATTAAGATGCTATAGTTCATGCAAAGGGTCCTGACATAGCAGTGTAGACCAACTCGAAGCATTTGAAGAATTGTCTTAGGGCTCCGGACCACTGTCCTTACAGTCACAAAGTATATCATCGTATGCTAAGTGTTTCAGCTCACCAATCTCAATATTGATAGCGTCTCTGTATTACCCATGACGATAATCAATGTTCAAGTTCGAAAGATGCATTCTCTAACAGCAGCTAACCGAAAACTTTCTTGTATAGTGGTGTCTTCTTGACTTGTCCCTGAGTTCATGATGAGGAACTGTATCTTCCATTCGGTAGGCCTGTGACAGGATCCAGGTCTCATCCAGGATGCTAGCAGATGGACTCCTACCTCTTAACTCCTCTGAAAACCCTCATGCCCTAACTTAAAATTCTTAGATTAAGTTATGACAATTCTAACAAACTATAACTTAAACAATGATAAGATCATTAACTAAATGCCTAACAAAACAGAATAAGAACTAAAAAACAATGCAATGAAATAACAAACATCCTACCAAGTGACCTAATCTGTCAACAGAACTTACAACTCAAATAAAGTATGCACATCGACTAATAGTACATTAAACGTATAAGTCATTATCAAACACACAAAATACACACACATTCCAGTGCCTGTTCAACTCATGACAGGTCTTTTCCTAAACAGACTTGCATTACAAGTACAAGTATGATTTAAAAAGATTCGCCAGGGTGGGTGAAAAATTATCTATTCCTACTTATTCAGTTATACTGACTTTTTCAATCTTACTTTAATTCTTGAGGTTGCATTTGCATTCAATGCTATATCCTCAGGCTCTATAACTTGGAATAGTATTGGTAAGTCTGGAATTTATTTAATTCAATCTTTCAAAATGCATCACTGTTTCCAACAACTTTGCTGTTCATCCTATCTTACTCCCTATACCAATTTTCTCAGTAGCAAACTTATTTTCGCTAATCCCAATTGAAATACCTCATTCAAAAGGGTTATTCTTTAGACGATACAAGTTATATCCCCTACTGAATGGCTCGAATGGAAAACAATTCGATATATCACTCATACCGACAATGTTTAACTTCAGGAGAAGAATTTACTAGATCGGAACAAACAAAAGTCCATCAGCTTAACTCTCAACAATTAATTGACATTTGTGCATATCCAGTAGGTGAATCGTACCATTCGCCTCTATTCTGATATAATTGCTTCATTCCAATTGACAACAATAATTTATGATGGAGGACCTTATGCGCAACATCTCTTGATTTGCAATGCAGGGAAGGTCACTTTCAATCTTTTCACTAAGATGAGTCTTCCATCTTCACAGAATTTAATACACATTATCATCATAAAATTGCGTCCTGAGTCAATATATGAACTCTCAAAAACAAAGACCAAATCAAAAGACTAAAAAATGTTCACCAGACCATACCATTACTAATTCCATTTAAAAAAGGTTAACTTACAGAATTACAACTAACAACGACATAGCCACAATCATGTGAATAACAAGAAGTGGAATCAAAACAAATGTTCTATCAAACTTTTTAGATGAGTGATTGATAGTACCAGGATCTGAACAGGAATAGTCTCAAACCTAGACCCTATAATGAATGTACTTTAAGTGAGCGCACATATGCAGCAAAAGTATAATGCAAAAGATATTTTCAAAGTATAAACCTGTTATGCACTCCTACGAATTATCTTTTTACTCAAACACTTAGAGCTAAATGGTGTAGAGATAGGATTTTCAACAACACACAAAAATGGAACAAAATGAACTTCAATCATATACGAGTTCCTAAAGGTATTTTCACATAATACCTATACTTACACCTTCTCTCCCTTAATACCATTTATTTAAAAGATAATCATAAGGATTATACTATCACTTTGGTCATACAAATTATAAACCTAACAATTGCAAAAACATAGCAATGCTATAGTCTATCAACACAAATATAAACCTAACAATTGCAACGACATAGCAATATTATAGTCTACTGACAAAAATATAACCTCGCTCTGCTACCAATTGTAGCACGGGACCGTTTTGGGTGGGGGAGGATCTTTTACTTATACAATAACAGAACAGTGCAGCGGAAGGGTTTTTAAACGAAGAATCCCCACCCTGTCCGTCTACAGAGGTAGAACTTAAATAAAACACTATTAGGTTGTAATTATTTTACTATGTAATAATCACACATCACATAATCAAACACCATCAATCAACAACATTCACACTATGCTATTAATTAATGTAAATAATAATACTCAATAAAATAAACTATCATACTCGTTATATAAAGGATATATGTTCCTTTAATTCTAAGCTAAATTAACATTATATACATGATATTTACAGCTATAAAAATGGTGTAACTCCCAGTTACATAGTTATTCGAAAGAATATGAACATATAGTTCAAATTATACTTAACATTAATTAACTGGACATAACTTTAAAACAGTTGTCAAACAACTACTGATAGTAAGACTAACATAATGACATTGAGGGTCTCAGTGCAGATATAGTAAAATGTAGAAGCTGTTCATGGTCAGACGACCAGTGACCTGAGAATCAGGAAAAAAAAGAGAAGTTACATGATAGTAACTTTATGGTGGATGTTTCCTCTCCATCTCGAAAGTTGTGAAGAGGATGTCTCCAGAACTTCTATATAAAGGTATTTTCGATGATACCATTATTTTGGGGAAGGGGTGTGTATATGTGTAACTAGAAATACTTGTTGATCCTTGGTCATCTCTTTTAACAAACAAAAAACAGTAACTTATAATTGCTGACCCCTTTAGGGTAGCAGAGATGGAAGAGCCCATCAACTTTTCCACAAAATACTACTACGTCATTCATGACATTCACGTCATTATTTTCTGGGAATAAGGACCAGCTGACCCTTACTCACGCTAGCCAGAACTGACCATTGGCTCTCTCTTTCGCTCACTCTCTCTCAGTATGTACAAAAGGTCATGCAAGTCATCTCACTCTCTCCTCTCTCACTCTGGCCATCTCGTTCAATATCCCTACTAGGGGGGGGATATTACAAGGGTTGTATCCTTTTCACTACATATAATATATGTAGCACCAAAAGAGTGCTACACATTCATGTCCCTTTTACGTTTATTTTCAAAATCCTTGAGGAAACATTTCATGTGACAATAACAGCAAGATTATCAAAATGTTGACAGAGGGTATGAATGAACTATGACACTTCATGATGTAGATGTTCAGAATAAAATAATAAACGGAAAAGGGACATGAAGGCATGCAGGGGCGCAGCAAACATGACATTTGAAAAATCGCGTCGCACTGAGGTTTTGTGTTTAAAATAATAATAATAATGATAATATAAATAACTTTCCTTAAACATAAGAGTGAAAGTTATGTTGTTTTATTTAATCAGATCCTTGCAAACATAAACTTTGACGATTTCATCCGATTTACTACCCTCTGTAAATAGAAAAATTAGATATTCTGAACTTCGATCTCGGAAAATACAAAATAATTTAAAAAAAGTATTCCAAATGATAAAGTGCCCGAGTCTATCGACAACATTGATGCATTCCTTCTCTTCGAATTGACACTCGATCTGAATAATTATTTGTTTTCTCGAGGTTGAAGATTTTGATAATAAACGCAGGGTCATGCGACAAACAATTTGAAGAAGTGTTAAACCCCACTATATCTGATAAATAGAGAGTGTGTGTTTCTGTGAGAGAATGTGTGTGTTGGGACAACGGGGTCTCGGGTAAGCTGTAAAGCAAAGTATTCCCAAATCCTGCAAATCGAGTCGCGGAGAAATTAGGGCGTGAACTCATTTTCAAGTGGCGGATTTTGACAAGTATTTCCTGATGAACACAATATTGCGGCGTTGACCCCTTTATGTTCATGATTTGACACTCTGGGGCGCCGTGGGTTATAAATAGAGAGTGTGTGTGTGATAAATATTTACAGACATGTTTCTTTGAGAAATTATGATTTATAATTGGGACCAACATTTAACATCATATCTCAATCACCAAACTTCATTGAACTCATTGCCAAATGGTAAATTGTGATCCTCCTATACCGCAACCCTAATGACGCCGTTAGACGCCGCACTGCTGGAATAATATGAGGAAATGAAGTGGATTCCAGCTAAACTCTATTATTACCCCCCCCCCCACAACTCCACGATCATGACGATGCTGATGTTTCGCTGTAGACGTTGCAACGCCAAAATGGTGGCAAATGGCGGAATGAGACGTACCAATTGAGTGACAGCTATTCTGCATGAAACCGTGGAAACAGGAATGTTAAATTGTAAGCGACCCCCTGAAATTAGATTCACTGTGTAACCAATAATACTATTCTACTCTAACTTCATGGCCATCGAGGGCCACGAATCACTGATGCATCCCTATGGTCACCTTAACCAAGTGTGTTTCTCGAGGTCACCGTTAATTACAATATGGCTTCTTGCAGATGTCTTGAAAACTACTTGGCTTTTAATAGATTTATCCAAAACCTAACAAAGATGAGGCTACTTGGCAAACACCTGTCGGCATCCAAGACCCCACAAAGATGAGCTGCTTGGCAAACACCTGCCTGTATCCAAAATCCTCACTCAAAAGAGTGAACTTGACCAACACACTACCCTAATTCTATTGTCCCATCATCAATCCCTACTCTCCACACATTACAAAAAATATTCATGTCCAACTTGACCGCTTTGTCTAACATAAATTTAAGAATTAATTATGTTCATCCCCGCAACGACTCTTCGCTTTTGACCTCACTGATATCAACAAACACCTAATTGATTGATTGATTAATAATTTATCAATTATCAATTAATAATTAATGATTTAATAACGTTAATCCCCTCTACCGGAAGTTGTCTATCCAGACTACTATATCTTCTCATAATAATGAAGCAAATGTTACATTATCGGATTTTTCTTTTTCAATTTTCATGAAATCTCAAAGCGTCGGTTTTGTCAGTGGGAAGACGATATAAGGCCATGGGACATACAAAGTTCTTCATCATCCGGTTATACAGTAAGTATACCAATAAAAGTAGTTTCATTTCATTTAAGCTTTTTGATTTGATTATCCTCACTCTTTTCTTCTTTTGCTAATTTCTCTTTGTATTTCCTTCTTTCCCTTTCTTTCCATTATGTAGATTTAGATGTGTAGTCCTACTTAAGTATGTAAAATATCTATACACATACACTTATCGTATCCTTACTGGGGACCTTGCCTTGACAAGCCTAGCTTTTTTAAGGTCTCCTCTTTCTTTCAGAAATGTGAAATTTTGTGTTTTGTCTCCGTAATCCTACTGGCACTATGAGATCCCCGGCCAAAATCTCTCCATACTCTCTCGTTATTAACTCATCAATGTCACGAATGGCCTCCAATTCGACTAATTTTCTACTTGGCCAAAATCACTCGTTTTTATCTCGTCAGGGTGAAAGGGGGTAGTTGTAAAAAAGTTGGAAAAAGGATATATTTGAGATTTTGCATACATCGTTGAGCCAATGGCGAAGGTCAGAGAACTTCAATTCCTCTCAAATTTTGACAACGGTCGTAAACCATTGCTGAATCACTAGAAACCGTCTCGATTTAATGTCCCTTTTTACGAGCGGCCGAAGGGCGCTCACTCCCCAGATAGGTCATCAAATAGTCTGTATATTCATACATTGGATTGGATATGATAATGGCATCGACCAACATGGCCAGCATTTTCTATTCTGCAAGTAATATAGTTAATGAATTAACAATGAAATGAATCAATGTATCATATACTTTAATTCATTTTTCCACCAACACCATTGTTTATTGTTTTTTATCTGACATTCCCACCAATTTGGTCTGGACAAACAACTGTACGTAGACTATGAAGTCTGGCCCCGATATAAATAGAAGGTCATTGGTCTGGGTGAAGTATAGAAATTAGCTAATCATGATTATTTCCCTATCTCATTTACATGATATCGACTAAACATGTAAAAAAATGAATAGAGTATGAAATTTCATGTTAAAACAAACTTTAAACGAAGGAAATTGATGCACGAGAAGTCGACTTTCTGCACATGGAACATAGCCTCATGTCAAGACTTTTGGTATCGGTTTATTGTTTTGTTCTTTTGGTGGCAGCCCCATAATAAGGCTATTTCTGGTGCCTTCTGAGCTGTCTCCTCATTTCACAAATCATTTCGATTTCTTGTGTATCTCTCGCATGAAGAAATATTAAGCTTACCAACTAAAACTTTTAAAGCAATTTCCGCCAACATCTAAATAATTCTGGCACTATGGTGGTTGTAGCAGGGTTTTTTTTTCAATAAACCTCGCCTGAATTGAATTAAATCAGTGGCGTAATGACCCCCCCCCAAAAAAAAAAAATAATAATAATAAATGAGGGAGCTGTATAGCTTTTCGGGTATATTTATGAAAAAGATTTCAACATTTCAAAACAAATTTACGATATTGTGATAAATGTTGGCATAATACTCAAATAATAAATTTGACACTTCTCTATTTTTTCATTCTTAATCGTGATTTTAATTTCTTTTGGGGTGGGGGGTAAAGCGCCCAAGTAGGGGGTGGGGCATCTGTGCGCCACTGAAATGATAAAGCTTTAAAGAGAAATTCCAGTAGTTGTAGTAAACACTGATTTCATGAGAAAGTCTGTAAAACCAGGCTTAATTATCAGTATATCATCGAGGATGAAGATCTGGTATGGTTACATAAACTGAACTTTGTGAAATCTTGAAATCTACGCTGAAAAACGTTCACACTGAAGATCACCAACACAGATAGGCACACGTGGGACAGTGTATTATTATTGCTGGAATAAAGACCCGACGGAAGTGACCGAATCCGCGCTTATTTTGCTTATTTCTCAGCATTTACACAGTTTCTCCCAGAATCCTTTGGCACATATTTTTTATTCATACAAAAAGACACTTGGGTGGTTATTATATTAGATTCTGTAAAAAGTCATTTTGAGATCGTTACCAAAACTGGAATTTATCTTTAAGTTGAGCTCCCCCACCAAACTTCGAGGAAAAGGGGCCCAACTGCATAAGGCTCTAAAATACCATAAACACGATTCCACCTATTATAATGATCATGGTACTGCATCCGTATTCATTGAAAATATTACGCAAGCTTTGTTTTCAAGAAAAAAAAATAATAAAAATGATTTTTAAATCATTAAATAATTGATTTACTTATTTATTCAATCATTTATCTATTTTCATGTACAATGAAAATGTTCAGGACAGGCCTAACGGAAGAGCTGTTTTGATTAAATGCAGAGACGCAGTCATGTGAAAATTACATTTATTTCTTGACGTTTGTTTAGAGAACCTCTATTCGTATGCTTATAGTATGCAAATATATTTCTTTCAGGAAGGATTTCCCTTAAATTAATACAATATTAGGTCTATAGGATATATATATATATAGGTATATTCTCAAGCATCAATGCGCTCCGCTGGTCATGCATTCTATATTTGTACAGGTCTAGAATTCACTGTTAGAAAAAATAGAAGAAGTTCCTGCAGCAGAGTCTCGAGAACACCTGTAATCTTACCGAATTGCGTAATCTTACAGGAAATTGGTATTTGATGTATGGAATCTTACAAATTTCCTTGAATAAAACACCCTTTTCCCCCTTTTTAAACAGACCTGTTCTGTTAAATTGCAGAAAAATACTTGTTTTATGAATTTACAGAATGATTATTACGCAATTCGGTAAGATTACAGGTGTTCTCGAGACTCTGCTGCAGGAACTTCTTTTATTTTTTCTAACAGTGTTGGTATACATTAAATTGTCATCGCCATGAGAGTCATGTACAGACGCTGGCGCAAAAGCATATTGAAATTCCTCAGTTTATTTTTTCATTGGGTAACTCCCGCCACCACTTATGGCAGTATACGGGCGAAATTTTGAGTTATTGTATATCCTTGGTTTCGCCATGGACACATCCGTTGAGAATACACGCATGTATGTGAAAGAGGATAGAGAAAGGGAGAGATGCGTGATTGATTCAATCCATATGTTGGCATTTCATTGTAAGTTTGTGCTCCAACTCTTGGAGCTTGGAGTGTGGTAATATCTGTTAATAGCTCTATGGTAATATTGATAGAGAAAGTCATTAAACTTCTGTTTATTCTAGTGTAGATCTAAACACTTCGTTTTGTCCAATATAAAACAGATAGACAAACAATCAAAGTATAGACACACTGGCGTGAATGTAAGCGGTGGTGTCATACCCTGTCATCTTTGTGGAGGCGGATGATATTTTTTACAAAAAAAAGTCCTATCCCATACTGCAAGGCAATCAAGAGTGTATGATGAGATTACATTGATCAAATCAACCCGTTAATGACACATTACGTTTGGACAATATTTCCCATATAATTATCTTTGCAAAGTATCCAATATATATGGTGACTGCATCATTTTTTAATATAAGTTTAAAATCTGTCCTATAAATTTTTATTTTTATTTTAATCATCCTGCTATTTCCACGTATTTATATAAGCCTGTTGTGGCCTGTGGTGGATTATAATTATTTCATAAGGCATCCTAGATAATGACAACAACCAATTTGACCAGCAATAACTATTCTGAAATTAAATATGCAGTTTTTAAATTAGCAATTAAATGAAGCAAAGTGTAATAAATATAACACCAACGCCATTGTTTTTGTTTTGTTTAACTGACATTCCCTCCCGACTGGTCTGGACAAACAAGAGCGACTGAAATCTGGTCCAAATAGAAGGTCATTGGACTAGGTGAAGTACAGATGGCTAATCTATTTCCATTGCTCATTTACACGATTTCGAAAAAAATATGCAAAAATGAATAAAATATGAAATTTTATGTTTAGATAAACTTTGAACAAGAAAATTGACAAGTAAGCTTTTCTCCACATTGAGCATAGCCTCATGCCAATACATTTGATATAGATTCATTATTTTGTTCTTTTGGTGGCAGCACCAATAAGGCTTCTCTGTATTCTATGCCTTCTCCTCGTTTATAGTATTAAGCAAACATATTCGTTTTTATTCATTTTTATCTATATTTTTAATTGCACACATTTTATCTCTCTTCTTTATCATTTACTATTGTGAATATAAATCATTTTTAATTCTCAATTCATTTTTCAATGGGTACTCCAATCTGAACAATATTTACATCTAAATGAATAGAGTATAATTCACAGAGCAAAATGCTGAAAATTTAATCAAAATCGGATTAGGAATAACGAAGTGATTGAATTTCAAGTTTTATCAATATTTTGTGAAAATAGTTATCTGCACGTTTAATATTCATTAGGTGGGCTGATGATGTCACATCCCCATTGTCTTTTTTTAAATGTTATTACATTAAATCAATACGTGTAAAATGATGTGTTTCCCTTTTAATGAATTCAGTTGAAGCAATGAATATCTGATGCACTTAATATGTTGTCAATGCATTTTTTTTTCAGTTCTTGCTTGAAAAAGAATGTATAAAGCTAATTTCATATAATTAAATACAAAAGAACAAGTGGAGATATGACTTCACCTTGCTCACTGAATATTCATAAAGACATGCCTAGAACTGTTTCACCAAAATAATTCAAATCTTTAAAATGCCGAAACTATTCCTTATCCCATTCGGATCCAATGTATTGTTTGCCTGATTTTTATTTATCTCTTTAAATTATATTATTTTCAGCCCGGCTGGAGTACCCCTTTAATTGAATTGAATAAGTGGCATAATGAGCCATTTTTTTGTAAGGGCTGGATATTATACTATAGTAAAGTATTTATTTTCCGTATATTAAAAAAATGCAAAACGGATGGATAGCCCATTTTCAGTTTAGTCTACATGACTATACTGTTCTTTCATGGGTCCATATATACAAAGAAAAAAAGTAAACACATATGGAACATATACGGTAAATCAAACAGAATAACAAAAGTGACATGATATATGTTGTTATAAGAAAAGATCATAAAATTAAATAGTTTGGCAAGAATTTACACTAAATATTTTATAAAATTGAATGAATTAGGCTGATACCACGTTATTGAAAAGGCTTTCACAAGGAGCAAGGAATAATAAAATAGGTACAATGATTCAAAATGAATATGTAATTATTGGAAACTGTCATCATAACACACAATTCTGGTGCACGCATACAATTTTAAGAGGACAAACAATATAAGAGTGTAAAAATATTGAAAGGAATTCAGGATAAAACTACAGATTGCATTGAGACAACATCAATATAAATATATAAAAACATGTATATACACTAATTGGAATCATATGAGGGGTAAAAAATAAAAAGTGAAAAGGATCATGGCTTATTAGACAACATTTATGAAAAGTTGTCAGCGTGCAAGCAAAAATTCTGACATAAGTATTATGATAAATTTTGACATATTCAGAAAATGTATTTCACCTTTCTCTCTTTTCAATTTCTTTTTTTCTTGGTCGTGATTTTTTTAGTCAGGAGCAAGCGCCCCAAGGCCAAGTTCTCCATATGCACGCCACTGAGTTGAATAAAGTTTATGTTGACTCCCCCCCCCCCACCCGCCTTCATGGAAAAGGGACCAACGCTCAAAAACATCAAAATTATGAATCCTCCTGATATCATACTGCTCGCGCATATTCATTCATTCATTCAATTGTATTTACTCTTATTTACAATGGCAATTTACAGGATTTATTAGGCAACAGGCCTAATAAACGAGCTGCTTTAATTTATGAGACGCCAATCATGTGAAAATTACATTATTATGTTGACGTATGTTTCGAAAACACATATATATTGTATGTGGTTATAATATTAAAATTTACTTTTCCTTCGGGACGAATACAATTTATAGGGAAAAGGTATACTCACAAACATCCACGTGTTCTGCTGGTCATTCATGCTACTGGTGGACAATTCGTCGCCATGATATATATCACAGAAGCCTGCGCGAAAGCATATTCCCTCAGAGTTTCCCAGTGAGATAGTTCCCGCCACGACTGACAGTCACGTTACGCGCGAAAGTTATATCCGCGCATCCGGGGTTATATCCCTGGGTGAACCCAGCTGGGTTCACCGTATAAAATACACACATACATGTGTTTAGAGGATGGAGAGCCAGAGAGAGAGAAAGCATGATGGATTGTTCAATGAAAATATTAATCCATATATTGTTCACATTGTTGTAAGTTTGTGCCAGATGATCCAACCATCTTGGAGGATGGCAATATCCATATAGAGGAAAGTCATTCGTCTATAGATCTGGACGTCTTTATTTTGTCCAATATATGGTCCACGGTATGACCATAGACCAATAAATCATAATACAAATGTTCATTTCATCTACTTCAGACCTTGTAGTTTGAGCTAGGGGTTAAACCCTTGACCCATGGAGCTATTAGCCCCATTCTCAACCACTGCCAGGAGGACTGGACATGACTTGTGTCATGCAGAACATGGATATATAACTTCCACATCCAAGTAGGCAATATATGCAAGCATTGCCCGCCAGTAATAGTATTTCCATTAGAGATAATCAATACGCACCTTGTGAAGAGAAATGTACCGTAGAAAAAATATTAATTGATTAATGTTCAAATAATAACGCGTGAATTCATAATTTAATGCACTCAAAATGTTTTATTTTGCCTATTATTTTGCATTCTAAAAACGAAAAGTTCCTCTGCGGTCTTTCCGCTTTTGCAGTCAATCATGATATAATATTTTTTTTTGTTTCTAATTCATTTTATCTCGATTTTTAAGTATACATATTTTTTTTTATTTATTGTGAATATCAATCATTTCAGATTCTCATTATTCATATGTTACTGTGTACATAATATTGTGCACAATTAAGTCTATGACCGCAATCATGTTTCTTATTATCATTAACGGCTCCGTATATGAACTGTATGATTTCATTAACTTTAATAATATAACTTTGATCATGAACCGAACCATCCTGACATTCACTGGCGTGGATGTTAGCGGTGTGTGTGGAAGCGAGTGACATATTCTTTTCTTCTTTTTTTTAATACTTCAAAACACTTAAGTGTATATATATGATCAATGTCATTAATGAAACACTTATACGATAAAACAACAACATTTCCGACATATCTCTACAATTTTATTCATTTTATAGGGTAATTACATCATCTCTGCGTAGTTTTAAAGATTGTTCAAACTCTGTCCTTTTCGCAATATTTTCCTTTTCATTTTAATCATCGTGATATTTCCAAGTTTTTTGTTTGAAGTTGTGGCCTGTAATGGCATAATCATTTCATAAGACATCCCTATACCCGATAACCATCGTCTAAATATCTCACCTCTAAAAAGTTAGGAAACTAGTTTTCATTTCAATTTTAGTTTTATTTTATTGTTCACATGGAAATTTGTTCTGCTCATTATATTAACATTTGTAATAATTACCTAATACTTAAATGATTCGACTTCAAAGAGCAATTTGTTTTTGTTTTTATCCTTATTTGCCAACTGTGATGTAACAACTAATTTATATTTCGTTTTCCTATTCTTATTAGAGTTCAAGTCCACCTCAGAGCAATGTTGATTTGAATCAATAGAGAAAGATCAGACAAGCACAATGCTGAAAATGTTACCAAAATCGGATGTAAAATAAGAAAGTAATGACATTTCAAAGTTTCGCTTATTTTTAACAAAATAGTTATATGAACGAGCCAGATACATCCAAATGAGAGAGTCGATGATGTCACTCACCCACTATTTATTTTGTTTTATTGTTTCAATTATACAATATTTCACTTTTTACGAATTTGACGATTAGGACCTCCTTACCTGACGCACACAATGTTAAAATAATGGAACTCCACGTGTTCAGGTAGGAATAAAACTTCATTCACATGACAATGATGAGAAAATAAAAAATATTTCATATTTCATATAACAAAATACAAAAGAAATAGTGAGTGAGTGATGTCATCAGTTCTTTATTTGCTTACCGACCGAGATGTGCATATAGGCCTAACTGATTTGTAAAATGAAGCGAAACTTTAAAATGTCATAACTTTCTTATTACATCCGATTTTGATCAAATATTCAGTGTTATGTTTGTTGAATTTTTTCTCTTTTTATTCAAATCAAGTTTTTGTTGGGGTGGACTTGTCCTTTAAGTTTTCGTTCTTCTTGCACTTACTTTCTTCTGTAATAATATGCACATTACTTTCTAAGCAATCTTCAAGGCTCACTCACTACGCTCGCTTACATACCCCTTGAACGACGTTTTAGATACTATTCTGCCTTTAGCTGCTAAAGATCTAATTTCCATAGCAATAGCCATCTGGAAAAAAAATCGAGAGAGGCCTTATCTGTTAACACGATATTAAATTCAGAAATGGTAGTATTATTGTTCACGGAGCCCCATATGCGTGTGATAAATACTGTAAACTACACATTACTTGAAATATGGTTTGGACAACATAATTCTGTCCTTTGATGTAGTAATAATTGAAAACTGTTTCACTCGCCTAGTTCCCACATTGATTTATATCATTTACGCCATCAAATAAATAAAGGCACAATCTATCTGGGTCGAGGGGGGGGGGAGGAAACTTTCCATCTCCTGCGATCAAACGAAGTCGGGAAACTCTTTCATGAAATTTGTAGACGTGTTTCGTAAACAATAAAATCTTGCTATAAGTCAGTGCTAACAATAATGGAACCCCGCCTTGACCCCCTGACCCATGGTCTGCACGCTCTATGGTAGGTCTAGTATTAATAGCTCTATGGTCTGAGGCATTTATACTTTCTGGCAGGAGACGATTTTTTTACATGCTATACATGCATGGAGGGAAGGAGAGGGGGTGCAAATGGAGCTTCAAAGCTTACCACTTAATATTATACATCTCTTTCGAACATAGCCCCTTGATTGTTATACCAGTGAGAAGAAAACAAAATAAAAAGAAAGTTGCATAACATACGAGAGAGGCAAAATAATTTTTCTATTAAAAAAATACTCCCTGCTAACATAAATAATTGTTTATAGCCTAAATAATTCTTAAAAAATATTTTTAGCCAACACGCCAAATTTAGACTCTAAAATAGTATATTTTGCTTTAGAATTCAAGGATGAGACCCCCCCCCCCCCACTTCGGATCGTCGGGTGTGCCAAAAATGTGGCAGCCAAAAGGCATATGCAGCGTGCAACGATCTTTGGTCGATATCATGGTGCGTGTGCTTATCTGATTTATTTTTACATGAGTCATGGCAGGCATAACTTTAACATAGGGGCAATGATTTTCTTTTCTTCAGCTGATTTTGTTTTCTGTTATGTTGTCAATTACAGCTGAGATTCCGAAAAAAATATACGGTAATCAAATGTAGACCGTGAGTGTAACCCCGGGGAGTGTAACCCATCAGTATGTCAGTGATCTTATAAATTTGCAAGGAATCCTGTCCTCCTAGCGCCGAACAGTATTGGATTAAACGAAATAATTAGAAGTACAGCAATTACACCACATTGGTTTGCATAGCTTAATACAGTTAGCATTTAAAAACAATCAACAGGAACCATGATCGTAATATTAAGGCTGTGTGAAACATTTTAAGCCAGAATACTATATTTCCTACGTTTTTCAGTTTCATTTTTCATCACAGCTATAAACGTTGTATCGATATTTTTTGTTGCTTCCCAAACTTTCTGTTGGCCAAGAATTATTCATTATCGTCACAGTTATTATCATTGTGTTGTTGAATAATTATCATTGTTTTCTCGTACAAGATATATTATTCCAGAGGTCTTTTTTTAATTTACTTAATCTACTGATGGGTTACTTTTCTGTACATTGTTAATCCATAGATCTGTAATTAAACTTTTATAAAGGTGCACCCCCGCACGGACCTCAACATTTCTTAACTACAAAATATGAAGACTGGATTCCCCTTAAGCCCGCGGTGCAAAACGATTCGTAGCGATCCGAAAAGCAAATAAATTGTAATAACATTTGATGCAAATTTTATTAACATTACATCCAATAAAATCTTAGCGTTCAAAGTAGTGGTAATGAAATCGAAATTCTATCTTGTTCGAGCCTTTGTGTACGAGAACAAATTTATTTTGATAATGAAATTCATCCCTATAACCAGCCTCTACAATTATTGATTGTCCTACATAGTAAAAAAAATATATACAATACTGTTTACTATACGAACCTTACAGTAATTGTGTAAAATGATTAAACAAGGGTTAGTGTTTTACTCTTAAGCAACAAAGTTTAATTTTCAATATCTTATCTTCAATAAATTAAACAGGATTGTTTAAATGGTTAAACAAATACTGCAAGGTTCATATAGTAAACAGCGTTGCATAAAGTCTTAAAACATACCCTTGTTTACTTTTGATAAATTTTCAATTTGATAATGTTCTAATAGCGTCCCTTTTCCTTTTGCACAAGTTTTCCTACTACATGTATAAAGATTCTGGAAACACACATTTTAAATTACTAAATATCATATCGAGCCTCGAGGAAAACGAGGCTGTTGCTAAAATCAAATGATAAGCTATGTACATTAGTTTCATGTCAAAGCTTTGTGAGTGCAGTGAGTGCCATTTCGGGAAAAAAATGTGCCCTTAACCCTCCCCCTTTTCAACTTCGCTCCACCACCCCTGGAATTCTGTGAGCTCTTATTAAGCCATACGGGCCAAATATGACTTTCCTTGTCTGATGACAGTTCACCGTTGATTTCCTTCAATTTAAAGGTATACACATATGCAAAATGTTAGGAAAAATACTGTCCACACAAAAATTGATTTGAAATTTTTATCCAACTCTGGGTAGTTTTCAAACAAAGCACACATTATTGGTTTAAAACTACCCAGAATTTGATAAAGTTTTAACCAATTGTTGTGTGGACTGTATGTTGCCAAACAGTTTTGAGAGTGGGTTTTACAACACTTCTCAAACGCATGGTTTGACCGATGTAGATTACTGAAATTAAATTGTTAAATGCTGTAATTTGAATTAAATCATCTTGATCCATATCCCGTTATTGTATACCAATGCAGATTTTCTCTTGAATATGATCGACTGTATTTTGTTTAAATAATAATAACACATTGATATAAAGTCATTTTATATATACTATTTAATTTGTATTCAACTTTGATCCTGCCTCATTTAAACTATGGTATAACAGCATGGGGGAATTGTGCTGACTGCCTCCTGAACAGAATTTTACTTTTGCAGAAAAAGGCTATTCGTATTATTTGTCATGCTGATTTTCGTTCACACACTGACGAACTTTTCTATAAATATAATATTTTAAAGATTGGTGACTTGTATACAATCTCGGAAAACTCATGTATAGTTTAGATAAAAATGAACTTCCAAATATTTTTTATTCCATGTTTACTAAAAATGTCGAAATTCATCATTATCCTACTAGGTCTGCCGGGTTCTTTCATCCACCAAGAGCTAGAACAATCCTCTTGAATAAAACATTTATTTTTACAGGTATCAAACTATGGAACTCCCTTATAGAATCATTACGTAACAAACCAACACATTTAAGTTTCGGTCGAGGGTTGAAGAAAATTTTTATCCTTCAGTATAAACCCAGAACTCAAACATTTCTGTGTAAGCAGCTACCACCTCTTTTGTTCTTCTTCCCTTCTTATTTTCTTCCTTCTTATCTTTCTCCCTCTCCTCTCACATTTCTTTTTTCTCTCTCTCTTCCTGTCATCTTTATGTCTAGTTCTATTGCTTTTATAATCTTTCTGTCCGTCTATGTTTTGTAGTGTGTTTTGTTATGTTTCTTTTCCTTTTTTCTGCTGTCTTGTCCTGTTCTGTTTTGTTTTTGTTTGTGTGTGTGTGTGCCATTTTGTTTCTTTTCCTTTTTTTTGCTGTCTTGTCCTGTTCTGTTTTGTTTTTTGTTTGTGTGTGTGCCGTTTTTGTTTTTGTCTTTGTTTTGTTTTTAGTATTCGTCCTCTCTTGTCCAAGTGATTGTCTGTTCAAACACTCCTGAACTTAGGTTTTTTTATTTATACAGCAGGGGCACGATATAACATTTTTTTCTGTTAATTGTAACTTATTTAGTAAACATAAAAAGCTTGACCCCACTGGTATTCTTTTTCATTGTACAAACCTTTTTAATTTACGAATTGAATTTCATCGATCAAAGATATACTTTAACTATTTATTGCAGGGAACCCATACTAACAAGCTTTGCTTTCCAGTGGGTTCCCTTTTTTCATTTCTGTATATGATATTTTTGTGTTATGCTTTACATTGTAACTTTTGTTAAATTTGGAATGAAAAAGAATAAATGCAATCAATCAATCATTTTTCGGTGCTCTTCCCACCAATTATTACCACTGCAACTTGGCTGTTATAGAGCTGTGGGATAACTTTGTATTCTTGATATTAAACAGATCATACTGGTGGAATTTTTTTTAAAATATATCTTACCAACCACCAACAAATACAAATTTCACAAATACAAATTCAATTTAAAAGGCTTCGGTTCATAAATAACTCCATCTGTATGGTGATGTGTTGTTCTAATAGGGAATACACGACTATGTTTGTGTTCTCTTTAATCCGTTTCAATTATGCAAATTAACTTTTAATGGATGTCATGTAAATTGTATAATATCCAGTTAGCTATATAATTCATATAAACAATCTTCACTTGATTTTTCTGTAAAATGTGCAAAGAATTCTAAATCATGTCAAGCCTGGCAATTCCAGCCTGCTGCTTCTACGGCTACGCCTGACACATCCCGCCTTGAGTTCCGGGGGAATTACAGTCCGGGTCGGGCATCATTCCTGCTGGATATTTTGAAAGATTTTATGCCATACGTAATATTTATGTTTTCTCCTTGTTTTCGATAAGATCCGTATAATTGTCCCGTTAACAATATAATCAAATGTCATTTCAACAGAGTTTTCGTTAAATTTGCTCCTCTGAAATTACATGCAACATGTTTGGGCCTATAAAATGAGGTCATTTTGAAAGCTGTAAAGAAAATTAACCTTTCTCCAGCTTCTTAATCAAAGCACTCGCTATTCGATAAAAAGAAATTTTACAAGGCTGATTTTTTTTATGCTGACTAATTAGACATATCAATAATTTATTTCATTATTTGCATGATTTTATTTGCATTTGATGATTTTTAAACAAATATTTCTGTTTTGAAATTTTACGCCCTCTATGGTTGAACATTGATTCAGTATGAATATTATAGAATTATTGTAACAGTTTTCTTTCTTAAAATAGTTTAAAAGTAACATGATTTTATACCATAATACAATGATATTATAGTGCATTCCTTTCCCATCTTTTTAAGACTGGATTCAATGTATAAAAGCTTCTGAAATATGGTCATTTTGTGATGTTTGAAGTCAAAAGGCCTACTTTTTTCCATTACATTATGCATGTACTGGTAAAAGGGCGAATGGGATGTTTTTCCTTGTCTGATTATACTTCACTGTTGCTTTCTTTAAATTTACAGGTTCACACATGTACTGTAGTATAAACTTCTCAAACACACCCATGCATCAAACCAAAGTTTGACAGACTTCCCAAATGAAATTGTAAAATGCTATCATTATTTTGAATAAAAGTTAATAATCTTGATCCATATCCCCGTTATGGCATCGACCAGATCTTCTTTTGAATAGGACTGTATTTTTTATAATAATAACTAAAAAAACACTCTTAAACTGTTGGGTAACAAACTGTCCACACAACAATTATTAAAAAAATCAAATTCTGGGTAATTTTCAACCAGTACTGTAGTTTCACCCAAAGCACACATTATTGGTTTAAAACTACACAAAATTGAATTTTTTTTTAAACCAATTATCGTTGTGTGGACAGCATGTTGCCAAACATTTTAGGATTGTGGGAAACATTCTAAATATCATATATTGCCAACCACCAACAATGTTTGACAACTGTTCGCTATTCAGGAACACCTTTCACAAATACAAATGTAATTTAAAAGGCTTTGGTTCATTTAAAATAACTCCATCTGCATGACTGAATCTCTGATATATCGAGATCTTACATCAATACATTTATATATTATATACATTATATAGACATCTGTTTTATTTCTTAGATAGCCCTTAGCCTACACTTTGAGAACCACCTAAATGGAAGGGTCACGGTGATGTGTTGTTCTGATAGGGAATTACACGACT
Organism: Lytechinus variegatus; assembly: GCF_018143015.1. Lineage (NCBI taxonomy): Eukaryota > Metazoa > Echinodermata > Echinoidea > Temnopleuroida > Toxopneustidae > Lytechinus > Lytechinus variegatus. The sequence continues at coordinate 23,821,322 of NC_054743.1, read as the reverse complement.
ATGTTTGTGTTCTCTTGAATCTGTTTCAATGAATATGCAAATTAACTTTTAATGGATGTCATGTAAATTGTATAATATCCAGTTATCTCTATAATTCATATAAACAATCTTCACTTGATTTTTCTGTAAAATGTGCAAAGAATTCTAAATCATGTCAAGCCTGGCAATTCCAGCCTGCTGCTTCTACGGCTACGCCTGACACATCCCGCCTTGAGTTCCGGGGGAATTACAGTCCGGGTCGGGCATCATTCCTGCTGGATATTTTGAAAGATTTTATGCCATACGTAATATTTATGTTTTCTCCTTGTTTTCGATAAGATCCGTATGATTGTCCAGTATAACAATATAATCAAATGTCATTTCAACAGGGTTTTCGTTAAATTTGCTCCTCTGAAATTACATGCAACATATCCAGGCCTGTATGAAAATGAGGTTATTTGAAAGCTGTAAGAAAATTAACCTTTCTCCAGCTTCTATATCAAAGTATTCGCTATTCGATAAAAACAAATCGTGCAAGGTTGATTTGTTATTCTTATTGATTAGACAAATCAATAAATTATTTCATAATTTGTATGATTTTATTTGCATTTACTGATTTTTAAACAAATATGTCTGTTTTGAAATTTTACACATTCTATGGTTAAACATTGATTCAGTATGAATAAAATTGAAAGTAATATGCCTTTATACCATAATGCAATGATATTATAGTGTATTCCTTTTCCATTTTTTTAGGACCGAATACAATATATAAGAACTTCTGAAATATGGTCATTTTGTGATGTTTGAAGTCAAAGGCCTATACATTTTTCATTATGATTATGCATGTACTGGTAAAAGAGCGAATATGATGTTTTTCCTTGTCTAATTATACTTCACTAGTGCCTTCGTTCAATTTACAAGTTCACACATGTATATACACTTCTCAAACACGTAAAATGCATGCATTCAATCCAAAGTTTGACAGACTTCCCAAATGAAATTGTAAATTGCTATAATTTGAATAAAAGTTAATAATCTTGATCCATATCCCCATTATACAGCAGTATCAACCATATCTTCTTTTGAATAAGACTGTATTTTTTGTAATAATAACTAAAAATACGCTCGTAAAATGTTGGGTAACAAACTGTCCACACAATTGGCCAACAATAGTTTTCAACCGGTACTGTAGTTTTCACCCCAAAACTACACAATATTTAATACAGTTTTAACCAATTGTTGTGTTTCCAAACATTTTAGGAGTGTGGGAAACATTCTAGAATAACATGTCTTGCCAACCACCAACAATGTTTGCCGACTGTTTGCTATTCAGGCCCACCTTTCGCAAATTTGAATTCATTTAAAAGGCTTTCCGTTCAATTGAAATAACACCATCTGTATGACTGAATCTCTGAATTTATCGAGATCTGCACATCCATCTCCTGTCTGTTTTGAATATCACTGAAGTTTTTTAACCAAGTTATATAGAGGTTATTTCCAAGCCTCGCCTACACTCTAAATTACAGGGATTTAAAATAAGTCCACATGGACTGTAGTTAGGGACCAATCGAATTCCGGATTTAGTTTGAATCCTTAAGATTCATTTCTAAATCTCGAAAGATTTAAATTTAAATCATTTGAGATTTAAATTTAAGTCTTTGTGATTAAAACTAAGTCCAAAAATCGATTGGTCCCTAACTACAGTCCATCTGGACTTAATATTTTAAATCCCTGTAATTTAGAGTGTACATGGAAAAGTAAAAGTCCCGCATCTAGCTTGCAGCATGTATATGCCTTTCATAATCATGTTGAGCTCTTTTTTCTTCGTACTCGAGTTATATAAAGAATATCAAAACTAGAGCAGGTTAAAGTTTCAGAAAAAGTTCTAAAATTCAGAGCTTCAACGCCATTCGCGGGAAGGAGTATTTGCTCCCTTTGCACATTTTACAGACAGATCAAGTGAATATTATTTATATGAATCACTGAGATATAAACTGGATAGTATACAATTTGCATAACATCCATTAAAAGTTAATTTGCGTATTTGAAACGGATTAAAGAAAAAAATGAACACAGTCGTTCACCCAAAGCACACATTATTGGTTTAAAACTACACAAAATTGGAAAAAAAGTTTTAACCAGTTATTGTTGTGTGGACAGCATGTTGCCAAACATTTTAGGATTGTGGGAAACATTCTATATATCATATCTTGCCAACCACCAACAATGTTTGACAACTGTTTGCTATTCAGGCCCACCTTTCACAAATGTGAATTCATTTAAAAGGCTTTCGGTTCAATAATTAAAATAACTCCATCTGCATGATCTGTATATCCGTCACTGAATCTCTGAATTTATCGAGATCTTACATTTGAGAAACCCTATACGTTTGGAAGTGTGTCACGGTGATGTGTTGTTCTGATAGGGAATTACACGACTTTGATTGTTTCCTATTTTAATCCGTTTCAAATATGCAAATTAACTTTTAATGGATGTCATGCAAATTACATAATATCCAGTTATCTCTGTAATTCATGTAGATAATCTTCACTTGATCTGTCTGTAAAATGTGCAATGGGAGCAAATACTCCTTCCCGCGAATGGCGTTGAAGCTCTGAATTTTAGAACTTTCTCTGAAACTCTAACCTGCTCTATAGTTTTGATATTTTTATAAATTTATAACTCGATTACGAAGAAAAAAAAGAGCTCAACATAATAATGAACGGCATGATGCAAGCTAGATGCTGGACTTTTATTTTTCCATGTAGGCGAGGCATGGAAACCTCTGTAACTATAATTAAAACACTATTCAAAACAGACAGGATGGATGTGCAGCGATATAAAAAGTTTCATCACATATACATTTTAATGTAACATGACACGAATTAAATGCCTCCGCCCCTGTGAGCAGATACTTTGCTCAAAAATTGCTTGCTGAAAAGCGGAAGAAATAGTATTTTGGAACTCGGGGAGTGACGGAAGTGTTAATCCGCTCCGAACAGAAGAGCCGAAATTTTGTGTATTTATGTGCAATGAAAAAAAAACTTTTCATACCCTTACATCGTGTATACTTTACAATTTCTGGCAAGATAGGGGAAAACTGAGTAGAAAAAAGGTGTGGGAACTAATGGAAACCAAAATTTATATGGAGAGAGAGAAGAATATAGGTTTTATTCTTTGGACAGAAAGAAAAAAACACAAAGCCATATAGAGGACTGCGTATTAAACGTTTGTTCTATCATGTGCAAAGGGACCGTGTTCATTATTAGCTGCCATGGCATTTGAAGCTTCATATCCCAGAGCAACAAATAGACAAGGTTCTTATTCCCCGGTATAATTCGCGTTTCACTGTTCATTTGAATCATGATCATGTTCACAACTTTTACTATACATGGTGATCGGTCCAAACACACCCATCTTACGAGACGGTGGCACCTTAGTCTACATGCAGACCCACATCTGCACCTCAGCTGATTCAACGAGTCTGCACAGCAGACTAGGTCTACTGAGGCTGCAGAAGATGGATGAGGCTGCAGAAGATGGATGAAATGGCTCGCTTCGCTCGCCCTTTCAGGCTGGTTTGCTTCGCAAACCAGTAGCAGATCCCACCTCACGAGCCATTCAGAGTCTGCATAGCAGACTAGTGGCACCTTTGTTTTCCCTCTGAAGTACCCATAAAAAGGCTAAGGGTTAAGGTCGAGAATAGTTTACCTACATCATGGACCCTACCACGTAATAGGTCCATGATGTGACCATAGAGCAATACATTGGGAACAACTTAAAGGTCTAGTCCACCTAAAAAATAGTGTAATTTGAATCAAAGAAAAATCAGACCAGAATAATGCTGACAATTACATTAAAATCGGATGTAGAATGAGAAAGTGGGGACATTTTAAAGTTTCGTTTATTTTTCACAAAATATATTTATAGGGCCTATGCACAATTTAGTCACATGCAAATGACAAAATCGATGATGTCCCTCACCCTCACTCACCACTTCTATTGTGTTTTATTGTTTGAAATCTACAATATTTCAATCTTTACAGATTTGACAATAGCTCTATGCTGTGACTAACAATTATTTACCATGTCATTACCGAGTCATAAAAGGTTTATTGTTTGAACATGTTTCTTAATAAGAATAAACAAACCAATCACTCATTTCATCATTTCGATAATTTTATTTCCATTTATTGAAAGACGTTCAAGTGCTAATTGATGCCTCTCCATAGCCATAAGACACAATATGAACAGGCGCGATTCTAGACGAAAGTGTTTTTTTTTTATTTGGTGAGGGGGGGGGGGGGGCGCTTAGTTGGGAAAATTTTGACGTTGGTTTACTCATTACACTGAAAATGACCTATTGCTGCTAGCCTTATACTGACCAAGAAGCTGTACACCCCCTCCATTAAAATATTTGTAATATGCGAGGGAGCGTAGCGACCGACAGACGAAAAAAAAATCAAACTTTCAAAATGCTTGAGAACACCCTAATGGGTGTTAGGGCATTAAACGATAGGGGAGGGGGGGGGGGGCTGGGATTCATGGGACTGGTACGTTCAGGATTTTTTTAAGAGCGATATTCTCATATTTTAGAGCCCTTAAATGCAAAAAATGTATTATACAGAATAAAGCAAGATATTGGGTTTTAATGTCAATGACACCCTTTTATTACGAGGGAATGTGGTGACCAGGTAGAAACATTTTGAAGTGAAACCTTAATTGCATTTGGAGCACTTTATGAACATCCGAATACATCTGCAACATCGTTAAGTTACTTAATTGGATACTCAGCATGTATACAGGCTGCAAATGAATGCACCCCAATAATCACTGCCTTGTATACATAAGTCAACACGATCGAGTATTGTAGAAAATAGAATCAAATCATTCTACATGTTATGATGTTGCTTCTATCAGGAGGCCGCGCGATCTCGTGAGACCGCGACGTTTGTAGAACGAGCTGACAAAGGTGTGAACATATAGGTATATTACAGGCAAAAATAAGTATGTCCCACTGTTTTTTCGCATGTTCTTATAATAACAAACCATGGTTTTTCATTTGCTTTCCTCGGATGAATAAAAGTTTTGGCATTGAAGATTATAGCTCTTTATTTTCAATTAGTCTCAAGCCAATTGCCAACTCGTCTATCATAATTATGATTTACCATCAGCCTTTCCACTATCCACATGGTCTAATTGCCAATGTATCCACTCACCATATTAACCAGTTGGTTAAAAAGCCTGTAGTATTTTCAAAATCTTATCGCTTTCCATTTCTCAAATTTGCCCATCATCTTCGAGAGGACATCACCCTTGGATACAGGTTACCTCCACTCCTTAGCAATAAACATGCCAACAAGTGGTGACTCTCAAACACCGCACACTCACCTGTGACTCATAAATTCTCTGAATTGGTACCCCTCTCTCTCTCTCTCTTTGTTTACATTCTCCATCTCATTTGGGATGAAAAGTATTCCATGTACATGTACTTTCTTTTCTGGCACACTTCTCAAGGTTTCCTACTTTCGTAAACACGTGTTTTGAGAACGTCGTCAAATTACTTTATACCCCAGGCTTTATATTATGTGGACTTCCATCATCTCACTTGGAGCAAACTTCATCCACTTCATCTCACATACCAGTTATCGTACTACCCTTTTTCTCCGTCATTTCACTCAGAGAAAAATCCCAAATACCGCTTGTGCTAGTCAAGTTATTTTTTGGTAATCTGTGTGATCTTGTGTATATTTTATACACGTATAAATACAAATACTGGGATCGTGCAATAATAATTGGACACATTGAAGAATTGTCTGTCGGATTTCTCTACACGACGCATAAAGTCGGTAAGTGGAGATTGGCTTCCATTTCCGCTTCAAGCCAATTTCCATATAGCACTTGGACTAAATAGTTATCGGCTTGGCCTTTAAAAGTCAAGGACACTTTCCCCTCAGTACACCGTTATTCAAAAGCAGAACTGAACCAAATAAATATCAAGATTGCTTTCGTGATTCCGACCATGTTCCAACCACATACATTAAAAATTGTGCCACGCCCATCCACACCCTTTCGATCGGTCACTCTGCCAGCAGCCACTGCCCTGCAAATATGGTCAGTCCAGCATTCAGTGACTACTAAGTACTGAAGCTAATGAAATATGGAGAATAATACCAACCACGTTCCGCCAAAAGAGGCAAAAACAGTGCAATGCCCTGCCAAAGGAAAACTTATCCGGCACGGTAAGTGGATCAGTTATCATATTTTATGTTTGGGTGTGCGTATGGGTGTATGTGCGCGGGTGGTATGCCTTTAAAAGAAAACTTGCAAATTAACTACAAATAACAAAGCAGGAACTAGGGACATGTACATAATGGTGTAAAAAGACATAAAATATTGGAGAAGTGGATGATTGTAACAGAGTAGTTCTCCCGGAGACGCTACACATAAATTGTTATATTCCTTTACTGGCATACCTTGGGTTGCGGCATTGAAGGGGGGGGGACCGGCAAAAATTCCAGGTATTTACTTTGACTGACCTCTTAGGGACAGTGCCATTGAACGGATATGTATCTCACTCATAAATGCGAGCGTGATGCGCAATCTCAAGTTTTGATATTCAGACCTAAAAAGGGACATTACAGCAATTTTTGTAATCACGATACGTACCTGTATAGCTAAACAAATAATGCAAGCGCGAAGCGCGACCTGACATTTTCGTGTATGACCCCAAACAGAGACATTTGAGGAATACAGTTTAGGAATCCATTAAGAATATATAGGCCTACTGTATATCTAACCATAGCCATCTTATGCGAGTGCCAAGACCAAAAAAGGAAAGAGATAAGGGTGAAGTATGATATTTTATTTTCTGAATATTATGTCAAAATCTATCACAAAATTTGATCTTTTTTGTTTGCTCGCTTTGCTCCATCGCAACTTTTTTTTAAAGATAATTTCTTTCCGATACGCCATATCTGACCCCCTCAAAAATTTTGCCTCATTAAAGGGGAAGTTCACCCTGAAGAAAACTTTGTTGTAAAAATAGTAAAAAATATTGGTGAAGGTTTGAGGAAAATCCGTTAAAGAGTATAAGAAAGTTATTAGATTTCACAATTTAGGATTTGTGACGTCATAAACGAGCAGCTGCCCCATGTGTTATATAATATAAAATGTATGAATTTCAAATTTTGTATGGTTCATGATGACTTAATTTTGTTTTCTTTTCATGATCGGGTGTGAAATGATTTGTCTATTGATATACAAAAGTTACAGTGAAAACAATTTTCAATTTTCTGAGAAAATGGCATTTCATTGATTTTTTACCATTCGCTATGTAGGAATGCTGCTCGCATATGACGTCACAAATCAAATAATTGAAATTCTAATAACTTTTTAATTATTTGATGATTTTTTCTCAAACCTTCGGCAATATTTTTTATCATTTTTTCTGCTATTTTTACAATAAACTTTTTGTCAGGGTGAACTTCCCCTTTAAACCACTGCCCGTTCATACCATGATATGACTGGTAAATTTTTGCCCCCCCCCCCTCCACCAACGACGCCTGTTACGCCCCTGCACACAATGACCTAAATAGTTTGCAGGCACAGACCCTGATTGAAACTGATCAACAGGTGTGTCTCCACGCAAAGACTAGCAAATACAAAACTTTCTGTTTCACACAAGGCATATAGGCTGCAAGTCAGACCCTTTACTCGAGTAAGGGTTTGCACAGCAGACTATGTCGTAAAGGGCTTACACGTGATGAGATTTATCTTTACCTGGTTTTTTTTTGTAGAATCTGATCTAAAGTGGGCATGTTGAAGGTCGCACGCGCCCGATGATGTCGCTAATCACGGACCCTACTAGTATTTCAGGGGAATCCAACCCAAATACAAACGGTTTTGACTTTAAGAAAAAGAAAAATTTGAAAGGGGAAAGTTGAATAGCGGACAAAGTGCTTCTCTAACTCCTTTACACCATTCTGTTTTATTTATTTTGCCCTTTCTACCACGACATTTTATGATCAACGCTGGATTCCCCTGTCCATATTCAGGGGGGGGGGGGATATAGTCCCTCCATACTTACAAATGTTGGTGTATATGTAATAAACACACTCACACAAATCACACACTCAAATGGACCCCGCCCCCACATACAAATTATTTGACCCTGGGATTTGACCTATATTCATCGTCAGTTCTACTCAAATCTCATCGCGTAATATTAGTGCAACATAATGTTGAATTATTAATTTTTACCATGGATCCTATAGAACCATGATTTTACAAAAAGAAACCTCTGCAGATTATAAGTATGTTTAATTTTAGACATTCCCTAGACAGTCTCTTTTATTCAAACATCCTTTATCGATCGAATCTTGCCATGTATACTCGGGTATAACCACCAAGAATTACCCTACTTAAAGGAATGGTCCGGGCTGAAAATATTTATATCTAACTAAATAAAGTGAAATTTTCAGTGCAATATGCTGAATATTTCATCAAAATCGGATAACAAATAACGAAGTTATTGAATTTTGAAGTTTATCAATATTTTGTGAAAACAGTTATATGCACATCGTCATGGGGTGGCCGATGATGTCACATCCCCACTTTCCCTTTTCCTTGTGTTATTACATGAGATCATAAGTGTTTCATTTTTCCATGCATGTGTAAATGATGCATGTCTCTCATTTATGATAAAATAAGTTGCGGCAGTAAATAACTACATGTAATGAATTTAATCGGTTGTCCATCCAATTGTTTTAGTTCATGTTAGAAAATTTTTGAATAAACCTGATTTCATATAATAAAATTCAAAAGAAGAAGTGGGGATATGACATCAGCTTACCGAATGTTATAAAGACATGCCTAGAACTGTTTCACTGGAATAATGCAAATCTTTAAAATTCAATAACTTCGTTATTGTTATCCGATTTTGATGAAATTTTCAGCATTTTGCTTTGTGAATTTTACTTTATTTTTCAAGATATAAATATCTCCAGTCTGGATCATCCTTTAACAATTTATTTTGAGAAAAAGTGTCGCCTGCCTCCAAAGAACTCTTACAACATTTACGTAGGACCCGTTTATACTCACTACGCCCCAATGCTTCCTGTCAATAGAACTAGCTTGTAGCTTGATCGTGCCCCCTTGATTAGATGCCTCCATTATTGTTGTTTCCTTCTTCTGTTGTATCATTTTCTCTCTTTTATTGAAGCCCCACCCCATTTATCCATGGCCATCTGCTAAAAAATTTCGTCCGTTTTATATTTGCGTTCATTTTGAGTGTTATAAGCCTCTCGCTCCTTTGCTGTTGATCTCATTTTAAACGCATTCATTCAATATGTCATATATGCCTAATTTCAGAATTGTTTAGTTTATCTTATGAAAATGTTGATATGAGATTATTGTATTGAGTTTGCTTTGCTGTAACACGATGATTTGCATCTGTACGCTCATTAACTTTGTTGACTTTGTTTAAAATTGAAAATAAAACGAAAAGGTGAAAACTGGGAGTAATAATTCTTTAGGGTGTTGTCTGAGCTAATGTTTCCTTTATTTTTTTATTCGCTGCGAATAATGATTGTTCAGCCACAGATGCGATGAATGCATGCAGTATGTACTTTACAAAGCAAAAATATACTTGGGTATACTTTGTATTTTTTTTTGCATCTATTTTTTCAATTTACAAGAACTGAAGAAAAATCAACTGTAACTTTTAACCCTTTTTTGCCATTACGCTTTCTACAGGGATCTGTGGAAAATAGCACAGAACAGTAATTGATTTAAAATGTGATAAAGTTATAATAACGTTTACAAATTCATGAAATATTATTGAAGTCATGCTGTGATATGATACTATTCGAAGACAATTATGATGAAGAGTTTTCCTAGTAAATTTCAGATATGAGAACAGCCACTATCTAACAGCACAATTTTCTTTCCTGTTCGACGGTGCCACAAAATTCTGGGCCTTTCAGATCCGTAGAAGTATAAAACAACACAAACGTGATACTGCCAAAGGATGCTGCAGAACACCGTCTATCAAAAGCTCTTTTCAATTTCAAACTTATTCTAGTAATTTTTTTATATCGGTTTTTATGTACAGTTCACTGCATAAGCCTCCACTTTTATTTTTAATTTCATGAAAGCCTGGGACTGAGATTAAGCGCACTAGTGGCCACGATCGAGAGGGAACGGATACTCCCTGTAGGATCGTAAATCCCATCAGCGAAGTGATTCGCTTGGGCCATTCAGGGCCAAACGGCCATTAAATTCTAGGTGTGGCCTTCGAGAGGATCATAAAAACTAACTTTTCTCTCGAAAATTTTGAGATGAAAATCCGTTAAAAATAGTTCAAAAAGAGACACTTTTTCGGGAGAAGTGGCTCTCGTTTTATTGAGAGTAAAACGAGAGCAATTCCTGCTCGTGTTCATAGTGTGGGTATGATTTATGTTAACAACCTCAAAGTAAGTTTATACGCTGACAATCCATTTTTTGTCTTGCTATTAAACTACCATGTATGAATGTTTTTGTGAAAGGAAGAAATAAATGAACTGTGAACTATGAAATATATATATACTTTTTTCGTTATTTTAGTGTTCTGACACCCTTATTACGTTACGTACGTAACGTGCCCTATCTTTAAAAAATCCCTTTAACTTTTTTTTGATCGAGCGTGGTATCCACTCGTCAAAGAAATCATTTTGTATGCCATAAGTGTTGTAGACGCAATTTAATTTCGTTTTGACGAAATTCATTTCGTGTGACCAAAAATAAATTTCGTATACGAAATGAAACTGCGTCATGACGAAATGATTTTCGTCTGAGTTAAAACGTATTTTGTGTACGGAATGGCGTGAATTACATGTAAACGGAATTTAGCATAGGATACTTGGTAACCTACAGTACACAGGCCTATAAACAAAATTGATGCAAGCAGAGTTCCAGCTGAAGTTATTTTGACATTCCAAATTGAAAATTAGATGTTCCTTTATAAGCACTTTTTTGTAACCATAAACAGAATGAATGCTTATTAATCAATTGATGTGCGACGTGCGAGATAATTTTTTCATGGTATTCCGTACTGATATTAGAAGCACGTTATGAAATACAGAACAAGCTGGTTAAGAATTAAAGCGATGGCGAAGTGCGGGCTGATTTTTTTTGCAGGATTTACCTAAAATTTGCCATTTTAAGGAATCATCGGTTCAATGGATATCTCCCTCTTATCCTTTTTTATATTTCAATTCTGATTTATTTTGTATGTTCTCCATCTATTATTCATCATGAACAAAAAGGTGCAATAATCACTCGTCTTGGGAATATTGTCCGATATTCACTAATACCGACGTTCATGTGATGGTGATTGAAGATGTTAAATGTTGGTCCCAATTATAAATCATAATTTCTCAAAGAAACATGTCTGTAAATATTCATCACACACACACTCGCTATTTATAACCCACGGCGCCCCAGAGTGTCAAATCATGAACATAAAGGGGTCAACGCCGCAATATTGTGTTCATCAGGAAATACTTGTCAAAATCCGCCACTTGAAAATGAGTTCACGGCCTAATTTCTCCGCGACTCGATTTGCAGGATTTGGGAATACTTTGCTTTACAGCTTACCCGAGACCCCGTTGTCCCAACACACACATTCTCTCACAGAAACACACACTCTCTATTTATCAGATATAGTGGGGTTTAACACTTCTTCAAATTGTTTGTCGCATGACCCTGCGTTTATTATCAAAATCTTCGACCTCGAGAAAACAAATAATTATTCAGATCGAGTGTCAATTCGAAGAGAAGGAATGCATCAATGTTGTCGATTGACTCGGGCACTTTATCATTTGGAATACTTTTTTTAAATTATTTTGTATTTTCCGAGATCGAAGTTCAGAATATCTAATTTTTCTATTTACAGAGGGTAGTAAATCGGATGAAATCGTCAAAGTTTATGTTTGCAAGGATCTGATTAAATAAAACAACATAACTTTCACTCTTATGTTTAAGGAAAGTTATTTATATTATCATTATTATTATTATTTTAAACACAAAACCTCAGTGCGACGCGATTTTTCAAATGTCATGTTTGCTGCGCCCCTACATGCATTTGTAGCACGGGACCGTTTTGGGTGGGGGAGGATCTTTTACTTATACAATAACAGAACAGTGCAGCGGAAGGGTTTTTAAACGAAGAATCCCCACCCTGTCCGTCTACAGAGGTAGAACTTAAATAAAACACTATTAGATTGTAATTATTTTACTATGTAATAATCACACATCACATAATCAAACACCATCAATCAACAACATTCACACTATGCTATTAATTAATGTAAATAATAATACTCGATAAAATAAACTATCATACTCATTATATAAAGGATATATGTTCCTTTAATTCTAAGCTAAATTAACATTATATACATGATATTTACAGCTATAAAAATGGTGTAACTCCCAGTTACATAGTTATTCGAAAGAATATGAACATATAGTTCAAATTATACTTAACATTAATTAACTGGACATAACTTTAAAACAGTTGTCAAACAACTACTGATAGTAAGACTAACATAATGACATTGAGGGTCTCAGTGCAGATATAGTAAAATGTAGAAGCTGTTCATGGTCAGACGACCAGTGACCTGAGAATCAGGAAAAAAGAGAAGTTACATGATAGTAACTTTATGGTGGATGTTTCCTCTCCATCTCGAAAGTTGTGAAGAGGATGTCTCCAGAACTTCTATATAAAGGTATTTTCGATGATACCATTATTTTGGGGAAGGGGTGTGTATATTTGTAACTAGAAATACTTGTTGATCCTTGGTCATCTCTTTTAACAAACAAAAAACAGTAACTTATAATTGCTGACCCCTTTAGGGTAGCAGAGATGGAACAGCCCATCAACTTTTCCCCAAAATACTACTACGTCATTCATGACATTCACGTCATTATTTTCTGGGAATAAGGACCAGCTGACCCTTACTCACGCTAGCCAGAACTGACCATTGGCTCTCTCTTTCGCTCACTCTCTCTCAGTATGTACAAAAGGTCATGCAAGTCATCTCACTCTCTCCTCTCTCACTCTGACCATCTCGTTCAATATCCCTACAAGGGGGGGGGGATATTACAAGGGTTTTATCCTTTTCACTACATATAATATATGTAGCACCAAAAGGGTGCTACAACTCTTCCCTACTTAAAAAAAATGTTCTTCCACAAAAGAACATAAACAAAGCATTCCATAAATTAAATACAAAAGATAAACAAAATAATTCAATATTATTTTGCTCAAGAAATAAGGGATCCAATTCCGACCGACGACCACTTGCAACTGAAGAGTACGGATTCCAAGAATCCAGTTGTTGCAGAAAAGTTATGTGTGGCATCTTGCCTGATGCACTCGGTGAATTAAGATGCTATAGTTCATGCAAAGGGTCCTGACATAGCAGTGTAGACCAACTCGAAGCATTTGAAGAATTGTCTTAGGGCTCCGGACCACTGTCCTTACAGTCACAAAGTATATCATCGTATGCTAAGTGTTTCAGCTCACCAATCTCAATATTGATAGCGTCTCTGTATTACCCATGACGATAATCAATGTTCAAGTTCGAAAGATGCATTCTCTAACAGCAGCTAACCGAAAACTTTCTTGTGTAGTGGTGTCTTCTTGACTTGTCCCTGAGTTCATGATGAGGAACTGTATCTTCCATTCGGTAGGCCTCTGACAGGATCCAGGTCTCATCCAGGATGCTAGCAGATGGACTCCTACCTCTTAACTCCTCTGAAAACCCTCATGCCCTAACTTAAAATTCTTAGATTAAGTTATGACAATTCTAACAAACTATAACTTAAACAATGATAAGATCATTAACTAAATGCCTAACAAAACAGAATAAGAACTAAAAAACAATGCAATGAAATAACAAACATCCTACCAAGTGACCTAATCTGTCAACAGAACTTACAACTCAAATAAAGTATGCACATCGACTACTAGTACATTAAACGTATAAGTCATTATCAAACACACAAAATACACACACATTCCAGTGCCTGTTCAACTCATGACAGGTCTTTTCCTAAACAGACTTGCATTACAAGTACAAGTATGATTTAAAAAGATTCACCAGGGTGGGTGAAAAATTATCTATTCCTACTTATTCAGTTATACTGACTTTTTCAATCTTACTTTAATTCTTGAGGTTGCATTTGCATTCAATGCTATATCCTCAGGCTCTATAACTTGGAATAGTATTGGTAAGTCTGGAATTTACTTAATTCAATCTTTAAAAATGCATCACTGTTTCCAACAACTTTGCTGTTCATCCTATCTTACTCCCTATACCAATTTTCTCAGTAGCAAACTTATTTTCGCTAATCCCGATTGAAATACCTCATTCAAAAGGGTTATTCTTTAGACGATACAAGTTATATCCCCTACTGAATGGCTCGAATGGAAAACAATTCGATATATCACTCATACCGACAATGTTTAACTTCAGGAGAAGAATTTACTAGATCGGAACAAACAAAAGTCCATCAGCTTAACTCTCAACAATTAATTGACATTTGTGCATATCCAGTAGGTGAATCGTACCATTCGCCTCTATTCTGATATAATTGCTTCATTCCAATTGACAACAATAATTTATGATGGAGGACCTTATGCGCAACATCTCTTGATTTGCAATGCAGGGAAGGTCACTTTCAATCTTTTCACTAAGATGAGTCTTCCATCTTCACAGAATTTAATACACATTATCATCATAAAATTGCGTCCTGAGTCAATATATGAACTCTCAAAAACAAAGACCAAATCAAAAGACTAAAAAATGTTCACCAGACCATACCATTACTAATTCCATTTAAAAAAGGGTAACTTACAGAATTACAACTAACAACGACATAGCCACAATCATGTGAATAACAAGAAGTGGAATCAAAACAAATGTTCTATCAAACTTTTTAGATGAGTGATTGATAGTACCAGGATCTGAACAGGAATAGTCTCAAACCTAGACCCTATAATGAATGTACTTTAAGTGAGCGCACATATGCAGCAAAAGTATAATGCAAAAGATTTTCCAAAGTATAAACCTGTTATGCACTCCTACGAAGTATCTTCTTACTCAAACACTTAGAGCTAAATGGTGTAGAGATAGGATTTTCAACAACACACAAAAATGGAACAAAATGAACTTCAATCATATACGAGTTCCTAAAGGTATTTTCACATAATACCTATACTTACACCTTCTCTCCCTTAATACCATTTATTTAAAAGATAATCATAAGGATTATACTATCACTTTGGTCATACAAATTATAAACCTAACAATTGCAAAAACATAGCAATGCTATAGTCTATCAACACAAATATAAACCTAACAATTGCAACGACATAGAAATATTATAGTCTACTGACAAAAATATAACCTCGCTCTGCTACCAATTGTAGCACGGGACCGTTTTGGGTGGGGGAGGATCTTTTACTTATACAATAACAGAACAGTGCAGCGGAAGGGTTTTTAAACGAAGAATCCCCACCCTGTCCGTCTACAGAGGTAGAACTTAAATAAAACACTATTAGGTTGTAATTATTTTACTATGTAATAATCACACATCACATAATCAAACACCATCAATCAACAACATTCACACTATGCTATTAATTAATGTAAATAATAATACTCTATAAAATAAACTATCATACTCGTTATATAAAGGATATATGTTCCTTTAATTCTAAGCTAAATTAACATTATATACATGATATTTACAGCTATAAAAATGGTGTAACTCCCAGTTACATAGTTATTCGAAAGAATATGAACATATAGTTCAAATTATACTTAACATTAATTAACTGGACATAACTTTAAAACAGTTGTCAAACAACTACTGATAGTAAGACTAACATAATGACATTGAGGGTCTCAGTGCAGATATAGTAAATGTAGAAGCTGTTCATGGTCAGACGACCAGTGACCTGAGAATCAGGAAAAAAAAGAGAAGTTACATGATAGTAACTTTATGGTGGATGTTTCCTCTCCATCTCGAAAGTTGTGAAGAGGATGTCTCCAGAACTTCTATATAAAGGTATTTTCGATGATACCATTATTTTGGGGAAGGGGTGTGTATATGTGTAACTAGAAATACTTGTTGATCCTTGGTCATCTCTTTTAACAAACAAAAAACAGTAACTAATAATTGCTGACCCCTTTAGGGTAGCAGAGATGGAAGAGCCCATCAACTTTTCCCCAAAATACTACTACGTCATTCATGACATTCACGTCATTATTTTCTGGGAATAAGGACCAGCTGACCCTTACTCACGCTAGCCAGAACTGACCATTGGCTCTCTCTTTCGCTCACTCTCTCTCAGTATGTACAAAAGGTCATGCAAGTCATCTCACTCTCTCCTCTCTCACTCTGGCCATCTCGTTCAATATCCCTACAAGGGGGGGGGGATATTACAAGGGTTGTATCCTTTTCACTACATATAATATATGTAGCACCAAAAGAGTGCTACACATTCATGTCCCTTTTACGTTTATTTTCAAAATCCTTGAGGAAACATTTCATGTGACAATAACAGCAAGATTATCAAAATGTTGACAGAGGGTATGAATGAACTATGACACTTCATGATGTAGATGTTCAGAAAATATATTTCATTGAGAGAATTGTATTGCCAATAGACGGTTCGTAATTGATGAACTATTACATTTATCATGTTTATTATTTGGATAATATGGCCCTTAGACGGCACTGTTATATCATTTCAGAATAAATTTGTATGGAAACTACTTTCAGAGAAGTTTAGAATATATTCTAGGTGCTCAATCGCATCGTCAAATCTGTAAATTTCATACAGCACGTCCCCAAAAAGTCCCTCTGATATATGGCTGAATTAATCCCTCCCCCCCCAAAAAAAATATTGCAAACTTGGAATGGTCTGAAATGCACCACTGTTGCGTAACGGGGTGTGTATTCAAAACCGCTGAAACGAGACCAATGAAATTTTCATAAATAGCTTTCTACTCCTGTATTTGATTGAGAGTGCTGCAACATTTTGGAATAACTTCAACACGGGTGTGTCTGGGGACAGTGGCGTACCGTGGGTCACGGCATTGGGGGGGGGGGGGGGCACCAGCAAAAATTTCGGGTCACTTAGGGAGCGCCGCGAAGCGCGCTCAGTTGTCAGGTATACTGACCTAATAGAGATATTTTAAGGACATGCAGTGCCATCAAACGGATATGTATCTCACTGATTAAATAATGCAAGCGCGAAGCGCGAGGTGAAAATTTTTTATATTGACGGCTAAAATTTGACATTATATGCGAATTTTTTTGTAATCATGATACTAAACTGTCTCGCTCAACAAACAATGCGAGCGCGAAGCGCGAGCTAAAATTTTTGTATGTATTGACCCTAAACAAGGAAATTTTAAGGATTATATTTTAGAATCAATTAAGAGTATAAATATCTCACCATAGTCATCTAATGCTATTGCCATCCTTTGCTGATTTTGTTAGAATTACATCTAAACACAGTCATGAAGCACCTTTTGTAGTCATGTAATCATGATTATCATACGCATCTTACTAATCAAATAATGCAAGCGCAAAAGCGCGAGCTGAAAATCTAGGAAATTCAGACATGAAGAGGGGCATTCAAAGGCTTGTTTGTAAGAATTCACTATAAAGACCCACGTATTTCACTAACCAAATGATGCGAGCGCGAAGCGCGAGCTAAAATTTTTTGATATTCAGATCAGAAAAATTGACATTTTAAGGACTGATTTTAGGAGTTCATGAAGAACAAAAATTTCACCAATCCACTAATGCGAACGTTAGCACGGACAAGAAATGTTTTATATTAAGACCTTACAATAGGGCAATAACTTTCAGTAGTCATGAAAAAGAAGAATATATCTCTCCTTAAAACAATAATAACTCTAATTGCGAGGAAATATATTATTTTGTTGTATATTGATTTGAAAACGGAAGGCTTTAGTACAGCAGAGAAGAGAAGGAAAACACATATCTTATGCAAAAATATATTTCACATCAGCAAATTTTGTTATTTTAATTGAAGTATGAAACAAGATATTAATAAGCAATGCATATTTCAAATTTGTAGGTATCAGAAAGTACATTCATATATTATATTTGGTCACTCTCTTGTCTCTTATCAGCATGGAAAAATATCATTTCATCATTATCATAATAATGAACAGCTTTCTACAATCTACAAAGTTTGTTCTGTATTATTATGTGCACTAGTTGTCGCTTTCTTCAGTCCCTTCCATTTCGTCTTCATCCTCCTCTTCTTCCTGGTATTGAAATAGGACATCAAACTTTGTTCCGTGTCTAGCCAACACGCATTGAATTGCTGTCCGAATATCCATTCCATTCTCTACTCTTTCTTTGATATCAGATTGAATTTCGGGATTGGTGTCATCTTCTTCAAGATTCAAACTATGTCGCAAGAAGTAAGAGTAGTGGTCGAAGAAGACTCGTTTGACTGCCAAAAAAACTTTTGTGTAAGCATTCTCTCGAGTTTCTTCCTCGCTCATACTTCTTGAGATATGTTTTTCGTATTTTTCATTTCTCATCTCATCGGTTGCTGCTAGAGCCAGTTTAAACCATTCTTGTTAAACCAGGTTGTCTTCAGAATCTCCATTGTCTTCTTCCTCGCTTTCTGATTCTGTCATTTTAGAATCTTCCTCTATGGTATTTTCATTATCACTGGAGTCTTCATTCTCAGATTCAGTCTCGTTAGGTTCCTCATCCATTTCCATTTCCCGATGCGCAGTTTGTTCGTGCCTCTTCACGTCAAACCTGTGACTGTACGTCTTATCGCATAGGGAACAAGCAAATCGGTTTGAGAGAGTATTCATGTTCACTTGAAGATGTTTAGCTTGCAAATGATAGTGCAGCAATTGCATCAATATATATATTATATTGCTTTGACCATGCCGAGTATTGTCAAACTATGACGCCATGCACGAGGCGCTGTGTTCATGACTTTGCCGTTAGATACACCTTACGCCGCCGTAACATTGCCGTAATGCCGTCAAAACAGAGCAATGTACGCAGCAATGAACTGCTTGCAATCATGTCACCTCTACGAATGTAGACCTATATACAATCGCAACCCCAAACGTCCCCTGACACAGCCGGGCTGAAGTTATTCCAAAATGTTGCAGTACTCTCAATCAAATACAGGAGTAGAAAGCTTAATATATCATAATCTAACTTTTATGAAATTTCATTGGTCTCGTTTCAGCGGTTTTGAATACATATCCTGTTACGCAACAGTGGTGCATTTCAGACCATTCCAAGTTTGCAATATTTTTTTTTTGGGGGGGAGGGATTAATTCAGCCATATATCAGAGGGACTTTTTTGGGATGTGCTGTATGAAATTTACAGATTTGACGATGCGATTGAGCACCTAGAAGATATTCTAAACTTCTCTGAAAGTAGTTTCCATACAAATTTATTCTGAAATGATATAACAGTCAGTGCCGTCTATCGGCCACATTATCCAAACAATAAACATGATAAATTTAATAGTTCATCAATTACGAACCGTCTATTGGCAATACAATTCTTTCAATGAAATATATTTTCTGAACATCTACATCATGAAGTGTCATAGCTCATTCATACCCTCTGTCAACATTGTGATAATCTTGCTGTTATTGTCACATGAAATGTTTCCTCAAGGATTTTGAAAATAAACGGAAAAGGGACATGAAGGCATGCAGGGGCGCAGCAAACATGACATTTGAAAAATCGCGTCGCACTGAGGTTTTGTGTTTAAAATAATAATAATAATGATAATATAAATAACTTTCCTTAAACATAAGAGTGAAAGTTATGTTGTTTTATTTAATCAGATCCTTGCAAACATAAACTTTGACGATTTCATCCGATTTACTACCCTCTGTAAATAGAAAAATTAGATATTCTGAACTTCGATCTCGGGAAATACAAAATAATTTTAAAAAAGTATTCCAAATGATAAAGTGCCCGAGTCTATCGACAACATTGATGCATTCCTTCTCTTCGAATTGACACTCGATCTGAATAAATTATTTGTTTTCTCGAGGTTGAAGATTTTGATAATAAACGCAGGGTCATGCGACAAACAATTTGAAGAAGTGTTAAACCCCACTATATCTGATAAATAGAGAGTGTGTGTTTCTGTGAGAGAATGTGTGTGTTGGGACAACGGGGTCTCGGGTAAGCTGTAAAGCAAAGTATTCCCAAATCCTGCAAATCGAGTCGCGGAGAAATTAGGGCGTGAACTCATTTTCAAGTGGCGGATTTTGACAAGTATTTCCTGATGAACACAATATTGCGGCGTTGACCCCTTTATGTTCATGATTTGACACTCTGGGGCGCCGTGGGTTATAAATAGAGAGTGTGTGTGTGATAAATATTTACAGACATGTTTCTTTGAGAAATTATGATTTATAATTGGGACCAACAGTTAACATCATATCTCAATCACCAAACTTCATTGAACTCATTGCCAAATGGTAAATTGTGATCCTCCTATACCGCAACCCTAATGACGCCGTTAGACGCCGCACTGCTGGAATAATATGAGGAAATGAAGTGGATTCCAGCTAAACTCTATTATTACCCCCCCCCCCCACAACTCCACGATCATGACGATGCTGATGTTTCGCTGTAGACGTTGCAACGCCAAAATGGTGGCAAATGGCGGAATGAGACGTACCGATTGAGTGACAGCTATTCTGCATGAAACCGTGGAAACAGGAATGTTAAATTGTAAGCGACCCCCTGAAATTAGATTCACTGTGTAACCAATAATACTATTCTACTCTAACTTCATGGCCATCGAGGGCCACGAATCACTGATGCATCCCTATGGTCACCTTAACCAAGTGTGTTTCTCGAGGTCACCGTTAATTACAATATGGCTTCTTGCAGATGTCTTGAAAACTACTTGGCTTTTAATAGATTTATCCAAAACCTAACAAAGATGAGGCTACTTGGCAAACACCTGTCGGCATCCAAGACCCCACAAAGATGAGCTGCTTGGCAAACACCTGCCTGTATCCAAAATCCTCACTCAAAAGAGTGAACTTGACCAACACACTACCCTAATTCTATTGTCCCATCATCAATCCCTACTCTCCACACATTACAAAAAATATTCATGTCCAACTTGACCGCTTTGTCTAACATAAATTTAAGAATTAATTATGTTCATCCCGCAACGACTCTTCGCTTTTGACCTCACTGATATCAACAAACACCTAATTGATTGATTGATTAATAATTTATCAATTATCAATTAATAATTAATGATTTAATAACGTTAATCCCCTCTACCGGAAGTTGTCTATCCAGACTACTATATCTTCTCATAATAATGAAGCAAATGTTACATTATCGGATTTTTCTTTTTCAATTTTCATGAAATCTCAAAGCGTCGGTTTTGTCAGTGGGAAGACGATATAAGGCCATGGGACATACAAAGTTCTTCATCATCCGGTTATACAGTAAGTATACCAATAAAAGTAGTTTCATTTCATTTAAGCTTTTTGATTTGATTATCCTCACTCTTTTCTTCTTTTGCTAATTTCTCTTTGTATTTCCTTCTTTCCCTTTCTTTCCATTATGTAGATTTAGATGTGTAGTCCTACTTAAGTATGTAAAATATCTATACACATACACTTATCGTATCCTTACTGGGGACCTTGCCTTGACAAGCCTAGCTTTTTTAAGGTCTCCTCTTTCTTTCAGAAATGTGAAATTTTGTGTTTTGTCTCCGTAATCCTACTGGGTATGATTTATGTTAACAACCTCAAAGTAAGTTTATACGCTGACAATCCATTTTTTGTCTTGCTATTAAACTACCATGTATGAATGTTTTTGTGAAAGGAAGAAATAAATGAACTGTGAACTATGAAATATATATATACTTTTTTCGTTATTTTAGTGTTCTGACACCCTTATTACGTTACGTACGTAACGTGCCCTATCTTTAAAAAATCCCTTTAACTTTTTTTTGATCGAGCGTGGTATCCACTCGTCAAAGAAATCATTTTGTATGCCATAAGTGTTGTAGACGCAATTTAATTTCGTTTTGACGAAATTCATTTCGTGTGACCAAAAATAAATTTCGTATACGAAATGAAACTGCGTCATGACGAAATGATTTTCGTCTGAGTTAAAACGTATTTTGTGTACGGAATGGCGTGAATTACATGTAAACGGAATTTAGCATAGGATACTTGGTAACCTACAGTACACAGGCCTATAAACAAAATTGATGCAAGCAGAGTTCCAGCTGAAGTTATTTTGACATTCCAAATTGAAAATTAGATGTTCCTTTATAAGCACTTTTTTGTAACCATAAACAGAATGAATGCTTATTAATCAATTGATGTGCGACGTGCGAGATAATTTTTTCATGGTAATCCGTACTGACATTAGAAGCACGTTATGAAATACAGAACAAGCTGGTTAAGAATTAAAGCGATGGCGAAGTGCGGGCTGATTTTTTTTGCAGGATTTACCTAAAATTTGCCATTTTAAGGAATCATCGGTTCAGTGGATATCTCCCTCTTATCCTTTTTTATATTTCAATTCTGATTTATTTTGTATGTTCTTCATCTATTATTCATCATGAACAAAAAGGTGCAATAATCACTCGTCTTGGGAATATTGTCCGATATTCACTAATACCGACGTTCATGTGATGGTGATTGAAGATGTTAAATGTTGGTCCCAATTATAAATCATAATTTCTCAAAGAAACATGTCTGTAAATATTCATCACACACACACTCTCTATTTATAACCCACGGCGCCCCAGAGTGTCAAATCATGAACATAAAGGGGTCAACGCCGCAATATTGTGTTCATCAGGAAATACTTGTCAAAATCCGCCACTTGAAAATGAGTTCACGGCCTAATTTCTCCGCGACTCGATTTGCAGGATTTGGGAATACTTTGCTTTACAGCTTACCCGAGACCCCGTTGTCCCAACACACACATTCTCTCACAGAAACACACACTCTCTATTTATCAGATATAGTGGGGTTTAACACTTCTTCAAATTGTTTGTCGCATGACCCTGCGTTTATTATCAAAATCTTCGACCTCGAGAAAACAAATAATTATTCAGATCGAGTGTCAATTCGAAGAGAAGGAATGCATCAATGTTGTCGATAGACTCGGGCACTTTATCATTTGGAATACTTTTTTTAAATTATTTTGTATTTCCCGAGATCGAAGTTCAGAATATCTAATTTTTCTATTTACAGAGGGTAGTAAATCGGATGAAATCGTCAAAGTTTATGTTTGCAAGGATCTGATTAAATAAAACAACATAACTTTCACTCTTATGTTTAAGGAAAGTTATTTATATTATCATTATTATTATTATTTTAAACACAAAACCTCAGTGCGACGCGATTTTTCAAATGTCATGTTTGCTGCGCCCCTGCATGCATTCATGTCCCTTTTACGTTTATTTTCAAAATCCTTGAGGAAACATTTCATGTGACAATAACAGCAAGATTATCAAAATGTTGACAGAGGGTATGAATGAACTATGACACTTCATGATGTAGATGTTCAGAAAATATATTTCATTGAGAGAATTGTATTGCCAATAGACGGTTCGTAATTGATGAACTATTACATTTATCATGTTTATTATTTGGATAATATGGCCCTTAGACGGCACTGTTATATCATTTCAGAGTAAATTTGTATGGAAACTACTTTCAGAGAAGTTTAGAATATATTCTAGGTGCTCAATCGCATCGTCAAATCTGTAAATTTCATACAGCACGTCCCCAAAAAGTCCCTCTGATATATGGCTGAATTAATCCCTCCCCCCAAAAAAAAAATATTGCAAACTTGGAATGGTCTGAAATGCACCACTGTTGCGTAACGGGGTGTGTATTCAAAACCGCTGAAACGAGACCAATGAAATTTTCATAAATAGCTTTCTACTCCTGTATTTGATTGAGAGTGCTGCAACATTTTGGAATAACTTCAACACGGGTGTGTCTGGGGACAGTGGCGTACCGTGGGTCACGGCATTGGGGGGGCACCAGCAAAAATTTCGGGTCACTTAGGGAGCGCGCGAAGCGCGCTCAGTTGTCAGGTATACTGACCTAATAGAGATATTTTAAGGACATGCAGTGCCATCAAACGGATATGTATCTCACTGATTAAATAATGCAAGCGCGAAGCGCGAGGTGAAAATTTTTTATATTGACGGCTAAAATTTGACATTATATGCGAATTTTTTTGTAATCATGATACTAAACTGTCTCGCTCAACAAACAATGCGAGCGCGAAGCGCGAGCTAAAATTTTTGTATGTATTGACCCTAAACAAGGAAATTTTAAGGATTATATTTTAGAATCCATTAAGAGTATAAATATCTCACCATAGTCATCTAATGCTATTGCCATCCTTTGCTGATTTTGTTAGAATTACATCTAAACACAGTCATGAAGCACCTTTTGTAGTCATGTAATCATGATTATCATACGCATCTTACTAATCAAATACTGCAAGCGCAAAAGCGCGAGCTGAAAATCTAGGAAATTCAGACATGAAGAGGGGCATTCCAAGGCTTGTTTGTAGGAATTCACTAAGACCCCACGTATTTCACTAACCAAATGATGCGAGCGCGAAGCGCGAGCTAAAATTTTTTGATATTCAGATCAGAAAAATTGACATTTTAAGGACTGATTTTAGGAGTTCATGAAGAGCAGAAATCTCACCAATCCACTAATGCGAACGTTAGCACGGACAAGAAATGTTTTATATTAAGACCTTACAATAGGGCAATAACTTTCAGTAGTCATGAAAAAGAAGAATATATCTCTCCTTAAAACAATAATAACTCTAATTGCGAGGAAATATATTATTTTGTTGTATATTGATTTGAAAACGGAAGGCTTTAGTACAGCAGAGAAGAGAAGGAAAACACATATCTTATGCAAAAATATATTTCACATCAGCAAATTTTGTTATTTTAATTGAAGTATGAAACAAGATATTAATAAGCAATGCATATTTCAAATTTGTAGGTATCAGAAAGTACATTCATATATTATATTTGGTCACTCTCTTGTCTCTTATCAGCATGGAAAAATATCATTTCATCATTATCATAATAATGAACAGCTTTCTACAATCTACAAAGTTTGTTCTGTATTATTATGTGCACTAGTTGTCGCTTTCTTCAGTCCCTTCCATTTCGTCTTCATCCTCCTCTTCTTCCTGGTATTGAAATAGGACATCAAACTTTGTTCCGTGTCTAGCCAACACGCATTGAATTGCTGTCCGAATATCCATTCCATTCTCTACTCTTTCTTTGATATCAGATTGAATTTCGGGATTGGTGTCATCTTCTTCAAGATTCAAACTATGTCGCAAGAAGTAAGAGTAGTGGTCGAAGAAGACTCGTTTGACTGCCAAAAAAACTTTTGTGTAAGCATTCTCTCGAGTTTCTTCCTCGCTCATACTTCTTGAGATATGTTTTTCGTATTTTTCATTTCTCATCTCATCGGTTGCTGCTAGAGCCAGTTTAAACCATTCTTGTTAAACCAGGTTGTCTTCAGAATCTCCATTGTCTTCTTCCTCGCTTTCTGATTCTGTCATTTTAGAATCTTCCTCTATGGTATTTTCATTATCACTGGAGTCTTCATTCTCAGATTCAGTCTCGTTCGGTTCCTCATCCATTTCCATTTCCCGATGCGCAGTTTGTTCGTGCCTCTTCACGTCAAACCTGTGACTGTACGTCTTATCGCATAGGGAACAAGCAAATCGGTTTGAGAGAGTATTCATGTTGACTTGAAGATGTTTAGCTTGCAAATGATAGTGCAGCAATTGCATCAATATATATATTATATTGCTTTGACCATGCCGAGTATTGTCAAACTATGACGCCATGCACGAGGCGCTGTGTTCATGACTTTGCCGTTAGATACACCTTACGCCGCCGTAACATTGCCGTAATGCCGTCAAAACAGAGCAATGTACGCAGCAATGAACTGCTTGCAATCATGTCACCTCTACGAATGTAGACCTATATACAATCGCAACCCCAAACGTCCCCTGACACAGCCGGGCTGAAGTTATTCCAAAATGTTGCAGTACTCTCAATCAAATACAGGAGTAGAAAGCTTAATATATCATAATCTAACTTTTATGAAATTTCATTGGTCTCGTTTCAGCGGTTTTGAATACATATCCTGTTACGCAACAGTGGTGCATTTCAGACCATTCCAAGTTTGCAATATTTTTTTTTTGGGGGGGAGGGATTAATTCAGCCATATATCAGAGGGACTTTTTTGGGATGTGCTGTATGAAATTTACAGATTTGACGATGCGATTGAGCACCTAGAAGATATTCTAAACTTCTCTGAAAGTAGTTTCCATACAAATTTATTCTGAAATGATATAACAGTCAGTGCCGTCTATCGGCCACATTATCCAAATAATAAACATGATAAATTTAATAGTTCATCAATTACGAACCGTCTATTGGCAATACAATTCTTTCAATGAAATATATTTTCTGAACATCTACATCATGAAGTGTCATAGCTCATTCATACCCTCTGTCAACATTGTGATAATCTTGCTGTTATTGTCACATGAAATGTTTCCTCAAGGATTTTGAAAATAAACGGAAAAGGGACATGAAGGCATGCAGGGGCGCAGCAAACATGACATTTGAAAAATCGCGTCGCACTGAGGTTTTGTGTTTAAAATAATAATAATAATGATAATATAAATAACTTTCCTTAAACATAAGAGTGAAAGTTATGTTGTTTTATTTAATCAGATCCTTGCAAACATAAACTTTGACGATTTCATCCGATTTACTACCCTCTGTAAATAGAAAAATTAGATATTCTGAACTTCGATCTCGGGAAATACAAAATAATAAAAAAGTATTCCAAATGATAAAGTGCCCGAGTCTATCGACAACACTGATGCATTCCTTCTCTTCGAATTGACACTCGATCTGAATAATTATTTGTTTTCTCGAGGTTGAAGATTTTGATAATAAACGCAGGGTCATGCGACAAACAATTTGAAGAAGTGTTAAACCCCACTATATCTGATAAATAGAGAGTGTGTGTTTCTGTGAGAGAATGTGTGTGTTGGGACAACGGGGTCTCGGGTAAGCTGTAAAGCAAAGTATTCCCAAATCCTGCAAATCGAGTCGCGGAGAAATTAGGGCGTGAACTCATTTTCAAGTGGCGGATTTTGACAAGTATTTCCTGATGAACACAATATTGCGGCGTTGACCCCTTTATGTTCATGATTTGACACTCTGGGGCGCCGTTGGTTATAAATAGAGAGTGTGTGATAAATATTTACAGACATGTTTCTTTGAGAAATTATGATTTATAATTGGGACCAACATTTAACATCATATCTCAATCACCAAACTTCATTGAACTCATTGCCAAATGGTAAATTGTGATCCTCCTATACCGCAACCCTAATGACGCCGTTAGACGCCGCACTGCTGGAATAATATGAGGAAATGAAGTGGATTCCAGCTAAACTCTATTATTCCCCCCCCCCCACAACTCCACGATCATGACGATGCTGATGTTTCGCTGTAGACGTTGCAACGCCAAAATGGTGGCAAATGGCGGAATGAGACGTACCGATTGAGTGACAGCTATTCTGCATGAAACCGTGGAAACAGGAATGTTAAATTGTAAGCGACCCCCTGAAATTAGATTCACTGTGTAACCAATAATACTATTCTACTCTAACTTCATGGCCATCGAGGGCCACGAATCACTGATGCATCCCTATGGTCACCTTAACCAAGTGTGTTTCTCGAGGTCACCGTTAGTTACAATATGGCTTCTTGCAGATGTCTTGAAAACTACTTGGCTTTTAACAGATTTATCCAAAACCTAACAAAGATGAGGCTACTTGGCAAACACCTGTCGGCATCCAAGACCCCACAAAGATGAGCTGCTTGGCAAACATCTGCCTGTATCCAAAATCCTCACTCAAAAGAGTGAACTTGACCAACACACTACCCTAATTCTATTGTCCCATCATCAATCCCTACTCTCCACACATTACAAAAAATATTCATGTCCAACTTGACCGCTTTGTCTAACATAAATTTAAGAATTAATTATGTTCATCCCCGCAACGACTCTTCGCTTTTGACCTCACTGATATCAACAAACACCTAATTGATTGATTGATTAATAATTTATCAATTATCAATTAATAATTAATGATTTAATAACGTTAATCCCCTCTATCGGAAGTTGTCTATCCAGACTACTATATCTTCTCATAATAATGAAGCAAATGTTACATTATCGGATTTTTCTTTTTCAATTTTCATGAAATCTCAAAGCTTCGGTGTTATGCGCGGGAGGGAAACATTAGTCCCTACACATATCCATTAGAAATAACAGGTCTTATATCTCTTTCCTAAATTCGCAAAATTTCCTGCACTTCACTCAAGATGGTAGAATCTTATCTTCATTGAATCGTGCACTCCTAATCGAACCCGGGGCCTTATTAGTCCGGCAGCCAAACCCTGATATTGGGGGTAAGGTTGCATTGGAATGTTATAGGGTTTTTTTGACTGATTTTGACTGGTGAGACCTTCTATTTGAAGAATCTACACGCTGGAGCTCTGTCAGCATTGAGCAATTTGGGATATACGTGATAATCCAAAATGGCCGCCGGCAGCCATCTTGGATTTTCTGTTTACTCACTTTAGCATACCAAGATGTTTAAAAACTTGGGAGTTAAAGGTTTTAGGGTTGGAGAATTCAAATCTGAAGTTATTTTGAGGAAAAAACCATGCATTGATGTCAAAATATACAGATAGCGGCCATTTTTCAAGATGGCCGCCATATAACATGCATTATATTGTTTATTTCCTGTATAGGATACATAGAATTTTCAAAACATGGAATATACTGGTTAGAGGGGATGGAGAGTTTAAATCTGAGGTTAATTTTGGGATATAACCATGCTTCGATGTCGAAATATACAAATAGTGGCCATTTTCCAAGATGGCCGCCATATTACATGAATTATATTGTTTATTTCTTGTATAGGGTACCTAGAATTTTCAAAACATGGAATATACTGGTTTTAGGGGATGGAGAGTCCAAATCTGAGGTTATTTTGGGGGATATAATCATGCTTCGATGTCGAAATATACAAACAACGTCCATTTTCCAAGATGGCCGCCATATACGTACATGCATTATATTGTTTATTTCCTGCATAGGGTTCCTATAGAATTTTGAAAACATGGAATATACTGGTTTTAGGGGATGGAGAGTCCAAATCTGAGGTTTATTTGGGGATTTAACCATGCTTCGATATCAAAATATACAAGTAGCGGCCATTTTTGAAGATGGCCGCCATATACATACATGCATTATATTGTTTATTTCCTGTATAGGGTACCTAGAATTTTCAAAACATGGAATATACTGATTTTAGGGGATGGAGAGTCCAAATCTAAGGTTTGTTTGGGGATATGACCATGCTTTGATGTTGAAACATACTTGTAAATATTCCTCATCGCCATTCTGGGCAAGGAGATTTTTTTTCTTAACTGCTCCCGATGTGTAATTATGATTCAGCCACAAAATTACTAGCAGGGTCCCGACCTTTGCAGGCCCTGGTGGAAACTTGGCTCAACATTCTCCTTTTCCCACTTTAATATCCAATTCAGCTGAAGAAGCGCTAAGGTTCTGTCAGGAGGCCCCACTTTGTGATCTGTTGACCATCAGCCTTTTGACATTGCACCACTCTTTTCCATGGCATGCCAACCTCATACTTCCTTGTCCTGGATAACACTCTGTAGGTCTCATCTTGATGCAGGTGTCACCTTAAGTTGTCTGTCTTTGCTGGCCATTCAGCAGCGGGGTCAATATCCCAGGACTTCAGATTTTCCACCGGCTGAGAGACATCATGTTAGGGGCTGTGTGGTGATTGCTTGCTCTGTCTGTGCTCATTACATAGTTCCTCAATTAACAAAGAACTTCGAGAGGTAAAGATATCTTGCCTACATAAAGGAATCAGTTGAGTGCTAGATATGGTAAGCCGTTGTGTTTAGGCTACTGTCTGGAAAAGAGCTACAGGAGAAGGCTTCATGCTCTTCATAGTGCAATACAGCCTGATGGTACCAAGTAATTGACTAGATAAACAGTTTGGGCGTTTTTCATTATTGGTGTTGAAAGTCCTAAGAAATAATTCAGGGCTGCAGTCGATAGGAATCAGTGTTGCTGACGTGATGATGCCATACGTGAACTGAGTAAACTAGAGCTTTCAATTGGCTCATTGCTAGTGGCCAAATCAGAGATGTTTTCAGTGGTCCCGTAAATGGAGATTAATATTGAAACATGATTTTTCCTTTTTTATATTCTCAAATGAAGACAGTCAGTTGTTTCAAGCATTTTCTTTCAGCATACAAGTCTAATCCTGTTTCGACAACAGTGTCTGTGCAAAATAATCAAGCATTTGAAACTAAATTTATTTTACAGCAAATTTGGCAATGTGGTAATCACTTCAGGAGGATTAAAAGATTGTTTTGTCAAGGTCAAGCCATTACTTCAGAAGAGGATAAACAGCCCACCCCTTCCCATATACTTTAGGTTACTCTAAGTTATCTTAAGGAGTAATTATATTATATTGCATCATCACAGTGATATATGTAAAAACCATACAACCATCAAAATAGTCATTCAAGAGATATAATTTGGAAATGATTCAGATGATTAATATGCCTCATCATACATGTAGCGATAACAACTAAGATATCCTACTTTTTGCACTTAATCTTGATATATCAATTACTGCCTCATTCAATTGAAGTCTAAATATTGTTCATTATCCTAATCCTTCCACCTAGTCCAAAAAGAAAAAAGAAAATGACTGATAAACTCTGCTTGTATATAATTACGGTAGGCCTACTGTAATACTTGTTCTATGGTGGCCATCTTCTTCATATATTTGTACATTTTGACATCAACGCATGGTCCTATCCTCAAAATAACCACATATTTTTACTCTCTGGCCCCTAAAACCATTATATTCCATGTTTTGAAAATTATAGGTTCGTATGTAAACGAAATAGTGCATATTCCAAGGCGGAAATCTTGGAAAATGGCCGCTATTTATATTTTGAGAGCAAAACATGATCATATTCCAAGGCTTGAAAATTGCACGTATGCTAAAGTAAGTGAACAATATAATGCATGTTCTATGGCAGCCATCTTGGAAAATGGCCGCTATTTGTATGTTTCGACACCAAAGCATGGTCATATCCCCAAACAAACCTCAGATTTGGACTCTCCATCCCCTAAAACCAGTATATTACATGTTTTGAAAATTCTAGGTACCCTATACAGGAAATAAACAATATAATACATGTTATATGGCGGCCATCTTGGAAAATGGCCGCTATCTGTATATTTTGACATCAATGCATTGTTTTTTCCCAAAAATAACTTCAGATTTGGATTCTCCGCCCCCTAAAACCTGTAATTCCCAAGTTTCTAAACTTCTAGGTATGCTAAAGTCAGTAAACAGAAAATCCAAGATGGCTGCCGGCGGCCATTTTGGATTTTCGCGTATATCTCAAATTGCTCAATGCTGACAGAGCTCCAGCATGTAGATTCTTCAAATAGAAGGTCTCACCAGTCAAAATCAGTTAAAAAAAACTATGACATTCCAATGCAACCTTACCCCCCTTGGCTGCCGGACTAGATCCACTAGACCACAGAGACGGGTTAGGGCAGATCCCCGGGCTCCGATCCGATTAACTCTCAGATATACAGATTTTCGACACCGCAAATTATTTTTTTGTCGGGTGTAGGTGAGTTTTGAGCAATGACAATATAAACATGTACATACCAATGTGACACGTCTTCGTTCTGTTAAAATTTGATGAAATGCTTGAGGATAGTTGTGTAAAATATCGCCCAAAATATGCCCAATAAATAATTTTAAATTTCAGTGAAAAGTTTGATACAAAAGGTGGACTTATAATCAATTTCATAGAGTGTTAACAATAATGGAGTGCCAGCTTTTTTCAACCCGTAATATTTTCTGACTTGCTAGATTTGAAGATTAACACCGACTATACTTGATTGATGACTGACTCTATTCCTTGCCTTTCAGTATGAACCTGTTACGAATTATCGATCAAGCAGACCGAGGATAGGCCGACCTCAGTTGCCATGGTTCTTGAAAGGCCAAATTACAAGGCCAAATGCCATACTAAGTTCTTCATCATCCGGTTGTACAGTAAGTATACCAATAAAAGCAGTTTCATTTCATTTAAGCTTTTTGATAAGACACCGAGACTGGTAAGATTACCATTACTTTCATTCTCTCAATATGATAAATGGTTGTGGAACTGAGTCAAATTGATTAGAAAATGCGCTTTATTCATTATATTACTCAATGCCAAGCACTTATTGAGGTGGTGCCATGGTATTTTGGTAGAGGGAGGCGGAGCTAAACTGGGGTACCTATTTTTTTCTCAATTTTAAAGTGGCATGACCTATACCTCCCTCTTATATTCCCTTTTCTTTCTCTTCTTCCCTTTCTCTTATCCTTCTCTTCTCTACTTGATAACTATTGGCCCTGCCCGAGAACGTGTTTTCGGTGTGTTGTGCATGTGTACCCTGTGAACAGTAAGTCTGCGCTAGAACTCTCACTTCGATTGTCTGCGCAGTAATGTACCTGCTCAGTTCTGCATGGAATGACCAAGATCCGTATCATCTCTGAAGATTGTATTACATTAAAAAACAATGAAGACAAATGGTGCAAAAATGTGCAAAATTTCAGGCATTGAATATACTTGCCTAAGATACAGTCGAACTCATCGCCCGTACCCCGAAGGAGATATATATCACATCAATCTGAAAATTACGGGCTGCGGATTATCTTCTCCTCTAATTTAGTTGATATTTTCGCACACTTGCACTTTAGATAGAAGAAAATTAGAAAAAATTCTCAATGAAATTCGTCCTCAAAATTTTCAGTCAAAATTCAGATAAACCCGAGACATTGGTTCTCCGTTATGTATCTCAAGGAGATATTCTTATTTTTGACCTTTATCAAAATATGGTATTAGATAAGAATTCACTATATTATAGATAATAATGTTCCTACTTGCAAAGATATTAGATATAGATTATTGTCGGCTCTCCAGTATATTTTTTAACGTCCTCGTCATAATCTCTCCCCTTGGAAAAACTAATTTCCTGAAATTCGGGTCGATCTTGTATTTAGCTTTTTAAAAATGACGTGTAGGCATCCAGGGTAGGCCTGTTCTTGTTTTTCTCTTTAAGAAGTTATATATTTAATGAATTATCTCATTTTACTTCAGAATGGCCAATCTTGTGTCTCGTTCTCGGCATGGCGTCTACTCATTTTAGGAGTCATGATTGCACTTGCCACTTCAACCCAGTTTATTGTCACCAAGCCGATTCAAACTCTCAACCTGATCCAAGGTACCAATACTTCAATAAAGTTTGATCATCTCGAGTGCCATCCAGGAGCGGCTCCTCATTACACATTGAGGTATCGATCTGAGGAGCCACCATTTTGTTGTAGGTTCGGTGTTCTCACTTCTCTCACCAATGAAGGCCTCAAGGAAGGTCAAAAAGGCAGGTTCTATGTTGAAGGTTTTCCCATGAATAACAATTTCTCTGTTATCCTGAACATTAGTAATGTGTCGGTTGAAGATGGTGGAAGTATTGAGTTGTTTTACATCTTCATGAAATACAATAAACCTGTCGTCGTCAAAAGAATGGCAGAAATCAATGTGATTAATCCATCTGCAGTAGCCGAATGCCATTTCGCGCAACATATTGTGCAATGCGAAGCTCCTGCTGAAAATGGCAGGGTAACTGTGAGTTGTTACAAAGCATTGTCCAAAATTCCACCAATAACCGTCGACACGGACAACAAAGATATGATCAGGGCAACATTCTTTGTTAAATTTGACGATCAAGTTCAATGTTGTTCTCATCATATCTCAGAAAATGTAACACAGGAGACATGCGACCAATCAATCATCCGCCATACCAAACACATCACCACACCCCGCACCACACCCGTCTCACACAACTCCATCCTCCCAATAACCAAGAGCCCATTGCATATTGATCATGATCTGACTACTGAAGCCTTTCGGCCTACCAGCTCAGCAGATCAAGTTGAATTGTCAAGTTGGATGCCACTCTACCTACAAGTTATTATTGTAGTGTGCATCAGCCTTTTCAATATCCTGAAATAAATTTCAAAAGATAGAGACAATAGGAAAAAGGATCGGGGTTCTTGTGAAAAGGAATTCTTGCCAACTAAGTTAATAATAATAATAATGAGACTTGTAAAGCGCCAAATCCACTCAAGTGGAGTGCTCAAGGTGCATAAAGAGCTAAGAGTTTTTAGAATATTTTTAGAAGATTTTTTAAAAGATTTTTGAAAGTTTCGACAGAGGTACATTTTTTATGTCTTCAGGAAGGCTATTCCACAAAGTGGGGTATGCAAAAGCAAATGATCTTTCCCCCCAAGTTTTTTAAACTTTCGGAATGACAAGTAAGCCAGAGGTGGATGAGCGCAAAGATCTGCCTGGTCTGTGGTGATTGGTAAATGAAAGACTGTATTGTGGTGCTGATCCACGAATACTGTGAAAGTTTGAAATAAATGTTTTTTTCTTTATACAATTTTGAAGGAAAACTTTTATTTTCATAGTAGAGATTTCTTTTGAGACATTTTATATTATGGTGAAATCACGCCACAGACTGCGCAACCACATTACTTTCTTGGTCACATGGGTCTGGTGTAATAATAATGAGTATTTATATTGTGCACATATCCACCTTGTTGGTGCTCAAGGCGTTCCTATATTACCCGGCTAAGCTAGGAGTTCAGAGCGCACACAGCTTTTTAAAGGAATTACTTCTATATACCGATACCCATTTACCTCACTTTGAGTGCAGCACATTGTGGATCAGTAGTGTCATTCCACCGAGGAAAAATAGTCCTCCTTTTTTCTATCATAATCGTTAATTATAATTGTATTGTCGAAAATGTATTCAAGAATACAAACATACTGAAAGTAAAGTTTGAGTTTACTTTTTTAAAAAAGTTTGAATCACTTGAGTAATTTCATTATGAAGAAAAGTAATGCATGGTACATGTATAATTGATATTTGAATGATATATAAACATACACATCCAGTATCAAGTGCAATTTTGAAGTGCAATCATGAAGTGCAATTACAGTGAAGTATAACAGGATAGACATGATAGAAGAGTTCCAAATTTGTCTCTTACATTTTTAACGTTTTCCTTTTTTAATAGCATGTTGTACTTGTAATATGTAATATTTGATATTGTTGGCATTGCATCTATCTTTGCTTTCTCTTTCTCTCTCCAATATCCTTTTTCTTATTTACTCCATTTTTCTGTTTCTCTTTTAAGCCAAGTCTGTGGGTTGATTCGAATGAATAGAGGTGGATCGGCTAGAATGTAAAATGTTGAGTACTATGCCTATTATATCTCGTTATCTATTCGTTCGGGTCGACTTTTTGCTGGGGCGGACTTGTTCTTTTGTTAAAACTTTGATGCATGTCCAACAACCTGTTATATGTTTCAGTGCTCCATTCGACCTTGTTAAACGCCTTTTTGTTCAATTACACCGATTTATCGTTCTCTTTATAATCCAATAATACACAATGCTATCCAAGGATTTGCCAATTTCTTTTCCCTGTTATTCTTACCCATTCCGTTTCAAACGTGTTAAATACTTATTGATTTTTTTTACCAACTTAATTCCATATCGCCACTCATTTATGTTTCCTGCTACTTTTGCAAGGTCGAATGGAGGTCACTATGTATTCTGTATTGACTGGCTGTTTTTATTTATGTATTTATTTACTTATTTATTTTTATCTTTTCACCTATATATGATATATACCTTGTTTGTATATTTGCGTTTTTTGTCAATTTATATGTTATATTTTTTACCTTGTACTAGCATTTGTAATTCAGCCTTTGGCTGCAACGAATGTTTTTTGAGTATCAATAAAGACCATTATTACTGAGTTACTTGTAAGGGGCACCACACAACTTACGATTAGTCTGCGATCCGATTTGGAGTAAAACGAAAAAGAATTTGTTGCTTATGGAATATCTTACTGAGTAGTCTTTAAAATCATCGCACGAATACCTATGTTCATATCTATGACTACATATAAGAATCAAAGCGAATTTAATGTCTAGTCGTAATGTCGTCATAGCAGTCGTACGATTGCCTACGATTTAAAACTAACTTGGCCTTTATAAAAAAGATAAAGGCTTGCAATCACTCAAACTTGTTATATTAGTATTCTTTCAGTTAATTTGAACCTCAAATGAAAAACAAGCAAAACTTTTTATTCACATTGTAAAAAAATTAGCAAAATGCGATTTTCTCCAAATCTATCATAAAACAGTCGGAAGGTTCCGGTGAACTTTAGTGTCACGTGGAGCAGGTAATACGCCCAAGTCTATTTTGCTTGCGAAATAAATCATTGTGATAATGAAATAGTAGTTTTTTTAATTGGTAATGGATGTTACATGTATCATGAATATAACATGAGTATTTTGATTATATGATGGTAATCTGCATAAAATTGAGTGTACTATAAATATTTTGAATTTAGTGCAATCGATGGAATGGATGGGAAAGGTGTCTCGTCGCTCCTTCCAGGACATGAAATTTCTTTACATGCATGGTGCATGGGATTGGAGTTATAAAATAAGTAAATCTATAGAAGATGAAATTGATTTGATAAAATAAGGTTAGGTCTATAGAACCCGCAAATCAAATAATACGAGCGCCCTCTTGATAACGAATACTTTTTAAGGCAAGCATTGAAGTTTGCAGCAGTATAAAATGAATAAAAACGTGAAATCAAAGTTAGCAATCGTTACAATTAATTTTCTCCCTAACATCAAATTAGATAAGCTAATAAAGGGCAACAGTTCTTGGACAACATCTATATAATAGTAATAAGTATAAATTTTGCAATATGAAAATTTGGAATTAAAGAACATATAAACAATTGTCATTATTACCCCCCCCCAAAAAAAAATTAATAATATATAATTAATAATAATGCAAACATGGTAAAGAGTCAATAACATGTTCTGTACATCATGTACATTGGATCACATGATAATGTGGAAGCGCCGTGGTGTAGCGGTTCTGACTTATGTCTTGTAATCAGAGGGTCGTGTGTTCGATTCCCATGGCCTAGCGTCCTTAGGCAAGGCGTCAAAAATACTTTGCCGCTCTCACCCATGTGCTAATTGGGTGTCGGTAGGAAACGACGGTCATTATGGTTGGCTTAGCAACTGTGCACCTAACAGGCTGCTTGAATCCAGTGACCGAGTAAAAATAAGAATTGTAAAAAATTATGACTTTGAAGTATGTGTGTATATTTATATATGGACATGATAAACTGGATGCAAGGCATCCCGATAATAAAATTCTTGCCCATTGTGCAATTTTCTTTTCTTTGTGTTGGTATATCAATCAGACTTTGGAAATAATTGAAAGTCCTTTTAAAACCACTCAGCAATGATACAGTGCAGAAATTTTTCCTCATATTAATGAATTTAAATAAGTCTTTCAAGGACAAATCCACCCCAACAGAAAGTTGATTTGAATAAAAAGAGAAAAATTAAATAAGCATAACACTGAAAAATTCATCAGCAACGGATGAAACATAAGAAAGTTTTGAAAGTTAGTTTCGCTTGTATTTCACAAAAAAGTTATATGAAAATTCCGGTTGATATGTCAATTATGGAACTGCGTGATGACATCACCAACTATTTCTCTTGTATTTTTTTATATGAAATATTCTAATTTCCTCCTCACTGTCCTGTAAAACAGTTTCATTTCTCCCTGAACATGTGGAATTGCCATTTTTTAGCAGTTTTATGGTTCAGTCAAGTTGGTCCTTAGTGTCAAATCTGTAAAAATGAAATATTGTATAATTCAAACAATAAAAACAGAAATTAATAGTGTGTGAGATACATTATCGATTCTCCCATTTGCATGTGACTAAATTGTGCGTATAACTATTTTGTAAAAATTAAGCGAAATTTTAAAGTGTCATAACTTTCTTATTTTTCATCTGATGGTGATGAAATTTTCAGTGTTATGCTTAGTGAATGTTTCTCTTTTTATTCAAGTCAACATTTTTCTGAGGTGGAAGTGACTTTTAATTGATCAGAATGATTCAAAATCAAAACAAAAAGCTGGGTAGAGGAAAAATAGAGGAAATATCTGAAAGGTATAATGAGAGGAGAGAAAAGAGTACAATTCATAAATAAAAACAATGTGTTTACCAAGTATTATATTACGTTGATTGAACATGTTCTACTTAGCATATCCTTCTTAAATTGCAAATTCTATGTAAATAATCACAAATAGGTAAAACAAGCATAACAGACAAATCGCCCCCATCAGAAAAGAGTTGCAAAAATGTAGCATACCCAGGTAGTGGCGTAACAGGCCGGGGGGGGGCGACAGGGGGCAAGCTGCCCCCCCTTGCGGATTTCACCGGGAAAATAAAAAAAAACGGGAAAAAGAGAAGAGGGGAGGGAGAATGAAAGAAAAAGGGGAAGGAAAGGGGAAAAGGAAAGGAGGAAAAAGAAAGGGAAAGGGAAAAGCAAACGAAGATTTTTTTAATGGAAAAGGAAGGAAAGCGGGAAAAGGAACTAAAGAAGAACATTTAAGAAAGAACAACTCATTCTGAAATAGGCCTATGTAATGCAATATCATAATCGGAAATAAATTAAAATATGACAAAGAGGCAAACAATAGCGGGAAACGAAGGTAGAATGGAATTATTCAAAAGCTAAATTGGAGAACAAAGACAAGAAAAAACACTTAATAACACGACCGGACTGCCGAGGATTGAAAATAAAGAGCGTTAAGAAAGATGGACAGCATGCAGCAATGTGCTATAAGCTTGTTAATGTTTATGCAAATAGGCTATCGGGGCTTTCCCCAGACCCACGCAGTAGGCATGGTAGGGGCTCTTCATCAATAACCTTCAAATGGCTCAAATTAAATATAGCGGCAATCTGAGAGGTTTAAATGACTTTGATATCAAAAAGTTCCGGGGGCTCCGCCCCGAAGCCCAACCTCATAGCACTGCCGTATATGAGTATGGAAGGGTTGGACCATGGCCCCAAAAGATCTACAACAAAAAAAAAGAGGAAAGAAAAGCAAAGGAAAAGTGTAGGATATGACTTTTTTTGCTGAATATTATGTCAAAAAATATCTCAAAGTTAGATTCTCATGAAAAGGTGATTTCGTTCTCGCTCGCTCGTTAAGTAGCTTTTTAGCACATGCGCCATACTGCACCCCTCGTTTTGTGTACTCTTCAAGCTACTGCCGCAAGTAATTCTGTTCACAGTGGCATACAGACCACAAAAAAGGAATGGAAAGAGAAAGAGTGAAATATATAATTTTCTGGATATCATGTTAAAATCTATCACAAAATTTGATTTTTGTATTAAAAATATATATAAAAAAATTGCTCGCTCGCTTCGCTTGCTCGCAACTTTTCAATTTTTCAAAAGATAAATTCTGCCCGATACGCAATACCTGACCCTCTCAAAATCGTCGCCTTATTACACCATTACATTATATGACCGGGAAATTTTTGGCTCTTGCCCCCCCCCCCCCCCCCCGGCCACCGACCCCTACGCCGCTGAGTACATCACGTTATAAGTGCACATTTTGGCATGAAAAGATCCTGTCAGGCAAAGGTGAACTATTGGCACATTTTGATAACAAATTTCTTGTACCAAAATGTGCCGTAACATACGACCCCCTTGTCATGCTTGTGGTAATTTGTATTTTTCAATGCAATGAATGAGTACACACAACTGAGCAAATAATCCCAGAGTTACCAAAATGTGCCATCAATGTCCTACACATTTTGGTAAATTGTTCAGTTACCAAAATGTGTCGTAACAATGTTAAGGCTTGGTTTTCCTTCTGTTAACCATTGTCTAAGGCCCTGGGGACAATTCTGGGGTGCTGATGTAAATTTGAAAAGCTTAAAAAAAGTTTTCACTACAAAATGGAAGTAAAATTGGTTCCGAGAATTTTGATAAGCAAAAAAAGAAAACAAGTTAGAAAGAACAGTTTTCATTACAAAATGAAAGTTATTTGGTTACATTTTCATTTTTTACACATTTTCAAGAATACCTTGGGGTGCTGTCTGTGGAGAATAATAGGCCCTACAAGCAACACTCCCAAGGAAACTTTTGGGGGTGCTGATCACCAAGATATGATGACGCTGATGGTGACGATGATTGACGATGATAATTTTGACGATGGTGCACGGTGATGACTATGATGACGAAGATGATGATGATGATGGTGGTAATGATGATGATGACGAAGATGATAATGATGATGCACCGCCTTAAAAAAGTGTCCTACAGCGTGAACACACTGCAATAAATGTGTTCACTGTGCTTTCACAATGTGAAAATGTGATGCATACACCGTGTTCTCACCATGCTTCTAGCCTATAATCCAGCCTTCTCCTAGATTATAGGCTATGTTCTTTGATGATGAAGATGATAACCGTGGCTTTCACTTTCATCTATATATTATCGATTACTTATTAATCAACCACCTATCATTCTTAAAGACCGGCGTTTCTCTTTACGAGGTATGATTTATATTTACTATACTTTCATTTCCTGTATCAATATATAGGCCTATTCTGTTATTCGTCTGCAGTCCGTTTATTGATAATTCTATATGACATCTTGCTGATCTTCTGATAATATCTTCATATTAAATTCATTACAAATTGATAGTCAAAACAGCATTCTATCTGCACATCTCAAAAGGATTGCAAGTAGGTTTCTTCATAGGTTGGATTGCAAGAACATGTTGAACGACTTTTCTTCGGAAAAGTTAAACGTCAGTTTGAGAAGCTAGGGGAAATTCTGGAGACGTCCCTTTCAAATCCTTTGCAAATTCCTTTTTGTCGATCCTTGTGCCTCTAGTGGGGTATTAACACAACTTTAGCTCTGAAGGAAAAAATATGGCACATAGTCGTTTATTAATGATATTAATCGTTGTCATTGGGATTTCAAACGGCCAAATGGTATACGAGTCTACACGTGGTGCCTATATATCAATTGAGTTTGATTTTACGATTCGAGAAGAGGCACTTTATCAATACGATATTTTCAACCCAGACAAGAATTGCGTATTTTGCCTTGGTGGAGATATGATAACGGCATGTCTGGGTGATCAGAAAGAACGATTTGACGTTCTTAAAGTTAGAAATGGAACGAGTCTCAAGGTCACGCTCTTCATAACAAATGTAAGTTCTGTGGATAGTGGATTCTACGTTTTATCCTTGGAAAAAGATCTTGTCGGGCAGGTGACAAACACCATACATGCTTCCTTTCTACGGGTCTTGACACCACCAGGAAAAGCCAAATGCTGGATAACTTACAATTCATATTCCAGGACATGGAAAGAAGCACAATGCAATGCCACGGTTGCCAGTAATGGGAATGGCACTATAGCATGCCTCCAAAATGCTGCAAGATGTTTCCCAGTCAACAAAGCGAATCCGATCTCGATTTGGAATGGTGTGATTTCAGCTGCCTTTTGGGTGACATTAAAGCTACCATTTAGATGGTGGTCGTTATTACAATCAGAAATGAACACAGAGGAGGACTATGATTCTTGTTATGATTTTTCATATTCTCCTAATGACTGACACTTAAATCTGTGGAGCAATCAAATAATAGATCTGGATATTTTTACCCCCAAAACCCAAGAACGACAAAATTATGACATCTTATGTGTTCGCAAAAAAAATACATGTATACTCTTAACGCTTAATCTTTCAAAGATTTATTGAAAATAAGACAGAAATCATGAT
The DNA here is from genome assembly GCF_018143015.1 of Lytechinus variegatus. NCBI lineage: Eukaryota > Metazoa > Echinodermata > Echinoidea > Temnopleuroida > Toxopneustidae > Lytechinus > Lytechinus variegatus. The sequence goes on along the minus strand of NC_054743.1, from coordinate 23,779,283 downwards.
GTACATATTGACAGGTAGCTTGGTTGTCTACATACTTTTAAAAAGAGTAATGATTTTCCTAAATTTCCATGTCACCGGGAATTAATCTTAACACTCAATCGAAAACATGCATATGCCAATGCTGTTTTTGGTTTCCACATATGGTTATATGCCAAAGATGAGGTGAAAAGAGCTCCTTAAAGGGGAAGTTCACCCTGAAGAAAACTTTGTTGTAAAAATAGCAGAAAAAATAGTAAAAAATATTGGTGAAGGTTTGAGGAAAATCCGTTAAAGAGTAAGAAAGTTATGAGATTTCAAAGTTTTGGATTTGTGACGTCATAAACGAGCAGCTGCCCCGTGTGTTATGTAATATAAAATGCATGAATTTCAAATTTTGAGTGGTTCCTGATGACTTAATTTTGTTTTCTATTCATGATCGGGTGTGAAGTGATTTGTATATTGATATACAAATGGTACAGTGAAAACCAATTTCAATTTTCTGAGAAAATGACTTTTCATTGATTTTTTACCATTCGCTATGTAGGAATGCTGCTCGCATATGACGTCACAAATCAAATAATTGAAATTCTAATAACTTTTTAATTATTTGATGAATTTTTCTCAAACCTTCGGCAATATTTTTTATTATTTTTTCTGCTATTTTTACAATAAACTTTTTGTCAGGGTGAACTTCCCCTTTAATAAGCGGATTTATTGATACTGATCAGGTCATTACTGCATGAATTGACTATTGTTTGTTATGACTTTGGCAACGATTTTTGGTTTTAAAATAAGCAACAATTTCTATCACAATGATATCTCTGATTATCTTATTCAAATCAAATTATTTCGTTCTAATGCTTGTAAAAACAATCATATTTAACCTTATGAAAATCAAACTTCAGCTACAAATCCCTTAAACAGGGCACTGGCAATGATCTTAAAGAAGGGGTGCTGGTTTGTTAAGAAGCAAAGTAAAAAAAATAAGTTTCACTCCAAAATACAGGTGATTTTTTTCTTTGAAAAATGGCAAAAAGGGTTGTCGCTCCCAAATCATGCAAATGAAGGAGATTGGAGTAAGATCTTTTCATTTTAGCATACCCTTTTCCAGGGCGTGTTGCATAATAGTCAAGGATAGAAGAGGCATAACCTTGTTTTTTTACATATACAATATTTTTTGATGGTTTCTTGTCAATTCGAGGGTGCTGATTACGAATCTGAATGATGCCACTCGTGTAACCTTGAGCATTTTCCGCAAATTGGCAAAATCCAATATGGCCGCCAAAATATGCAAATTACCCATGAAAATCATAAAATTGTCCGCACATTGGCTGTGAAATGCATGAAATTGTGTGGCAGGAGTGAAATACAATCTTAAAAAATAATTTTTGACAAAATATTTATCTTCCTGATATTCAAAATGGCCGCCATAGGCCATTGTATACATTATCATGTACAATATGAATAGGGAAAACTAATTTTCACAAAAATGAGCACTAAACTGCAGAAATCGCGATGTATGAAGAAGTAATATATGCAAATCATCATTACTAATGAGATATATTACTTATTATGTCAAATATGGGAAAATTGCAGTATTTTGATATCTAAAATAGCCGCCACTGGCCCAAACAGTATTGCGTACAATGGCAATCATGGGGGCCCAAAAATTCTCAAGTGTGATCACTAAAATGCTTATTATGAAGATTAAACAGTTGGAATACTGACTATAAACATAATTATTAACAGAATATATTACTAATATGCCATGTATGTGGTGAATGTTGTATTCTGATATTCAAAATGGCTGCCAAAGGCCCTAAAAGTATTATACAGAAATGAGAAATGGGAGAAAAGAAATCACAAGAGTGAGCGCTAAAATGCATATATATGTGATAAATTAATTGGATACTGTCTAAAAACTTATTTTCTTACGAAATATATCATTCAGGTTTTAAGTTTGTGTTAAATATTGTATTTCGACTTTCAAAATGGCCGCCATCGACATTAATCGTATTATGTACAATGCAAAGTGGGAATCCAATATTCACAGGAGTGAGTACCATAAATGCACGTAATAGTGATCTATGAGTAAAATATTGTCTGAAAGCATAATTTCTATTAAGATATATCATTTATTCTGCCAGTTAGGTGATAAATACGGTTATTTTTAAGTTAAAATGGCCGCTACAGTCCCTTACAGTATCATACACAATATGAATGGGAACAAATCATTTGAACAGAATTTGGCTTTGCTTGGTCAAATGGTGATGTATGAGTGGAATGTTGTCTGAAAACATGATTTATAACAAAATATATCATATCTTATGTAATTTAGGTGATAAAATACTGTATTTCAACTTTCAAAATGGCTGCCATATGCCCTTTTTGTGAACATGATTTGTCTCCACCCAAAATGTATATTATACGATAAGTGCCTATGGTGGCCATTTTCAATTTAAAAATGCAGCATTTATCACCTTAATTACACAACATTATGATATATCTAGTTAGAAACCATAGTTTTAGACAATTATTCACCTTTACATCACAATTCACAATTATATGCAATATTTAGAGTCAAGCAAAGCCAAATTCTGTCAAAATTATATGTCCCATGTTACAATGTACACAATACTGTTAGGACCTATGGCAGCCATTTTGGATTTCAAAGTACACCATTTATTACCTCCACCATGTCCACGACCAATATGTGATGTATTTAGTTAGAAATAATGTTTAAGACAATATCTTTACCCATACATCACAGTTATATGCATTTTATGATTCTCACTCTGGTGAAAATTAGTTTCCCTGTTCGCATGTTACATAATTTAGTTAGGGCTTGTAGAGGTTATTTTGAATGTCAAAATACAGTATTTATCACCTATATGAAAGAAGAAATGCGATGATTAAAAAAAATATTTTCAAACAACGTTTTACTCATACAACAGGATTATATGGATGTCATAGTCAAGCAAATCCAAATTCGTACAAAATTATATGTCCCAATTCACATTGTAGATAATACTGTTAGGGCCTATAGGGGCCATTTTTAATTTCATAATACAGTATTTATCTCATGCATGACAAAAGAAATGATATGTCTTGCTATAAAACATGTTGTCAGACAACATTATACTCAAAGATCACAATTACATGCATTTTATGTTTCTTACTCGTGTTAAAATTAGTTTCTCTATTCGCATTGTACATGATGAATAAAGGGGCTATGGCGGCCATTTTGAATTTCAAAATACAGCATTTACCACATAAATGGCATATTTACAATTATGTTTTTAGTAAGTATTCCACTCGTTTATCTTAATAATATGCATTTTAATGCTCAATCTTCTCATTTTTTTTGGCCCCGGCCATTGCCATTGTACATAATACTCTTTGGGCCAGTGGCGGCTATTTTAGATATCGAAATACAGCAATGTTCCCATATTTGACATAATAAGTAATATATCTCATTAGTAATGATGATTTGCATATATTACTTCGTTCATACATCGCGATTTTTGCAGTTTAGTGCTCATTTTTGTAAAAAATAGTTGCGGAAAATGCTCAAGGTTACACGAGTGGCATCATTCAGATTCGTAATCAGCACCCTCGAATTGACAAGAAACCATAAAAAATATTGTATATATAAAAAAACAAGGTTTGGTCAATTTCCTATGGGGCCTATCCTGAACTATAATGGTGTATAACATAATTTATGAAGCACCCATCATCCCCGCTTCCCAGGGCAGTGTGTTTCAGTAAAATTCTATACACGCTTTATTATGCACGATCCTTGTAGGAAAATTCTTAAATACGAATACTTTAATACGAAGCAGAATGAGACTATAGGCGCCGCTTTTCCGACGGCGGCGGCGTCAACATCAAATCTTAACCTGAGGTTAAGTTTTTGAAATGACGTCATAACTTAAAAATATATGAACCTAGTTAATAAAACTTGGCCATAAGGTTAATCAAGTATTACTGAACATCCTATTAAAGTTTCATGTCACATGACCAAGGTCAAAGGTCATTTAGGGTCAATGAACTTAGACCATGTGGTGGAATCAACATCGAAATCTTAACCTGAGGTTAAGTTTTTGAAATGTCATCATAACTTAAAAAATATATGGACCTAGTTCATGAAACTTGGACATAAGGTTAATCAAGTATCACTGAACATCCTACATGAGTTTCACGTCACATGACCAAGGTCAAAGGTCATTTAGGGTCAATGAACTTTGGCCGAATTGGGGATATCTGTTACATTTCCATCATAACTTTGAAAGTTTATGGATCTGATTCATAAAACTTGGACATAATAGTAATCAAGCATCGCTGAACATCCTGCATGAATTTCACGTCACATGATTAAGGTCAAAGGTCATTTAGGGTCAATGAACTTTGGTCGAATCGGGGTATCTGTTAAATTACCATCATAACTTTGAAAGTTTATTGGTCTAGTTCATTAAACTTTGACATTGGAGTAATCAAGTATCACTGAACATCCTGTGCGCGTTTCAGGTCACATGACCAAGGTCAAAGGTCAAAGGTCAACCAGGAGGATGAGGGATACTCTATACTCAGGCCGTAAAAAACTGAGGGAAACATCAACCCGTCAACTGGGATTCTCAAGAGATGAAGGAAAGGTGTTCCTCAACGAAAATCTAGCCCCAGCTAAGAAGTCTCTCCTAAAGAAAGCGAATGACGAGAGGAAGAAGGCGGGATACAAGTTCTTATGGACAACGAATGGCACCATTCTGGTGAGGAAGAGCCCGAATGTTCCACCGGTTGCTATTCATAGAGAAGAGGATCTGAACAAAATTAAGTAAAACTCTCTTACGCATATGTATATATTGTTGATGTTTTATGTAAATAATGATTGACTTTGATATGATTACGAATATTTTAAATGATTCCAATGATTTTATTTATGATATTGGTGTAAATAATGATGAACTTAAAATTGAGTTAGATCCAAATGATGAGGCTTCGAGTGCCATATCCTCAAACTACTACACTCAGGCGTCAGCCAAAAACATTTTCAAAGGTTTACCTTCTTCTTGCTTGTCTATTTTGCATCTTAATATCAGAAGCCTTAACAAGAATTTTGAGCAATTTTGCTTATTTTTAGATAACTCAGGTGTTTCCCAAAATACAGTAATAGGTTTAACTGAGACATGGCTGTCAGATAAATGTATTAATATGAATGCACTCCCAGGTTATGATATACTTACAAATAATCGTGTTGATAAAATTGGTGGTGGTGTTGCAATTTTTGTGCCGAGTCAATTTGAGTATGTTATTATTGAAGACATGAATTTAATGAATGAAACTGCAGAAACTTTATTCATTGAAATTAGTGATCGTGATAACAGAAAAACTGTATTGGGAGTTGTTTATAAGCCCCCTCGCAGCAATAGTGCTGATTTTCTAGAAACTTTGAATAATTTACTACATTATCATTTTGTTCAAAACAAAAGATGTATCATAATGGGAGATTTTAATTATGACCTGTTAGCGAGTGATACTAATATTTTTGCAAATGACTTTTTAGAGACATTCCTTTCTGCCTCATTTTTGCCACTTATTTCTAGACCCACTAGAATTACTAATACTTCCGCAACTCTGATTGACAATTTTTTCTCCAATATTCGTTCAGAATTTAAAGCTGGTATAATTATCTCAGACATGTCTGATCATTTCCCAATTTTCATGTATTGTTCTAATCAATATCAGCCAAACAACTTTCCCGATAATGTACCTAAGAGGCGTGTATACAGTGATCTAAATATATCTCGTTTGAAACAGAGTTTAGAAGAAGAAACTTGGGATGATGTATTTAGTACAGAATGTGTTGACGAGTCCTATGAAACATTTATTGATATCTTCATGAGTCATGTTAATGAAAATATTCCTTTTACAAAGCCCAAGTCCAAAAATTATAAAAGATCACCTAGATTACCTTGGATAACGAATTCAATTCTTCGTTCAATAAATAAAAAAAATAGATTATACTATAAATATATATCAAGACTAACTGAAAATACTCGGAGCCAATATACCAATTATAAGAATATACTAACAGGGGTCATCCGTACTGCCAAAAAGGCATATTACAATGTTCAATTTAATCAATGCAAGAATGATCTTAAAAAAACATGGAAATTGATCAATTCTACCATCAATAATGGACCAAAGTTTTCAAAGATAACTAAGCTTATGCATAATGATTCTATTATTGAAGATAAAGTTCAGATGGCAAATATTTTCAATAATTATTTTTCACACATTGGATTTGAGCTCTCTAGAAGTATACCAACAAATTCCCATTCATTTCATCAATATCTGGGAGATAGAAATCAAAGTGGTATGTTTTTTCTCCTACGAACGCACAGGAGATAATTAAAATTATATCTAGCCTAAAATTAAATAAAAGTGCAGGATTCGATAACATTGATAGCATCCTTCTACAGAAAACTATGAATTATATAATTGACCCTCTTATTTATATATTCAATTTGTCATTATCATCGGGAAATATTCCAAAATCAATGAAAATTTCTAAGATAATACCAGTCTTCAAAAAGGGTGACAGTTTTTTAGCAAGTAACTACAGACCCATTTCATTGCTTACAAACTTATCTAAAATTCTTGAAAAATTGGTTCACATACGAACCATATGTTTTTTTAAAAAGCACAATATCCTATCCGATACTCAATTTGGTTTCCGAGAAAAGAGTAGCACTTCCCATGCAATACTTTCTTTAGTTCAAACAGTTGCCAAAGCTTATGACAAGTCTTCGAATACGCCAGCGATGTTGGTATGTTCTTAGATTTTTCTAAAGCATTCGATACAGTTGATCATAATATTCTCCTTTATAAACTTTCTCATTATGGAATTAGAGGGGAACCACTAAAGTGGTTCAAGAATTATCTAACCGGGCGTTAACAGTTCGTTTCACTTGATGGTAATATTTCTGAACGTAAACCTGTTCTTTGTGGAGTTCCACAGGGCCGCATTCTTGGCCCACTTTTGTTCATTACTTATATAAATGATATTGATATGTCATCAAGATTGCTTCAATTTATACTTTTCGCTGATGGCTCTAATATATTTCTGTCACACCCCGACCCAGATCAATTGACGCAAATATTCAATGACGAACTGAAAAATGTTTCTAAATGGATAACAGCTAACAAACTCTCTCTTAACCTAGCAAAAACTAGCTACATGCTATTTAGCAAAGATTACGACTGTACCAAAAGATGTAATTTTAAATGATACTGTTATTCAAAGAGTGCGATCTACTAAATTTTTGGGACTGTTCATTGACGTTAAACTTTCTTGGAAAACACATATTGATAATATTTGTAAAATCATTGCTCGCAATATTGGTGTCATTAGAAAATTAAGTCACTTCTTACCCCATTATATTTTGTTATCATTATATTCAACGTTAATTTTACCTGATCTGAATTACGGAGTTGTTGCATGGGGTAACGCAGCGAATTCTCAAATTAATAGACTTTTTATATTACAAAAAAGAGCGATTCGTATTATTAGTCATGCAGAATTCAGGGCACATACAAATATTCTGTTTTTGAAAAATAAAGTCTTGAAGGTTAAAGAATGATATTCTTTTCAACTCGGACAGTTAATGTACAAGTTTATTAATAAACAATTACCGTTACCTTTTAATAATATGTTTGTAAAAAATAATACAATTCATAAGCACTTTACTCGCCAGGCGAGTTCCTTTCATTTACCTCTGAATAGAACATCGTTTGCACAGGAGACATTTGTTTTTACTGGTCCAAAATTATGGATTTCTTTTTCAAAGGATATTATACAATGTAATTCAATACAAAATATCAAAGGAAAAAATATCTTCTGGATTCATATTAGATTATCGTTTTTTTTTCCACAAAGTTATGTAACTCAGAACTTAATATGTAAATGTGTTTGTTAATTTCTCTTTGTATATATGTTTAATCGTTTTATGATTTCTGTATACAGTGTATACTGATTCATTAACTTTTATTTTTATTTATTTTTATTTTTTGTTTATTTTTTATTCATTGTATTATGTATTGTTTATTTCTTTATTTTATCATATTTTTATTCATAAAATGTACTTATGATAGGGGGCCTTCACCCTACAAGCTCTGCTTTTTAGTTGGTCTCCGTCTCTTTCGATTTCATAGCATTATTGTATTATAGAAATGATTTATGTATTATATTTTGTAAATATGTCTATTGAACTATCATTGTAAATGTAAAAAGATTGAAAGAGATAATAAATGAATTGAATTTAATTGAATTGAATTGAATAAACTTTGGCCGAATTGGGTGTATCTGTTGAATTACCATCATAACTTTGAATGTTTATGGATCTGATTCATGAAACTTGTACATAAGAGTTATCAAGTATCACTGAACATCCTGTGCGAGTTTCAGGTCACATGATCAAGGTCAAAGGTCATGTAAGGTCAATGAACTTTGGCCATGTTGGGGTTTTTCGTTGAATAACCATCATATCTCTGTAAGTTTATTAGTCTAGTTCATAAAAAGTGGACATAAGAGTAACCATGTATCACTTTTAACATCTTGTGCGAGTTAGAATAGTATTCAAAGTCAGCACTGCTGCTATATTGAACCGCGTGGTGCAGGTGAGACGGCCAGAGGCATTCCACTTGTAATGATTCTATGTTACCCTGAATGAAATTATTATCAGATTAGTTATTCTTTCCGATTCACACGTTAAACGTGTGCCGGGATGGTGACCAGGGTAAATAACGTCTTGAGAACAGAGTGGGTACGGGCAGCCCCCGACTGTTACGCCACTGCTGTACAGGGGCAGACATTAGGCATATTTGTAACATAAATTTGGGGAGAGCCATATTTAGTTTTTACGCAACAAACAATTACTAACGTTACACTTTGTCATGTTTGTCCATGATTATTTCACCATCTTATTATGTAACATGGCTTTTGGAATATGGAATTAGGAAAATATTTTCCTCTTCATGGAAAATTTCAAGAAAAAAAGGATGAAAGAACCCATGTTATTTGCATTTAAGTTATTTTTAAAGTCCAATAACTGTCATGAGGGGTTCAAATCTCAAAGGAAACCGATGAAACCAAAACCTAACAAAATATTTAGTTTGAAGTAACTAATAAATTTGCTCGCCTGTCAAGTAAGGCTTATGATAAATCAACAATAATGAAAGTATGAGGAAAATTTTTCTTGTTGATACCCCAAATTAAAAGAAGAACTATCATGACTCTAGAAATGTAACCGCTGGGATCTACATCAAGTTTAGTCTAAAAAATTCCTTTCTTAGGTTTAGGGTATTTTTATCTAACATTTCCCATTGCCGCAAGATGTCTTGTCAGTAGCAATTTAAAACGAATCAAGTTTATTTACAGAATGTACGTGTCACGTTTAGTTATCATTTTGATAACATCATCAATGATCTGTATTTTCCATCAAATAATGCTTCGTGGTGGTGCCAGCTCTAGTAAAAGCCATGTTGCAGCGGAACAATCAACAAGTGATTCAGGCCCTAAAATTGGAAGCCCTATGGCAGAACGAATGGCAGTGTACGAACTTCCAGATCAATGTAGCTGGAAAGACAGACACCTGCATCATACTATAAGGGATTCCGTGTACAATGGCAAGGTGTACGAGTACGGTCAAGATTATGACACATCTGGTAGATCAAGTGCATCCATCGAGTCCTCCGCAATATTATCTTCCTTAGAAGACGATATTGTTGACTCCAGTGATGTTCACGAAGAGGAATATATTGACATGTCACAGCATAATGTCACGTCCATTTACAGAATGTACGTGACATTATGTTGTGACATGTCAATATACAGTGCGTCCCAGAATAAACGAAACCGAGGTTTAGCGGTCATTTATCATAACTTAATCATAAATAAAATAGACAAATGACCTACCAATTTAAAGCTTAGAATCTCCTCTTTCATCTGATATTACTTAGGTTATTTCTTATTCACGCATGAGTGAGCAAAAACAATTTGAAGAAAGGATACCAAAAACTCATTTGGCGGGGGGTATCTGGGTTTCAAAAAGAAAACCACATTTCTGAAAAGTTCAATATCTGCTCTTTAATTTGATACCTAAATTACAGAAAATGGTCAAGAAATAAAAAAGTTCTGGTCACTTGAAATAAGGCTTGTATTTCCATAATTTCATGAGACAAACGTGTTTTCACCGGTTTCCCACAGAAGCTTTCGCATGGTGAACAAAAGATTTAATGCATGGCTGATCATCAACAAAACAGAGTGTCGAGTGAGTTTGAACGCCAGCCTGGAGAAGCTCTTCATTTTATGAAATTATTGAAATTCAAGCCTTATTTCTAATGACCATTACTTTGTTATTTCTTGACCATTTTCTGTAATTTAGGTATCAAATTAAAGAGGAGATATTGAACTTTTCGAAAATGTGGTTTTGTTTTTGAAACCCAGATACCCCCCGAAAAATGAGTTTTTGATATCCTTTCTTCAAATTGTATTTGTTCACTCATGCGTTAATGAGAAATAATCTAAGTAATATCAGATGAAAGAGGAGATTCTAAGCTTTAAATTGGTAGGTCATTTGTCTATTTTATTTATGATTAAGTAATGATAAATGATCGCTAAATCTCGGTTTCGTTTTTTCTGGGACGCACTGTATAATGTAATCGTGAACTTAGGGGTAAGCACTTGCACGACAGTATAGATTCAACTTAGCAACAACCGATGGAATCATCTCTACCTGACTTGGGATGATCTGTACCTCAGGGCGGTAGGTAACCATGGACGGGCCGATCGAGCAATTACTTGTCTGCCCTGGAAAACCTGTACCATATCGAAAACTTGCATACAGTGTACCGGACATTTAAAAACATAGCAGACGACGTTTGCAGACCTTGCGATCATCGTATGACTAGTGGTGCAGAATGTTCCATTGCGGCTTTATGGGGGAAATAGCACTACAAAGGGATAAAATGTCTTCACAAATAATGTTCCAGCGTTGATTCGCAATATCTTATGTCGATTTCATAAATTATCCTTACATTTAAAACATCATTTAAAGTGAAATGAATAAGAAAACTTAAATTTCAGACTTACCAATGCAGTGATAAGCTAGGATGCACCCCTCGTATACATAATGGACCCGTCACAACATTCAGAGACATATCCAACTTTCAGAGAATAAAATTGATTTTTGTTGCCAAAAATAATGGTATCTGATATATTTATATCCATAGTTCGGAGTGACAAGGTATATATATTTATATATTCCTAATAAAATGTTCAGCACTGCAATGGAAAGAGCTAGAAAACCGCTGTGACTCGAACAACACACCGACGTACACAAAAGCTCTGTCCAGCCCTATGTGTTGAATGCACGTCGAGTGTAGCTTTGCTCTTCGGACATCAGTATCACAAAGAAAATCTCCTCTGATTTGATGATAAAAGTGCACTATTTCCTTATTAACCAATCTCCATGGTTCTTTCATGAGTATTTGCCTTACAATGTGCCCTTTATTATAATCTGGGCGGAAATTCTTGATACCATCACCCAACGATGTGACGACGGATGTAATCCACCCGGGTACTATAAAAATGTCCCCCTAACCCATTATCCCAATACATATTCCTGACTATGGATGGTTTTTAGTGATTTTAATGTAATAAAGTGCCATATTTCCCACCAATTGAATATAAAAAAATTATGGTCATCTGATAGAAGAAGTTATTAACATTCATTTCAGGGGGGCGGAAATTCTATCTGAATCAACGCTTGTCCTTGATACACATTAGTTTGTGAAAAAGGGGTATGATGCAAGGGAATTCTGCGTGTTATAAGGGTGCGCGCGTGCAGCGAGGACCTTCTGTCCGCCAGTTTTCCATATGTGTCACAACACATGTTAGTTTTTCGCCATGTATACTTTTTGTCACCAGAAAATTGCCTCTGACTGAATGCATGTTGTTGGACAGAGTGGAAACAGTGTTTAGCAAGTGAACCTTTTCGCCCGCCACCCATTTGATCTGAACAGGTGGATTCCCTACATGCCCTTGACAGATGGACACGTTTTCTCCCTCCTGAAGCACAAGTCTACCGCTAAGTTCACTGCACAGGAGTTCATCGTCAAAGAACTGGACATTCAATCTACCAAAGTCAGATGACTTCAGTATTACAGGTCTTTGGGAACTGAGGAATTGCAGGAGAATGGTGCATTTGAAAACCTCCCCATCTCTTTTCCTGTTCACTCTTCGGATGGTGAGTTCCGAAGTCACAATCTTCGTGGTGACGTCGGTTGAACTTGAGATGGACATGTTACTGTTTGTCTCGCTTCTTGGTCAATCCGGTTTCCCAAAAAGCAGAAGCTGAAGTGAATATTTGCTCGGATCGAAAGGAGCAGTGGAATGACACATCCTCACCCTCGTGGACTGTCTTGTTTTCAGGATGCTGCAAAAAACGAGCAGAGGACCCCAAGCCGTCGACAAAGTAGACATTCTCCTGAAAGATCATAAGAATTCCTAGGAGAGGGATTATAGATATTAGTGAACAAAATTGCATGGTCATATTTTTTAATGATTCCAGACAAATAATTATGAAATTCACTGATATAAAGCGACTAACTGATGTTACCCGATCAAACGAATGAAAATGTTCTGCATATGACACCCTCTCGACTGATTAAGGGAAATTTCACATCTTGATATAGTAGTATGCCATTAATCAATATGGACTGTAAGTGTGGTCCTCATGATAAGACAAGACTTTCCACTCAGATTGTATCAAGTAGGTTTTGTATCATACTTAGGTCGACGTCAAAGCTCGTTAACATTGATATACGATTATATGTAAAGAGTGCTTCGGTAAAGATGTGTAAGAGGCCTTCTCACGAAGATGCAATCCATGCATTGTTTAAGAAAATCTACTATAAGAGTAAAGACCTACATCTTTCATTTTTTGAACTGATGTAGTGCTTCTACGAAAAGAGAAAACGTAATTCGGAGTACTATATTTTGTTTTGCCATTATATTTTATAATCATAAATTAGCCCATTGCCTGGTGATTTGTTGGAAATGTTTGTTTTTCAATGATCCGTCGGGTAGGTAGAAATCAAGCATGTGTTCATGCAACTTTTCCTCGACCATGCACACTAAGAAATAAAGGTTCAAAATTGAACCCCGAAAGGTTGATGCAAAATCAGCACCCGATGGGTTCAAAAACTGAACCCCTGATTCATATCAATTTGTTGTGTACAAAAAACGCTCCTTTTATAAGGCATAGAAATGGGACGTTTAACGCACAGTCACTAATACGCGCCGCTGTCTTCGCATCGTGCAGGCAGTCTACGTGTATAGTGGCGGGCTGCTACATTGCGGTGCAGGGGTGTTCAACTTACATATCGTGAGCGCACTCAGCTGCGTGTTTTCACTTCTTCTCCTTTCTCTCCTTTTCTTGTCATTTTTCCTCGCATTACTTGTTTTCATAAATTTCCCTCTCACTTTCCTTGTTTTCTCACTCCCTTCAGTTTTGTAACTCTTCTTGATCACTTGCATTCATTGGCACACCCCCGGTCAAAAATGGTACGGTCCTATCCAACATACACTCAAGTCGTCGCTGTACGAATAATGAAAACGTGCAAAATTCTTCACGCGCTGCGTTGCCTAGCTATACTGTGTACACACAATGCCATCGGCTGAACCCGCCAAACTATAGTGACCAATTATTGCAAAAGCTTTTGCAAATGTGAAAAGTGACAGAGGTTTTTTTTATCCAATCAAAATAATTCTTAGGTATTCGCAATCTACAGCATTTTCTGCAAAATGTCTTTTTTTGATAGGGTCTATTGTGACGTATATATTTTTTTACAACAATGTGAAGTCGCACCAAACGTTTCGTTTCCTGCACTTGCCCATTGGCTCATGTACAAATGGATTTCCAAAATCATCAAGAAAGGTTCCAAAAACCTCAAAAGTGACAGAACTTAATTTGACTAAAATTAAATGAAAATCATATCATGTTCAAGGTGAGAATCTGCTCTATTCTATTCTGTTTTGATAGATCACCTTGTTGATGCGTTTGGGAGATATCTTAGCAAATCCGTCAAAAATCTGGCGTATTTTTCTATTATTCTCCATAGGGAAATAATTTAACACGCTACGCACTGCAAAAAAGGAGCGCAAACAAATTGATATGTGGGGTTGAAAAATCGAACCCTGTGGTCAAAACTGCACTCTAGGGTTTCAATTTAAACTTTAGGGGTGCAGTTTTGAACCCGCAGGGTGCAAAAATGTACCCCAACCGCAGGGTTCAATTTTTGAACCCATAGGGTGCTGATTTTGCATCAACCTTTCGTGGCTCAATTTGAACCTTTATTTCTTAGTGTGTTCGGTAATCATATTTTATGCATGAGGTACGTCTCGTATAAAAAAAGATGACATTGAAGTTATGAAATATGTTTTTAGAATAGATAGCAGTAAAAGCCAAAAACGCATTTGAAATCGTAATTTGATCGTGGAAATATAAATTTGGTAGCACCACTTGCTAATGTTCTAACTCATGCATGCATTATGAACGTTTGAGATGGGCTTGAAATATAATGAAATAGGGAAGCATATCTTTTTCTTTTTGCTATGGAGTTTAGGTTGACTTGGTCTGCTCCAAAGACTATTTGTGTGTCCCTACCCGGCAGGAGAACAACAATCAGACGAAAGTCAATAGCCTACTTCGGGATTGTTTGCTTTTTTAAACATCACAATAGACAAATCGCTCTACAAAAAAAGAATGAATTCAACAATGCTATTCTACATAAAAAAAAATCAAAAATCAGTTTTGCATATAATTTAGCCATGGGCGCTTAATTCTTACTTTATCAGAAGTCTCTATGCGCTCTTTGCTTTCAAAAATTCAAAACAAAATCAAACATAATGATAGATATATATAAATACTATAAGTTTGACTTTCTCCTAAACAAACCCTCTTCAGTTGCAAATAAAAGCACAGTTCATTTGGTGACTTCCATGACTTTCATGAGAAAGAGTGATAAATAAAACATTCAATTGTGTATTGCAGTTCGTAACGAAACTATTATTTTAAAATTCTCTCTCTACTATTTTTGCCACGGAAAAACGCGGTACAGGGTGCGTCCTGATCTATTCTTCATTTTATACTCTTGCTGAAGCCTATATCACGATAACTGTATTTTGTGTCTTCATCATGCATATCTTTATACATCTGGGTGATATTTCAAGACCAACCTTCACATATCTCATTTGAATTCAGTGGCGTACATTATTAAAATGCCCCCAAATATTTTTACGACCAAGAAAAACAAAAGAAAGGAAAGAAAAGGAAAGAGAGAAGGGTGAATATTTTCTGAAGATTATCTCAAAATCTATCACAAAATTGGATTTTGTATTAATGATGTCGAAATTTTTGTTATCTATCTTCGCTTGCTCGCAACCTTTTAACAATTTTTAGCTCACTAAGCCACTGAAGCAGATTAAAGAAAATCGGTTGTAATGATTTTTAGCATTTTAAGCCACGTCGCATCAATGTCGTTTTTTTGCCCCCACCGTCCCATTGTTTCAACAGATTGTCATATGTAAAATGTATTCACTATAATTATACATGTTATATGTCGCTCCCTGAAATGTCAATCGAATTACAGTTGTTAGTTATACTGAGAACGAAATTTATTCACTAATCAGAGTATAGTATGTCTATCAGGATCTTCATACTTGTCTTGTGTTTTTGTTTTAATTTCATGGCACTGGGAAGTGGGGAAGCAATATTTTGTTGGGGGTGCTGCGTGTATTATTTTCCATAGGCAGCCCCCAGGAATTTGGTAAGTGTCAAGAAATGGAGAAATTGAAGCAAAATTACCTCTTTTTTTAAGGGAACCCCCCTTTTTTACTTGTAATTTTTTTCTGGACGGAAATCACACACGATTAGTGAAATCGGAATTCATATAGTCAAACCAAAATGAAGTTATGGGGTATAGGCCTACTACATTTTGAAAAAGAAAAAAAGGGAGGGGGACAAGTTTAATCCCGACTCTTTTGAAAAGAAAATGCGTCAAAGTTAATGGGATCTGATCATTGTCAATGATAATAGTGATATTAATGATAATTAATGCATAAGGGCCTAATTTATTCCGAGGTGCACACACTAAAAAACGCTGCTCATTTTTTTTCTATACACAACGCTAGATAAAACTATTTGCTGTAGTTGTTTAACAGTTTAAACAAGTGTTAAAAATCTGAAATAACAAAATTTGTTTTTTAGTCAAGCAGCATTCCTTGAAACGCGGTGCGCGTAATAACTGATCTGCTCAATCCAGGGTAATTGTACTGCATTTACGGTGTATGTAGAGTATCGAGGCCCGCAGTAATTGAGAATTGTCGGTTAATCGGGTGGGAAGTTGGGATGCCTTGGGTGCTACTGCTAAAGCACCCCCACTCCCCCCCAAAAAAATACCCAAGTTGAGGATGCTGCGTGTATTCTCCATCGGCAGAAACCCCAGGTATTCTTGAAGATGTGTAAAAATTGTTTAAAAATACAACCCAAACGACCTTTATTTCTTATAGCGAAATATCTCGGCATTATATTCGGGGAAATAACCCGGGGAAATAAGTTGAATTTGTGCTGGCTCCGGTCCCTCCCCTCCTAACCTAACTGGGGCCTGTTGCATGACGAGATGAGCGATACGTAGGAACGTCCTAGGACCATTCTTCCGAGATAGGAAGATTGGCGACAAATCAGCGCTTTCCGTTTCACGAAGGCAATTTTGTCTTCCAAGTCCGCGACATCGTTTGACATCGATATTATCGGAAAAATATTTAGTCTTCATCGTCACCTGAACCTTTTATTTCGGAATGACGACTTTTCATAAAATCATTTATTTCAATAAAAGGAGATCAAATGATGTTTTATTTATTACTGATTGTAGAATTGATGTATGGAGCTTACTTTATGAGGTAAAAAGAGAAAAAACCTGAAAGATTCACAAACATAACTGAATAAAATCGAATTTTTCATTATTTCCCTTATTTAGAACACGATGTCCTTTTAGAGACACCTTTCATTGATATTTCAACGAAAGAGACCCTTGTCCGGTATAAAATTGATTTGACGAAGTAATTTCAACATTTTATTAGTTCAATATTTTGTATTTTTATAGAATACTTACATTTAATTGTAATTTTGCAAATTATGCGTTAATATGTTATTTGTTGAGGTAAATATAGGGTTTGAATGGAGTAAACAATATCAACAGTGTCTGATTGTACGAGACTAAAAGGGAAAATATGAGAGGCTGCGTGTGAAAAATCTAATTTATTTATTTGATTTGTCAGATATAACGCAAGAAATACGAGTGTTTATAGAGTACCTCAGATGCATGAAGAGTAACCGAAGACAAGGAAAATATGAAAATTGCTGCAAACATGGCCAAGTAAATAAAGTAGTGCTTTGCAATAATAACTAAAACATAGAAAAAGTTGTGCAATCCACAATGGAGAAAATAGTATTAACAGGAACAATGCTAAAAATTACAACGATCATATTAACGTTGGTCATATCTAAAGTTGATCACTTAATTTTTTTGAAGTTTATATAAGGTTTAAGAATATATATGTACAATATTTCAAAGTTAAGTAAGGGAGGAGTAGAGACTACCGTGATCCTTTTAACATGACATAGGAGCCGAAAGGGGCCACCCTACGATTTAAAATGTGCTTCTTTGTATGGATTTTCCATAATATTTTATTTGATGAACTTATCTTCATTAATTTTTGTAGCGATTGTGATGGATTCGTGAGCTAAGCCTAATCTGTATCTTAGAATGAGCTATTTTGACTGCAGATTTTTGTTTTGTGTCACTGTTTCACATCTCAAGTTATCCCAAATCCAAGAATTAATTTTCATTGATTAAAATTAATCTCATCAAAAAATAATGTTTAACATCTTAGTTTTGTATCGTTTTTTTTCTTTGTTTTTTGCTTAACGCTATAAACATGCCCTTTTTCCTTATATTATTTCTTTTAAAGAAGTTTGTTTTCATGTTGTTGAATTATTTATGAGAAAGCATGAGGGGTCAGAGAGATAGTGTCGCCCATTTCGATAGTTCAAGTTTATTTTTTTATGGAAAAGGGGTGGGGATATAGGACAGAGGGAGAATAAAAGAAAACATATTTAAAAAAATATTTGGGCCTACATTTTTATACCCCGGAGAAGTTAAAATGACATCCGTTTTTGGTCGTCTAGTCGACGTGAAATTGATGACAACTAGCCCCCATATAAAAGATAACTTGGCGCCATCCCAGATAAAATCCATCATCAACCCCCTAAAAATATGTTTAAAGGTGATATGTCAGAGTGGCTTGCCGTAAACGCGTTTTCTCTCAATGCCGACGGTGGCGGGCGGTGTGCAAAGAAGATCATGCCTACGTAGGACATGTCTGGAGGTGTCTTTCCAAGGACCATTCTTCGTATCGCTCAAATCGGCTTTGTGAAACAGTTGAGCGATATCTCGTTCTTACGTAGAATGGTTCCACGAAAGACCATTTCATGCAACAGGCCCCTGATAGATATAGTCATGATGATCCGGGATATCCCCATAATTTATTATATTCACTTTTATTTCATCCCCATTTCTCGTACGTATCAGGACATCTACCCCCTGGACATCCACCCCCAGACATCTACCCCCAGTATAAGCGGACGGGTGCAAAAAATAATAATAAACAAATAAAAGTAGGCCTTTTTTTGTATATTACCGGTATGTACGCCGATGATCTACGATCATGTCAGCTACTGTATACTGTAAAAGCTTCCGAAGCACGCCCTCAACGGCATTGAATTGTTTGACGACCGCTCAATTTCAAACGAGAAAAAAAAAAAAGGTTTGGCTGGGAAAAAAGATCTATGTGAGTTGCTATCAAATGTTATTTTTTGTTTTGTTATAGATCTAGATATATGTTCAAAGTTGAGCGATGTACTTTTATGTGTTACATTTTTGAATCAATATCACTAAAGTATAATGAATCAATAGTTTTTGTTAATCATAACTGTCCTTTGGCTGGGCCGGGGTCGGGGAGCGAGGCAGCTGACGCCTAGCGACACCGTCGAAAGCGGCGGAGCCCAAGACCTGAAGCTGGTGAGAGTTGAGACCGCCGTATCGTAGTTTCCAAATTTAAACAATCAGCAAACTGAGCATGCTGAGCAACGCGCAGATCTAACTCATTAATCGTGGCCTTATCAATATCATGTTCATGATGTTGGTGTGCTTGCGCTCAATGCCATGGCCTCGGAGTGGGAGCCGGATGATCATGATATTGATAATCATGACATGGTGATGGGAAAGGAAAGATGGTCAGCGGCCGCGGCTGACAAAATAAATGGCAGTGTCGTGGAGTGGTGACTGAAGTTAAAGTTAAACCAGGATAATGCCCCCGGGAGGCCACTTACATTGACGAGTGGATACCATGTGCGACCAAAAAAACATGTAAAAAGGATGTCTTTTTGATAGGGCACGTTACGCACGTAACTTGATAAGGGTGTAAAAAACACAAAAATAATGAAGAAAGGGTATTTATTTCGCTAGGAAAGCTACGTGTTTAGGGTCAAATTTGCAGGGATGATAAAACAAAATTAAAAATGTTTTATAAAAAATGTCCTTTTTGCCCCAAACATTAATACGTGTTTAGAGTCCGATTTGCGCGAGGTGTGGGGCAGTATACCCAGTTGTTGTGTGTCCGGACAGGTCGTGTGTCCGGACGATCAATTTTAGAAAGTCATTTGGAAAAATTCACAAGTGAAGTTTCACCAATTTTTAGTACAAAATGTTGTTAGGAAATATTATAAAGAACATAACAAAAGATGATTACAACTATTGAATTTATATTTTTTATGTAATATGTAAAAATATTGATAACGAGAGAATCAGGACAGAAACAGAATTACAAAGATTAGAATATTTTTCATGATTATTTCATGTAGCTATGATCATGTTCGATTACGATGTCATTGTCAACGCAGCTTCTCAAATTGGAAAGTGTTGATCGGGAATGTCGAAACAGTAGACAAACAACCTCCACTCAACTGTTATTATACCGGTAAAATTCACATTCCAAAGAATATGAGTGTTTTAGAAAGTCCCTATTTTCTGAAAAGTGGTAAAATCTGGTCAATGAATTACTTTAAAAAGATAAAAATATCAGTCCATTCTTGGTCCAGAAAGATCGACGCTACGTGACTTCAAATATATTTCCAACATGAAAATGAGTACATGGGACTGTACTGTGTATTTTAGTGTTGTGAAATCACTCGGCGTTGATTGTCAGAACTAAGAGGAACTGATAATTTATCATTTCATTTTCAGTAATTGACCAGATTAAACCACTTTTAAGAAAATATTGACAACGGAAAAACGTTTCAAGTTCGGAATACAAATTTTACCTGTATAATAGCAACCGAGAGCAGGTTGTTTGGACTTCATGTTTCAACTTTCCTTACCAATCATTTCCGGAACATCGATCAGGGAACATGCGTTGATTTGGTTTGAATTTTTATCTTTTCTGTTTTTCACCTTCATTCCTTCATGTCTTATTTATTTATCTTTTATATTAATATGGAAATTTCAGAAGGTGGAATATATATACTTTTTACCATTACTTTGTCAATCACAAGGAATTAATTTGTCTTGTCTTTTTCGTTTTAAATACAAAACAATTAAATGTACGGTACGTCCAATTACAGCAATACGTAATTCAACTACACTTTTTAACTGAGTTAAGCTTAAAATGTCCCCACATTTTATAAGGAAAAAAATATATTCACGTTTATAAATAAAAATTGAAAATGATAAAAATTTAATCTAACACGAGACCGAAACTGTCATACTTTGTCATTTACGAGGAATGAATTTATGTTTGGTTCTTTTTCTTTATTAAATACAACACGATCGTTTACGGCAAAACGTAATTACTGGTACACCACACTTTCATACCGAGTTTAGCTTCAAAAATGTCCCCTCATTTTATCAAGAAAAAATATATTTATAAATAAAATATTCTTAAGTTGATGACAGTTCAATCAAAGACAAGATGGGAGCTATCATAGTGGATTTTACAAATATATTGAGTGGAATTCTTTTTGTGCACAATCACTAACCAACATTTTTTTTTTAATTTTATACTTAAATCTATGTAGTCATCGCACAACTGGGCGTTGTGGCGTGCGCCTGTAATCCAAGCTGTGGGGAAGTTACAAATTGATGCAGAGGTGCGAAGTTCGAGCCCTGGTCACGTCTTTCGGATGGTGACGTTAAAGGACGGTCCCAGACGTAAATAATCATATCTGATTGATACACGTCTGACAAAGCTCAAATGCACACACTTACGCATTGCTTATTAATATACTTCTTTTTTTTTTACCGAACTTCCGAACCACGCCTCGGTTCGGAAGTGCCAAGTTCGGCGAACTTCCGTTCGGTTCGGCTGCAGCACTACAAGAATAAACATATTCATCATATATTAAAGTCTCAAACATATCTTTTCCAGCATTCACCATGCATCGTCAGAGTGCAGGCAGGGCGTCCATTTCCTCCTCAGGGAACAGAAGATCTTCTGTGGGTCCTCTCAGGGTCAAACATGACAATGGTGAGTAGATATAATGCCACACAATTTCTTCTGTCAAACAGTCAGAGAATCAAGATAGCAGAATAAATTTGTGGTGTCATTCTGATGTAGGGTATGAAGTTGAAGTGCTCAATCTGATCCAATTGTACAAACAACTTTGCTACATTGTCATCCTTTGCTACTCAAAGTAATGTTTTTCTTTGAAGAGATGCTCTATGTTGTAGTTTTATAACCCCAAGCGGAAACAGTGCTGTAAGTCTGAGGGGGGGGGGCACAAATTCCTGAACGTATTTTGATACTTGCAATGATATTATTTGCCAAGTTGTGCTTTCATTTTTTTTTAGAGCCACATCTTAAAATTGCATTGGATGCAGATTTGATTTCCAGAGATAATGTTTTATCATCCATTAGTGAAATTAGAAAATTGCACATTTTTTTATTGAATATCTTCTCATAAAACCTGCATGTGGCAGAGTCTAAGATCTTTTTTTCTTTTGCACAAGCTCAACAACATTACTTTAAATCAAACCACAACCTTCATTTTTCATTATGACAATACTTTGTGAAAATTTCTATTTGACTTTTTCTCTCAATCAGCTGCTGCTTCAACAAGCCGAGCTGCAGGTAATGGGTTCATGCGTCGGTCATCAGGTGCAGGGGCCACAGGACCCCGCAAATCCACTGCCCCAAAATCCAACTTTGGATTCAGCAACACTAGAAGGTAAGGTCCCCCAAAATGTTTGTATGTGGTACTGTAACAAAGGACTAAAATGAGAGTCAGTCTGCATGTAATTAAGAATGAAAATGCATGTTCAATATGGATATTGTGAACACTCCAAGATCTATTTTTGGAGCCACATTGCTCAAAAGTTAGATATAGGCATCTAATCCTGCAGGTGGTATCCAGGGAAGGTTTCATTGACATTTTCATCCTAGTTGTCAGGTCTAATTTTCTTGATTTTGATTGGCTTAGAAGCACTGTTACTATGGTTACAGTGGGATAAAAGTAAACATCCAAAGAGTACGTACATGATATGCTCTCCTGATCATCTCTTATCCACTCATTCATGATAAACAAAACAATGGAGAATACGGAAAGCTGCAAAGCACATTTATGGTGAGATTCTACAACACTATATCATTCACAATATCTCTCCTGAATCTGTCTCTTGTTTTGATGATGAGACAAGACACTGCTGTATTACAGTGAACAGAACTGCAAAATTAACAAAACTCAATGTTATGTAGGCAATTGTAGCTGTTTTGTGGCAGTGCCATGTACAATGCTATGCCTGAGATAATCTAGTCTGCTGTGCGAACCCTTCACTCGAGTAAAGGGTCTGAATTGCAGCCTACTCATAACTTGCATGTGTACTGAAGGCCCTCTCGCTCAATTGAAACAGCAAGTTTTGTATGTGCTAGTCTTTGCATGGAGACACACTTGTTGATCAAAGTTTCAATCAGGGTCTGTGCCTGCAGACTAGTGAAAATCACTGTTTTCTAGCTGTTCTTCCAAAGGACTAGAAAATGGCTACAGAACATTGAAATTGAGGTAAATGGCAAAACGATGAGTAGTAGGTGCCTGATTGTATTTACCATAATCTAGTGAAAATTTATGGCAGATTTAATTTAAATGTTTTCAGGCCTTCCAGCGGCTATGGGCGTTCCAACATGTCAAGAGAGGTACTTCGGGAATCACGTCCAATCAGTGACAAGTCTTACATGCAGAAAGAAATCAGGAGGATCATAGATGTAAGTGTTTCTTATTTTTATACATTGATATTTCATAAGTTATGAAATGTTAAAGCTTATGTGAATTATATGTAAACACATATTCACTGGCCGCAGTAAATTAATCACACAAGAATTTTAAAGTGATGTGCATTAAAGTGCATGTTCAACTTCAGAGTACTGTTGACAAATTTGGTTTTGTTGCTTTTTTATGGCAATTCTAGATTTAAAAGAGGGCATCAATTATATGCCTAACAATTGATCATTTATGCATTGACATACATTAGCAATGCACCAAGGTCATCGGACAGCCCACTGAAAGTGCTTTCATTCATCTTGGGAAGAAGTCAAATTCTTCCATATGGAAATGTGATGCAATTATCAATAAGTCAAATATTATTTCAATTGACCAAATTCTTATTTGAAATTATGTCCATATCTTATTCAAGACAGATTTGCTAAATATTGTATTCTTCCTTTTCAGTTCTTACAGGAACATGGCTTTTCACACCCCATTTCTGTGAAGCAATTGATGTCTCCAACAACCAAAGATTTTGTCCGAGTCTTCCAGTTCCTCTACAACTTCCTTGATGAGGACTATGTTGTTGGACCGAAGATTGACGAGGAGATTCCAGCAAAATTCAAAGAACTGAAGTAAATACACAATTATGATCTTTTTGGGTGTCTGTCTATCATACGTAGTTGCCAACAGTGGATGCTCAAGTCATTATGTATGTGTTTATCCATTCATCCATTCACACCTGAAATTGATAGTTTTCATGATAAATGAAGCTCTGAAAGGGTCAACTTGAAATACAATTTCATATAAAGTGGGGAGATGACACCATGGGCTTGCTTGTTGCATATTCATGAAAATATGCAAAGAACTTTGTCACAGAAGTATTGCAAAACTGTATTTAATGGCATAACTTTTTTGTTCCTCATCCAATTTTGATGAAATCATTAGTGACCTGTTTGCCTGATTTTTTTCTAATAGAGTATCCGTGTGAATTTAAGCCTGGGGAGACCCTCTGAACTTATTTTTTTGTGACCTTTTTTGTGACCTGTAATTTTCAGATATCCTTTCACCATCTCCAAGAGCTCCATGTGCACCCTTGGTAGTTCCCATGCATGGCCTCATGTCCTGGCTGCTCTTCATTGGCTCTGTGACCTTATCCAGGTAGGATAATCCCTTGTGGTTTCTCAAAGAACAAAGCTTACAGTCATGCTTAAGTGCCAGTGTCCTCAATTTAATTTAACGCCAAATGCGATTGATGGACACGCGTAAGTGTGCGTCACCTGCGCATGATCTGGCCAGTGTGGTAATGCATTATGTACCAATTGCAACAGAATAGAAGTGACCTCTAAGTCACACTTAAATCTTCGTAAAGCAGCACCCCACACTCCACTCCTGAGGGTGTTTCATAAAGCTGATCATTAGTTATAGTGACTCTACACACGACCCTTTATTATTCTACATGTAAATGACATATTCCTATGCAGCTGACTTTGCACCTATGAACATGTTCCAGTCATGCATGAAGTTATGCATGAAGTCGTGCATAACTGTGCAGACATCTTTATGAAACAACATCCCCGCTCTCTAATGAACTCTGAACCTTGTTTGTCCTAGCTCATTTATATGCTGGGATGACCAATTTTTGTCACTCAATAGGTTTAAGGTCTGGAGTGTAATCCTGCTCGATATTGCATCAAGTTTGCGTATTTGGAAATTTGATTATTGCCACTTCAAAAGATATGCCTGAAAGGAAATCTATAGCTCTAAATCGCAAAATAAAGCTACAAATTTGATATCATTTTACTCTTAGTGAACTTGGTCATTTGACCCCTTTATTCTGGCAATGAGTTTTGACACATTCGTCTGGGGCCCATTGCATAAAAGTTACTATTATAGTAACTTTGTCATCCAGTTGTATCTTTAATTGAATCCTTGATTTTGATTGGCTGTTGAGCATTGTTGCTATGGTAATTACCATTGAATGGCAAAGTAGTATTAACTCTTAACATGCCACGCACACTACTAACCCAATGCCACAGTGCTAATCCGATGCTAATCCCCTGTGCCAGCCACAAAACCCCCTGTGCCACATTGATTTGGGGATCGCGAGCCGTATTCACTCCTTTCAATAGTCATGATTACAATTGCTTGTAACTCTCTAATGATTAGTTTATCCACAAAATATTGTGTAGTAAAGTTGTAGGAAATTTCATACTCCTTATAATGGTGTCCTCATTATATGGATTGGTTATTATCTTTACTACTAAAATATAAGTTGTATCAAGTGTTTCCATTTTGTGGAGTGTTTTGTATGGATCAAAAAACCTAGGTCTCTTCCCTCTCAGAGGCGGAGCCATATCTTGTAAAAAAATGTAGAAATACTCGAAAAAGTCGAATGTAAACCGCGTAAGTTGATCTGTCAGAAAGCAGAGTTCGCACTGCACACAATAGTGCTAATTACGGCGTGCATGCGATGCGCAATACAATGCAAAACGGCGATAACAATGATTGTAATTCCGAATGTGTGCAGTCATGCACGAAGCAGGCGAGGGTAGGAAACAATGCAAGCACAAAGAGATCAATAGTAGGCGTGTGAGCACGAGTGTGGCATGTATTAGTAGGATACGTAGCGTGCACGAAGCACTCAATGAGTTAATAGTAGCTTTTATGCAACGGAACCCAGGTCTTGTCAGGGCTACTCTTCATCATCAGCACTGAATGTTAAAGGTTTGCTACGGAAGTTTCAGATTGAACATGCCAATGCTATCTAATACTTGGTGCAAGCCAGAAATGTATTATCAACCTTGTTGTGCCATTACAATCGTTTGTTGAATCCTTGCAGTATGCCATGAACACAAGGGTATCTGAGATACTGTTCACCGATGAAGACGTTCCTGGTTGTCTCGATGAACAAGCTTACTCAGAGGTGAGTTTCCCTATTTTCGTTATAGATGGTTGTGGTAAACCAGCAGAATAGAATACAGGTACCTCCCCAAAGTGTGTCTGAGAAATCACATTTTCATATCTTTATTCGGGTGAAATTCTCTCTACTGGCCATGTATTCTTGAAACTATTCAGCTGCAAAGAAAATTAGGAATATTCCATTCTTTACTTCACTCTGAAAGAAATATATCTCAAAATTTCAGTTGATGTTAGACACTTAACATCAAGTGAATATGTGGGACTTAAATTGACAAGATCACATTCTTGCAAAACCAACCATAATTGTTATTCCTATAGGCATTTATATGACGACAATGAAAAACCAGGAATAAGTTTAAGAATCATTGATTTTGAATTAATGTGCACTTTTTATCTCCTTTTCTCGACTTATATAAGGGAGATCAAATAAGTTCCATGATAAGTCATAAGGTTACCCAATAAACCCTTGCCTTACCCACTGCTTGAATATATGCCTTAATTTCTACTTTATGTATTCAGAATTTTCTTTAAACATTATTTTGTTAAATACAACAGATGCACTTTGACTACTTAGAGAATACTTATGCCGAGTACATGAATGGACAAGATCAGTATGATGTGCATGAGAGGAAACTCAGGGAAGCTATCCGTAAGTACAGTAATTTAGATATTCTATGCACCAACTGATTAAAAGTCAGTGGAGCTCTCAATATGATGCAGCATATATTTCTATTGTCATACCTTGTTACCATGAAAAACTATTGTGTAAATGACTGTAGCTAGTCCCCACAACATCTTGCTTGTTCCCAAGACCGGATCAAATGTCGCTTGAAGCAAAAAAGTACATAAGTGAATGGAGGGATATGATTTTAATGAAGTGTAAATTTTTGATGGAAATTTGTAGGGTATCTATTGTATTATGTCTTTGGGGTTCCCATACTTAATGAATCTGAATTAGTTATTATGTCACTTTGCTGGTAAACAAAACTGCTGTTTTCCAGTCATGAAAAAGAGTTATTTGCTCAGAAGATACAGCTGGGCAATTCCATAAAATATGTACATCCCACCCCCTAAATATGGGACCTTCATGAAATTTTATGTCTCTGATTTCTGGTTCTTAAGATGTCTGTACTGTTCTCAAAGGACTATGACTTGGTCAGTTGATAAATTGAAGTAAAACTTGAGGAAAGTGGGGGTCGGACGTACAAAAAGGTTTATAATTTTATTGAATTGCCCAGTTGGTGGATTGAGGCATCTTGATTGATGAAGGGTTGTTTAATGTGGTCGGACTGTTATTGATTTTTTTTCCTCTTGAATTGTCTAGAGATGAGCAAAGGAGGGGATATCAACATGGACAATCTGGTAGCGGAGGAAGAACGACTGAAAGCAGAGTTACAAGAATTGGAACAACAGCAGGTACTTACTTCCCTCTCATAGCAACTTTAGGATCAGGGGGTGTTTCAGGAAAGTTGTCAGCACTAACTAAATTGTCAGTGCAGTCTATTTCAGTGAAATCCTTGCTTTTGATTGGCTGAGAAGATCTGGCCTCTGACTGTTACTATGGTAACTGTCGGAGAAAGACATCAGTGCTGACAACTTTCATGAAACGGTCCCCAGGTCCAAGTCTCACCCATTGTTTTGATCTCAACCTAGTAGTGTAAAAATAATCATACGTACTTGCCAGTCACCTTTATCACTTGATGGGAAGTTCTCAATGCTTGGACTTGGTTTGTATTAGGTATAGAACAGTTTTAGATTGGGTAACAGTGAAGGGCTTATCATTGGAAAACTTGTTTATTAGACTATACCAACAATTATATAATAGGTTTGATGCAGATGATTTTATTAATTGTCCTCCTCCTACTTGTCTACTTGTGGGAAAGCTCTACATTTTTAATTTAGACAAGTTCAGATGACAGGGTTCCCAGCCAATCAGGGAAAATTATTTTTACTTTTTTCCAGCCAGGGAAAAATCAGGGAATTTGAGAAAAATACTTAAAATCAGGGGAAATGCCTCTAAATAGGGAAAAATCAGGGAATTTTGATCAGCCCAAGAGTTGAAAGCATGGTAGTCAGTCAGACTCTGTTATATTTTGTTGCATATCAAAACAACATCCATTGAATGACTGGTTATGGTGGTACTGATTAGTTTTACATTATTGTTTTTATACTGAAAATACATGTAATTCACTGCAACAACTTAGAAAACATGCGAAACTAGGAATGGGTTTTAATAAGTATCAGGGAATTTTTAAACTTCATCAGGGAAAAATCAGGGAATTTTGTTTTCTTGAAAAGCTGGGAGCCCTGGGTAAGTTTAGATTGTCAATATCTTTCAACCTTCCTCTCTTTCTCCTATTACAGAGTCGCATTCCAAACCTTCAAGAGCAGATGAAGGCAAAGACCATTGACTGTGAGAGGTTCTCTAACTACCTGGTCAGTCTGAGAGAACACAAGAAGACACATGAACTCAAGATGCAGGAAATTGACCTTCACCTTGGACAATTGGGTAAACATGGCTCCCAATTTTTTAACTTTTAGAGGAACTACTGTGCTTTGAAATTCAAACCTATATCATGTAGAAAGTAAATGAAAATAAAGGGAAACAAAATATAATGTTTACATTTTATTTATGCAAAACCAAAGGTTAGGTAGTAAAGGGTTCTAATTGTATATAAGACATGCATTAGTGTCTGCATTATAAACTCAAGCTATTGGATGGTTTTAGATTGGGTCAGGATAGGCGAATGACCCTATTGACTACTTATAGCAACTGCTTAGACCACACTCTATGTGTATGGCCACAGGAAATCTGTTTTTGGTGACGTTGCGTGATTGAAAAATTAGTGGGTGCAAGTGCATGCTGTCTTACATTTGAGACGACATGAAAAGATTACAGATTTCACATTTTTGTGATTTTTAGAGAGGAGGAGGGAGAGAATGTGATGTTTTTGTAGTGCTGTAAAATAATGTCATTATGTTAGCAATCCATTAAGTTGACCTGAAAATCTCTTCAGTTTAAATAGATATCAGAACCCCCCCCCACCCCCCACCCATGTACATAATGTGTATTTTTAAATCTACTTTTCTTGATATTTTGGAAAAAATCATATTTGCTTAAATAATGATTTTGATTAACCTATCCTGGTGACATATCCCATTTTGTGAGCAGAGCTGGAGGAGTCTGAGCTTGACGGGTCAATCGCTCGTCTGGAGTACCAGCTGGAGCACCAGGAGCTGTCAGCGAAGGACGTGGAGCGCATGCAGACGGAGCTCCGCCAGGCTAACTCCAGTCTGGATCAGGTGGAGAGGGAGAACCAGGCCCTGGACCAGGAGATTTGGGCCGAGGAACGCAGCATCGCAAAGAAGCAAGAGGAGGTGAGTCGAGTTTGGGCAGTGGATCCTGGTCATAAGACTGAATTGAAAGAAAAGTGACCCTCAATAAGCAGGTCATCACACCCTATGGCCCCAATTCACAAAGGTGGTTTTTAAAACCATCGGTTGAACTCATGGTTTATGCAGATTTCCTTTATAAATTACTCTTATTTACACATATATTAAAAATGTCCAAATGCTGATGCGCGCTTTTGTCATAGTGCGACGGTGCGCCTAATTGATGCCTGTTGCTGTGGTTATCCACACTATTTTATTCATGAGTCTACTGATTTGAATAAATGAGTCCACTCTTCAAACAAAGGAATTATGAATAAAAATAGCATAAATAACCATGGTAACAGACGTCAATTATGCGCACTGTGACAAAAGTGCATATCAGCATTTGACATTTTTTTAATATACGCAGTAAATAAGCGTAATTTATACAGGAAATCTTCATAAACCATGGGTTCAACCGATGTTTTTAAAACCACTTTTTGTGAATTTGGGCCCCAGAACTTACAGCTTAATGGCTGATGTTAATTAAGGTGGATATTTATGCATGATGACATTGATTATGACATTCAATGAAGCATACTAATCAAATTGCTAAGCTGTGTGCTCGAGGTACCTTACTTTTGTATAATTTGGAATGTCATTGATCAATTACTTTTTTATTATGTAGCAATTAACATGTACATGTATACTTAAACAACTATTCTTTTTTTCAAAACTGTATTTATTTCTCTGAATTTACTTAATAATATGGTACTTTCTTGTTTAGTAAAAGTAAAAAAATTCTTATATTAAACTGTCTGACTGCGGGGAAATATTCCTTTTTTGTTGCTGTTTTGGGGAGTGTTTCATTAGCAAATAGTGATTGTCACTGACTTATTTGTAGTTAGCCAATCAAATGCTAAGATTTCAGTAGCTTGTGACAGTAACTTTCACTGACCATTTATTTTGTGAAATGCTCTCCCGATTGTTGTTGCAGCTTGAGAGGAAAGTGAATGCTTACAACAGCCTTGCTCGTAAGCTGAAGCTGATCCCGGCTGATGCAGAGAATGCCCACGGTATTGACTATGAGCTCCGTCTCAACTTCCATTCCATCTACACTCAACATTCACCCATGTTGGACTTTGTCAGTACAATAAAGGTAGGCTTTACATTATTAATTTGTTGAAGTGGCTCTTTTTTGTAAACCCTAAATTGGCAAATCTATAGCAGATTTTTCTACAACCAGTTTGTCTATTAACCATTTGTAAACAGTAAATTGCTAATTTGTCTATGATTGCCTCATCTATCACCATATCATCAACTATTTGGTCTGATAACCACTTAGTCATTTGATCATTATGTAGGGGAAGGCGGGGTAAGTTGAGCATAGGGGCAAGTTGAGCCACCAGCCCCAGGCCAATAATGAATGAGTCAGACATTGTGGTGGTGTCATGTATTGATGACCCATAGCATAACCCCTAACCCCACCACATTGTTTCCAACTTTGAAACAATAAGTAGTTTTTTAGAGGGAAAAATATGAATTTCAGCCAAAAAAGTAAAAAAGAGTGTGAAATAGATAAGTGCTTTATAAACACACACGTCTTTATATATGATAAAGACATGATAACAACATTATTAGTCCAGGTATGGATCTTCATTCTTGTCATAGTCTTTTATATGATGGATGCATAATAAATGTGTGGATACAAAATTATCGCACTAAGTTCGGACTGGGGTAAGTTGAGCCAAACAGCATGGGGCAAGTTGAGCCATGGTAATTCCTATGGTAATGTATCTTAAAAAACAACAAACCATAAAAATCGATTGAAATGCAGGCTGAAAGGAGCAAATTTACATGACTGCTCTTTTCCTTTTACAGGATGTTAGTATTTATAGAGAATTAGCAAGTGAAAAGACTTTAAACAAAAAATTGACATGCTGGTTCTCCCCCATACATTTTGTACATAGTTTTTGTGGCTCAACTTACCCCAGAAGGTGGCTCAAACTTACCCCATATATGGGGCAAGTTGAGCCATTTGACATCGTTTTTTTCAAAGGTCACGATGACTTTCGGTGTGGGGATAGAAAGTTATATATAGGTGGAAAATATTTCAGAAGAATTAAATTTCAAGGCAAGGTACTTATTTCGACAAGATTATTAATCATATCAATTCTAACATGCAAAAAGCAAAAACTGTCACAACTTACCCCGCCTTCCCCTATAATTCCCAGTTATAGTATACCCATTTCATCTCATATCCATTTCATTTGACAAGGTAAAAAATAATAAGTTGACGAAATGAAAATTAGACTTGCTGGACATTAGGCTGAAAAAAATTGCTCCAAGTAGGTATTAGGCCAAGCCCAGTGTAGTTCTAACGAAGAGCAATTGGACCGATTAACCTGATTAAAAAAAAATTACCTGATTTAACATGAAAAATTTATTGTATCATATTGCATTTTTTTTTACAGCCTGCATTGATACAACTGAAGAAGAATATCAATGGCGAGGTTCATAAGCTCCACAGTCAGAGATTGAATGAAGAAGAGGCCCTTGATCAGGTAAGTGGTACACTATGTAGGACCTGAGACGAGCAGGTCAAGATTCAAATCTCACTTGGCATTGAATGGCAATTTACTTCGCTTTGTGTATCGGTGTGTGTTGGTCAGACTTGCATGAGTCAACCTCACATTTATTGAAATGTTTCCTATTTGTTGCTACAACATAGTTATTTGCATTTGATTACAGATCTATTTTTACTATTTACAGACTGACAATTAATCATACATTTATAATTGTTTGCAAAAATTTTGATTGACCTCAGGGACTGATATGGATTTGCAATTTATTGCAAGTTCTTGAAAGGTGGGGTTTGGGGAGGTAAGATCTGAAAATTCAGCATTATACTTTTTCAATACATCATTATCTATTTTGCAGATTAATGAATATTCTGTGTGGGTGTGTTTGGGTATATGTTACATTTACTAGTATTTATCTTTTGTTTATATTTGCAGGTGAAAGAGATGACAGAAGGAAAGAGAGAAGAGATCAGAAAGCTAGAATCTCAAGTTCAGCGACTAGAGAAAGAAATCAATGCATTCAAGGAGGTAAGAGGACTGTTGATAAATGTTAATTACGTTCATATGCTGGCTTATCAATGATTAGAGCTCACCTCATAAAATATGATGACTACCGTATCCACATTTAAGCTTCATTGTATTTAAGGTTTAATTTTCGAGCCATTATGCCCCCTCTTTTAACGTGTTTTGTGATCAATCTGTAGTGTGAAAAGTCTATTGTAACTTTTGCGATGTCCCCACATGTAGTATTAAAGTTGCATAATATTTCATAAGTGCATTTCATTCTGTTTCTAGTCAAAATTTATTTCAATTTATGAAATGCTACCTTTATATTACATAATTTTCTACCATCATGCATTTTTTTGTTAGTATCACACAAACCATGCCCAAACACCATTCTGCACACTCAGAAACCTGTGTTTTTCTGTTCTTTTCATTGTGAATCACAAAGAAACAATTTATATTGTTATCATAATTATTACAATATCTGTTTTGGTATTTCTTGCTCTAGAAAACTCGTGATGAAACTCAAGCGATGACAGATCGTCTTGCTGACATCGAGAAGGAAAAGGAGATGGCTAGGGCATCAGGGAGCGCAGACGTAGCTCAGACACAGGAACAAGTCAGACAAATGCAGTCAAGGTAAATGTCCTATTGAACTTTAGTGATAGAAACATGAACATTAGTAACACGCCAGTATCCATTAATGATCATGCCGGTATCCATTAATGATCTGTCACATCGTTGCGTGCAATCCTTGTGGGTGAGTTGCAGGTATTGTCCCGGAACAAAGTTCTGAGCATATTCAAAACTCTTCTGCGTGTAAATTAGACTTGCGTGCACTTCTGTGGGCAATTGCGTGTGAGTTAACGTGCAAGATACTGTGAATGGGGGTGACCTGCGGGTATCAAAAATAGTTAGCTGCAGGTCACAAGCAAGACTTGCATGGAGCAATGAGACAGGGCCTTCATGAGGAGATACTCTTGACGCAGTAAAGAAAATAATTGGAATACAAACATATTAGATAGGGGAAGGATTTTCATTTACTGGCAAGATTGTCTGACTAACAATGGTTTTAGTAGTTTTTTGAAGGTGCCCATACAGGAAATATTACAGCTGTCTTGTAGAAGTTTAATTCATAGGAACTGGCTCTGCATATTGATGTGATTGATTCCCCTCGAATTGCTAGATTGTTGAGTAGTGAGTAAAGATGAGCTAGCAGACCTTATAGGTTCAAAGAGGGATTAGTTGTTCTCTTTTAAATGTAATCATGTTGAAGTCATGATGTATTGGTTTTGACTCTTGCCTTTTAATCATAGGATTATGTGTTTGAATCCCACTGCAGCCTAGCATCCTTTGGCAAGGCATCGGTCAACATATTGCCACTTTTCACTCAGGTGTTGAATGAGTATTAAGAAGGATGAAATGGCCTATGTAGTACGCCAACTGAGTTTGGAGACTTTTTAAGTCTTGTTGGAATACTCTCCAGGGAATGGAGAAAGTGCATGTATTGTATATGACCATGCCTGGATCTGTTGACAGGGTGATAATTTATCTGTATCTCTTTTAGAGCTGTTGTTTCACAGTGTATATGAAATTATATTAAAGGAAAATATTATGACCCTAAAGTTAATTTCTATCCTTATAGCCCAAATATAGTGACACCATTTATTCTTTCCATTTCCATTTTTTATGTACATATACACAATTGCTATGTCTATTCATCACCATTTCTTCACTTCATGATGCTCCTTCCAGTGGCTCACTTTATTCATCATCCCAGTAAAGCTTCTGTATGAGCTGCCAAAGGGATTACTACATCAAGAATCAAGTACCATTTCTCTCATTTTGATTCTGTTGAATTGAAAAATGTTCCAACCTATTATACACCTTTTTTTATATTATATCCTTGTTTACACTGTAGATATGAAGAAGGCTGCCAAACCATGCAGATAGAGAGAGAGAATTATGATAAGTTCCTCACTCAAGTCTGTACAATGATCCTGGAACACAAAGCAAAAATACAAGTAAGTTTCAGATAGAATCAGTGGGGGAGTGAGAGTTCAGATTTTAAGCTGATTTCAGATTTCTTTTGTCTTGATTTTCAGCTTAATTTCAGCTTATTTCAGCTTCCTTCTGTACAAAATGTGTGGGAGCTCTTTCTATTTCAGACTTTTTTTTAGCACTCTTTAGCCTTTTTTCAGATCTTTTTATTTGTGACCACTCACATCCCTGAATCGGGCATTCTCCGGCCATATACCAAAGATTGAATTTCAATCAGTTCTAAGAATATTTATCTCTGATATTTTGTAATTCTTTGTAACTTACCATGCATGATGTCACTCTGTAGTGTATTGATACACATGAATTGAATCATCAGTTTAACCAAGATAATTCAATTAAGACACAATGCCACTTGTGGTAACAATCCCAAAATAAGTTCGAAAAGAATCCAGTTAAATCCAGTTACTTGGAGCTGCTAAGTAATACCGCTAATGATTTCCAATGCTGAACAAAACGAGAAGAAAACTGATGAAAAAATTAATACCAATTTTCTTGAGTTTCAGCTTTATGTGTTTTCCTATGGTATTTCTTTGAAAATGTGGGTGGGTGTTTCATGAAGCTGTTCGTAAGTTAAGAGCGACTTTAAGAATGACTGGTGATCCCTTCATGCGGTAAGTGGTATATTGTATTGGTGATGGTTTAGCGCGTAAGAAAGGTTCACCGGTCGTTCTTAAAGTCGCTCTTATCTTACGAACAGCTTTATGAAACGGCCCCCTGGTATCCTCACCAAAATACTGATCTTCAGCTTTTAAATTATTGAAATGTTCTTGTTCAGGTTGGCATATCTGCCCAAGTGTTTTATATATATGTGCCAAATGGTTCTGATAGAAAATGTTTAAATGCTGTGGCACTGCATTCAGACCATGTGATTTTTTTTTTCAAAGCAATAGAAATACATTGTCTAAAAACATGTTTTTATATATGTTAGCGATCTTCATTGTGATGTTTTTCAGTGTAAATGTCAAGACGTCACATAGTTTGGTTGATATGAATGAACGAGGGGGCTGTTTTCATGAAAGTTGACTTTCTCCAACAGCTACAATAGTAAAAGTCAGAGACCAGTGCCTCTTAGCCAATCAAAATCAAGGATTTCACTGAAATTGTTGGCACTGACAACTTTCATGAAACAGTCCCCTGATCTATATAGATATATGATGATACAGTATGTTGATGATTGACCTTGATTTAAATTTCTTTCTCTAAAAATCTGTTTAGTGCAAATTCATTTTTTTAGCGTTAAGGGGATGGTCCAGGCTGAAAATATTTATATCTTAATACATAGAATAGAATTCACTGAGCAAAATGCCGAAAATTTCATCAAAATCGGATGAGAAATGATAAAGTTATTGAAGTTTTAAGTTCAGTAATAGTTTGTGAAAATAATCTTCATGAATATTCATTAGGTGGGCTGATGATGTCTCAGCTCCACTTTCCGTTTTCTTATGTATTTACATAAAATCATATTTTTTTCATTATTTCATACTTGTGTGAATAAAATGTCTTATAAGGAAATAAGTTGCAGCGATAAATATCTAATACACTAAATCAGTTGTCAATCCAATTTTTCTAATTCTTGGAGGAAAAAATTTGAACAAACCTAACTTCATATAATGAAATACAAAAAAACAAGTGGGGATGTGACATATTCAGCCCACCTAATAAATATTCATGACGACTATTTTCACAAAATATTGCTACACTTTAGAATTCAATAACTTTGTTATTTGTGATCTGATTTTGATGTAATTTTCAGCATTTTGCTCAATGATTTCTACTCTATTTGAATAAATAAATACTTTCAGCCCAGACCGTCCCTTTAATTTTGAAGAAGGTAAAACCTCTTATGCAGCTCCATCACACTCTTCTTCATACAATTGTATCTTCACCCAGAATCATGTCAGAAATCTTCAAGAGGAAGCTCACAATCACCTTGAAGTCATCAGAAGTATGGAGATTCCTCAACATCCAAACCCATCCACGTAAGGTCACCAAGAGAAGATGAAAAGCTCTTCATAGCTAATAAAGCCAACATCCGTCATTTATTGTTGAATATTTGGGTACTCCAACAAGAGATTAAGTTGAGTTGGATGATTAAATTGAAATCTAATCAATCAATCTTTTATTTAAACTTGAAATTAGAAATTACATGAAAAGCAGCAAAAATATGGGATTTTGCTCATTTTCATCCAATTTTGCAAGCCCGTAGCCAGAGGGCTTTCAGCCGGGTTTCAGTCGAACCCCCTGAAATTGTCAATAGCAAGAGAAATTTAGGGGAGGAAAAGGAGAAATGGCTGGAAGGAAAGAGAGGGGATCAAACCTCCTAATTGAAAACCCTGGCTTTGGGGCTGCTTTATTATGTGTTTTTTAGCTTGGTCACATGGTAGAATTCCCCCATTTAAAGACAATAAGTTTCTTTTTTGTTGGGGGGGGGGGGGACTCAATTTCAATCAGTTTTGTAAACCTAGACGGCACTGGACAAGCTGTGGCCAAATGGTCTGAGGTCTCTGACAAGACACATAAGGGCTGGGGTTTGATCCCTGACCATAGCACCTATGCCCTTGAGCAAGGCATTTAATCATCGGTCCTATTTTATCCTAATTATAATATAAAATATATGGAAATGCTAGAGGCATTGCTGGTACCATTGTGTTCATGTGTTTAATGAAAACACTTTGTGTGGGAGTAAGATTATGCACCCGCCATGATAAACAATCTCAAGGCCAGCATTGATCCCAACACAAGTGCTCTCATAGATGTGGTTCATTGTCTGAATGCTTTGAGCTTTGTTTTTTCTGTGAATTTCACAGTTCATAAAGAAGAGTTACTTAAGAAATTTGCTTATTACAGATAACCTTACAATGCTTCTTAGGGTTATCAGCCGAATGGCCAAGTTAACTACTTCAAATTTGATGAGCTGAAAGAAAATCATTATTTCAAATTGACTTGATCTCAGTATTACATAAGTTTGAACCTTTTTTAAATGGACTTTGCATACAAAATTGGCTGTTTATTTTGAAGTCTGCCAAGCTAGTTCTAATAAAATAATAGAATCAGATCAATGAATCTGGTAGAAAACCATTGAAATTAAGGATGAATAAGTTTGTTATCTTTAGCATTTTCTAGGGCATATTTTCTTATCAATGTAAAGCAATTAAAAACTTATATCGAAGCTCATCTTGTAATGAATGAAACATGCTTGAAGAAGTTTTATTGCTCTAATCTTGTACAAAAAGGCTGTATCATTTGTGAGCATGTTTCTCTTTTTTTTTTTGGGGGGGGGGGGATATTCCAATTTAATATGCACTATGCATGCTACAGCTAATTGTTCTTGTTCCACTTGTTTTATATGTACATTATAAGCTCTGTAAATAGATAAATAGGCATCTTTTGTAATATGTAAAATTGTTTACATTTAGTGACTAATTATGACTTCTTGTACCGTACATAAAAGATGTATAATCCCCACTTTGTGTACTATGTAAATAAACTACATATTATAATATTCAATTTGAGGTATTTTCTTCATTGATTGAGTTGTATCTTTGTCTGTGGTTATAGCATACAAAGGAGAGAGGGAGTGTCTCAATTGGTGACGCAACATTTGCTCCAGCGATAATTGCTCCGGGCATTATTTTGTCTAAGATATAGGGTTAAGATTGCAAATGGATGTTATTTTAGGGTAGGGTATGAAGTTGGTAATTCCATTAGTGTGTGGAATTTGCAGCGGAGCAATTGTCGCCAGAGCAAATATCATGGAGCCCACTCAATTATCCTGCATCAAGCTCTATTGGCTTGCACAAATTTCAGTCGTGGGAGGGAGTGAGAGATTGTGTATACATTGACAATAGCCAGCAACCTGGATGTAATTTTTTATAGTGTATGTGTGACAGAACATTCTCATATGGGGAACACTTGGCAATCTGTTGATTGGACTACACATACACTATAAAAAATAATATGTGGGACGAAGGAAAAGAAAATTGGCAAAATTTGGATTACTTACATGTACCTGACACATTTTATTACTTGTATAGTGATGGCACACAAACAAAGGTTCCTGGCAGTGTCTCAAGTTGTATAGTATCCAGAAGTGTGTCCCCGCTTTCTTGTGTTATGACTATGTTCTATTATACTGTCCATAATGCCTTAAACAAACAATTATGTGAGGGTGTGTGTGTGTGTGAGGGTGCTTGTTATCACCTTTAACCTGAGATGTAAGTGTAAAATGGATATATTGCACCGCGGTAATTATTTTGTTCTGTTCCCCCCCCCCTCTCTAATGGCTACACTTGAAAATAAACTATTTCGAAAAATAGGAATGAAAATATTTAGAAATACAGAAATAAAAATATTGAGATAAAAAGTGTATGCATCGCTCAAAGTCCCTGGTTACTGGTGAATATCACATGCACACTTCCCCAATGGCATGATACTTAGTGGCGTGTGTACTGTTTGTCCCCACTTGCATGCAGTTAAACAAAATATGTTAGGGGTGTTTTACCATCTCCATATTGTAAGGTTTTCCTTCTCCCCGATAATAAAATCCCAAACAATTTGTTATTAGATATCACTGGGAAATCACATTATTACCTTTTTCCATTGCTTCACACACTGTTTCTTTACCTCAAGTTTTCATTTCTTTGGCTCATAAATATGAGAGTATTCTGTGGGATTAGAGAAGAATTGAGAAAGGACATTGTTTTTCTTTTCTGTTCACATTTATGACAA
Organism: Lytechinus variegatus; assembly: GCF_018143015.1. Lineage (NCBI taxonomy): Eukaryota > Metazoa > Echinodermata > Echinoidea > Temnopleuroida > Toxopneustidae > Lytechinus > Lytechinus variegatus. The sequence continues at coordinate 23,739,703 of NC_054743.1, read as the reverse complement.
AATTTGAGCTCTTCTAGTAAGAGCAAGTATAATATCCTCAATATCCCTTCAAAAAAATGTTGGCGCCATTCCATATATTTTGGTAAAAGGGCAAGTCCACCCAACAAAAAATTGATATGAACAAAACGGAAACTTTGAAATCGATCCAGAACTGGAAAGTTGATCAACATTGGATACAAAATGGAATTCATGACATTTAGAGTTTCACTTAATTTCACAAAACAGTTGTATGCACCTACTGCTCTGTTTAAACATGAGAGAACCAATATTATCACCCACTCACATTTATTGTGTATTTTATCATATGAAATATTTTGTTTGTGAAACAAAGATTTGTTCTTCCCAGAACATGTGGAGTTAGTATTTTCTTTGTGTGTGTTAAATCAAGAGGATCCTTACTGTCAAATCTGTAAACAGTTTATAAAATAGAAATAGTGACATCATTGACTGTCATTTGCATACAATTGACTGATGCAAATGTCTGTTTTGAGGTCTGATTTTGATGTAGTACTTTGTTTTCTCAGCAGATGAAGGGATGAAGAAAGAGATGATGTAGGGCTTATAACTGGGAAACTGTAAAGTATTGGAGATGGAGGATGCATTTAATCAAAATTTGATGGTAATTTTTAACTTTTTGTACTGAAAAAAGTGGGGGCTGCAACTTACACCCCCTAGCTTGACATTCATTTTTTGTGTGTTGTGCTGTCTGGTTAATTTTCTAAACCAAATTAGAAGCTGAACGAGCTGAAACGTTAGAGGGCGACAAACATTGTGTATTGTAACCACAACAACGAAGGTCGAAGTAGTTGATTGGCGAGTTGGGTATGAATTTTTAGTGTTTTACATTTATTTTCATTAAAGACAAATCACTTTTATTTCATTGTTTGTCATCACCGTGATTTTTAAATCTTTTTTTCTCATTTAGTTCGTGTAATGGTAGAGCAATACCCAAGGAACTGCAGCGTCGTTTCAGCGACGACCCGGGGCAACCGGTGGGTTACCGTAACTTTCATTTGCGGTACCCCGTAGTTCTGGCTTGGCGTCGCTTGTGTCCACGCTAATTCTGCATATGCAGCTGACGAGGCCGAGGGAACTTCAAGTTGAACTTGGTCTTGGAAGCTAAAAATTTAGAAAAGATCTCTCTAGATCTATGCAGTGTTTACAAACGTAAACTATAAAAACTCTTGATATTTTAACAGATCGTCGTACTCTGATAAGTCTGATTTATTGCAAAATAATGTCATGAATAAACCAACCACCATTCAAATAATTAAGGTTATGATACTGATGACTAAAACATGTATTTTTGAATACCTCTCGATTTTTAAAAATTATTTTTTACCCCCCCCTGATTTGGAGATGTAAGGGTAATCGCCAGCATGCAGTAACAAATTTGAGCATGTTTAAAACTGTTCGGCGTGCAATTTTTAAATCAGACTTGGCGTGCGCTCCTGCGGATGCGGGTAACACAAACAGCATGTGAGATATGGGCGACCTGCGGCAAAAATAGTCACGAGACAAGGCATGGAACAATGTGCACTTGCCTTGGTATGTGTTAAAAACTGCCTAATATCTAAAAATTTAAAATCGATAGATCTAGATCTAATCCTGGGGTGGTATTCTGAAAACGTTCTTATCTTTGTTCTTATCTTTTATCTTATCTCACTGAGATAAGAAGACGCTAAAATCATTGCAAATCGGTATTCTGAAAATCTTCTTAACGCGTTCTTATCTCTGTAAGGACTGCCCCCTTATCTCCAACACGCCCATTTTTAAGATTTTACCAATCAAAATGCGCTTTATATTGGCAGTTTAACCAATAGAAGCGTTCCTTATGTGAAGAGAATATCATGGGCGCTGCGCGTTCACCGTTTCTGGCGCATTGCGCGAAATGGGCATTTTATACGCAATGACTGATTTTATTATTTCGAGACGTCCACGTGCAAAAAAAAGTAAGAAAAGTAAATAAAGCAGGTACGAATAAAGAACAAAATATGAAGAAAGAAAGTAAGTAGGTATGAAAGAAAGAAGACAGAAAATGGTCAGAATGAAGCAGAAAAAAAAGATGAAAGGGACAAAGCAGAAAATAATGAAAAAATAAAGAGTAAACGAAAGAAAGCAAGCAAAAAGAATTCAAAAATAAAAAAGAAAGAAAATAGAATGAATAAAAGAAGGAAAAGGAAGAAAAAAATAGAACAATTATCCATGATAAAGTGAAGGAACAAAAATGAAAAAAAAGAAATTAACTATTAAAAAGGAATACACACAAAAATAGGAAAGAATTAAGAAAAAGTTAATAGAAGAAAGACAGAGAGAAGAAAGAAAGTAAAGAAAAAGAGTAAATAAAGAACGAACGAAAAAAGAATGAGCAAAATAAAGAAAAAAAGAAAGAAAGTAAAAAAAGACACAAAAGTGTCAGAAAGCAGAAATAAAAAAATAAGAAAAATTAAGAATTATTAAAGGGAAGGAAGAAAAAGGGGGAAAATGAAATGAATGATTAAAAAAGGAAAAGCATGTATAAAAACGAAAGAATGTGTAGAAGAAAAATAAGGAAGAAAAATAAAGATTACAAACAAGTGAAGGAAGAAAGAAAGAAAAAAGAAAAAGAAAGAAAAGGAAGAGAAACGGGGGGAAAGCAGAAAAAAGACTCAGTAAAGAAAAAAAAAGAAAGGGATAAAACGAAAAGGGAAAATAAAAAAGGAAGAAAGATGAAGTATAAATGAAACAAAGCAAAAGAAAAAAAAAAGAAATCAAAAGATTCAAACAGAACAAAAGTAAAGATATAAATGAAGAATGAAAGAAAAGAAGAAAGACAGACAGATAGGAAGAAAGACAGACAGATAGAAAGGAAGAAAGACAAACAGATAGAAAGGAAGAAAGACAGAAAGACAGACAGATAGAAAGGGAGAAAGACAGACAGAAAGGAAGAAAGACAGACAGATAGAAAGGAAGGAAGAAAGACAGACAGATAGAAAGGAAGAAAGACAGACAGATAGAAAGGAAGAAAGACAGACAGATAGAAAGGAATAAAAATGGAAAAGAAAGAAGGGATAGAAAAAGAGACGGGCAAAATAAAGGGTGAATGAAATAAATGGTGGGAGGAATACTTGTGGGTACTTGTTACTACTAGAGGCCATCGATTTTGAGCAAGAAAAAACGCGGACATCGTGAGATGTGATAACCCTCTAGCTATCTTAAATATTATCTTAAATATCGTGAAAGATAAGAAAGAAAAAAGATAAGAACGTTTTCAGAATACCACTTATCTACATTCTGTTCTTATCTTTTAGCGCGCTTTGGTATTATATGCGCGAGTTGTAAATTTACGCACTCAGCATTGGGTGGAGAGCAAGATAAGAACAAAAGATAAGAAAAAGATAAGAACGTTTTCAGAATACCAATTTAAGAAAGTGACTTAGATAAGAACAAAATTAAGATAAGAACGTTTTCAGAATACCGCCCCTGGGTTTTAACTTTAGCCGGGGTTTAAAATTATTTCAACACAATAAGTCAAAAGTGGTCGCTATAAGACGCTGATGTAGGACTGTTATTTTGACATTTGGTTTCCTTTAATAGTTGACAGTTAAACAGTTTGTTGGTATAATTTAAGCTTTTATTACATTCTTGATGCTTCTGTTGTCATTCATTTTCATTTAACTTTCAACTTGCTTCTGTCATTCCTTCCCTATTCAGATGTGTCCATTCATTACATTCCTACATCTGATTCTTTTATTCAACATTCTTATGTAATTATCCCAGCATCTAATTCATCTCCTCCCTCTATCACTTATTGGTTATTTTTATGAATTAGACTTTTCCAGGCGCGTAGCCAGGGGGGGGCGATTGGGGCGGTCGCCCCCCCCCACCGCCCCCAAAAAGAAAAAAAAGAAGGGGAAAAGGAGAAAGAGAAAAGGCGAAAGAAGGAAAGGGAAGAAAGGTATAGCTTTGTTGTTTGGTTTTTTGGGTCAAAAAAATGAAAACCCAAACGAGACGTTCTTCTCTCTTCATAAAAAATTTTGCTTCTGCGCAGAGCGCGGAAAACTATATAAATTTCCATTCCCTTTTGTTTCCCACACCTTTTTTTACTCCGTTTTTACCTATCCCGGCTATGGGAATTGTATATTCTTGCCAGAAGTTATAAAGTATGGTGTAAAAAGTATGAATAGTATTTTTTTTCATTTTGCATTGACACATAATTTTGATTTTTCTGTTAAAAAACATTACCATCACTCCCAATTCCTAATATTCTGCCTTTCAGCAAGTAATTTTCGGCAAAGTATCTGCTGAAAGGGGGTGGCATTAAATTTGTGCCATGCGCTATATGCAAAAGTATGTACGATATTAAACTTTATTCTATGTCGCTGCACATCCATCTCCTGTCTTGTTTTGCGCCATTGATCTGATATTTTGATTTTCACTGAAGATATTCTAAACAAAAGGAAGCGCTTATGAGCGAAGTTACATATTTTTTTCTTCCAAAATAAATCACAGAGGTTTCCGTGCTTCGTGAGCATGGGAAGTCCTTTTTCTAGCTTGCACTCATCCCTATCACATTTTGAGCTCGTTTTTCTTCTTAATTGAGCTATATACTGTATAATATAAGAAATATCAAAATAAGAACAGGTTAAAGTTCCAGAGAAATTTCTGAAATTCAGAGCTTCAATACCATTCGCGAGGGAATAGGGCATATTTCCTTCATTTATATACCCGTCTTCTTAATGTGGATAAACTTTATACAATCAAATCTGATGTGACCAAGGTATCTAGGCACAATTGTAGGCCTATCATTTCTCTTCTCTATTTTTATGAAATGTTTTAAGCTTCCGCGCTTCACGTGGTAAGAGGAATTATTTCATATTCTTCAATCTTTTCCAATTTTGGGGGCACTCATAATTTCTTTAGAAAACTACATGTATTTCTTTTTAAATCACAGCAAGTCAATATTCGATTTGATAAGGGTACTAGAGATGCCTTCTTATGATTTGAATTTGATGAGATATCAAAAACGTCGCGCTCGGCGCGGGAGGGGGGGAAACTCCCACTCCCTGCACCCTCCCCCCTAGGGAGCGCTTCGCGCGCTCTTACTGCCCCCTCCAAAATTAAATCCTGGCTACGCGGTTGGACTTTTCCATATTATTTTCAACCCCACATAAACTTCACTCAACTCGTCCCAGTATATCATACTGTATAAAAATAAGTGATAAATAGCCCTCCCCCTGCAACCCCACCCCTCCCTCTCTGGATGGGGCGGTAGGGTGAGGGAGGTATTGCCAATGTGATATAAGTTTGGTGAAGTTAGTGGTCATTTATGGGTTCAAATAATTTAGCTAAAACCCAGGAAACCCAGGATTACCCTAAAATATGTTTTTAATAAAGAGCAGTTGCAGGTTTTCTCTGCATTTTGTGGTGTGATTTGCAGCCCCTGAAAAAAATGACTTGTCACACAATCAACTTGCAATATTTAGCATACGTCTCCCAGAATTAGACGGAAAGCGTCAGTCTCTAAGTGCTAGATGTCGCTGGTATTTCACCCCTTGAGAATGTGTGGCTACATTGGCCACATCCATCCATCTAGAGAAAATATAAAAATTATTTGTTTTATTTCAGATTATTAGATAGATCTAAAGTAACTCCCAGACCCAGTCCCAGAAGAGATCTTTTCCCTCCAAAATGTTAGGCCTTAAGATGCAATAACCAGGCATGTAGCTGCCGCATTCATAGCAGCTGTGCTTATACTGCTGTGCTTCCTTTAGATTTTGCCTCTCCTATCTTAATGATGAGCTTAGTTTGGTAATGGCATGCTTACATTGTACTATTCTACAGGGGAAAAACACACGGGGGCTGGGGCAATTTGGCCACTGAAGTGCACAAAAGAGCCTGGAAATCCCCATTCATTGCAGTGTACAAGTTTTTGAGTGTTGCAGATTTAGGCAATAAGTTGTGAAAAGTAGTCCCCGAAAAAAATTCTGCTTTTCTGTTGTATTAAGACCCTAACAATAAAAATCTCTTTCCTCTCTGTATTTTATGTAAGGGGAACCATCCCAATTTTTTTCACTTTGATAATTTGAAATAAAACAAATTGATCCATTACAATTTCTACACCTTCATCTTGAAAAAAAATGTTTTCATGAAAGAAAGAAAAAAATTTTAAAAGCTTTTCTTAGAATTGGATGCAGCTGATTGTGATATTCTCTTCTTTTTTTGCATGTAGTGAAGTGAGTAGTATGACTAGTAGTATGGCAGCTACATCAAAGCCCCTTGTTGGCCAGCGTCGCATGCAGCCGTCGACCTTTGCCCTTGACGGACGCCCAACCTCCAGTGAATCATTTGGTACAATTCGGAGGAAGTTTCTCACAGCTCCTGTCCCAGAGCCGCCATCTGATGCTGATGATCAAGATGAATTCTACAGGCCTCCAAAGGTAGTTCATGTGTATTATTTTTTCTTTATGATAGTTGATACAGTCATTTCTGAATAGGGCCAATGGCCTATATATCTTACAAAGGAGTAACAATAGATTTAAGTTAGACTCATATTAAAATAGATCTTAAATTGATTTGTTTGTAAGGTAATGTGAGTTTGAGATCAATCACAATTTGCATTTGTGAGATGGTGCCATAACTTCTTATTTATCATGTTTGTACTATAGTGGGTTGTTTTGTACAAACCATTTTAATTTCAAATAGGTATGTTAAATGGATAATTTCTTGTTTCAATAAAAAAATATATATATATAGGAAATAAACTATGTGAGATATGATGAAAATCATAGTGATAATTTCCATTGAAATGTTATAATTTTAACTCCAAAGGACCCAACTGCAGAGCTTACAGCAAAGCAGACTTGATTTTAGTATTCCTAGTATTCCAAACTTTAAATACATTTGAAATTTCATATGTAATGCTTTTAGAGTTTCAGGTTTAATTTCTTTATTTCAAAATCAAAATGTATGTTCCTGTTTAATTTTTCAACTTTGATCAAGATTGTAAGATTTATCTGCAATTCAGATGATGCCAAGTGACCATGTTTGGTTCTAATTACTGTACAGGTCAGTAGTGCAAAGGGAAAGAAGAAGAAGAAAAAGGCCAAGAAAGAATCGTTTGATCTGGACATTGACGAGAGGGAGAAAGAGAGACTTAAAGAATTAAAGGAGGTAATAACTACTGTTTCCACAAAGTATGCCAAAACGATGCATAATGGCTATTATGCAGCTCAGGCTCTTTGAAACCTTTTTCAAAAAATTATTATTTGAAAAGAAAAGAAAAGAAAAAGTTGCTACTTTGAATAAAAACTATTTCAACATATCTCTTCTGGACTAAGGAATGCAAAGAGTTTTATTGTCCACTGCCCTTGATAGATCATTCAGAGTTTTGTATCATCTGGTAAAGTCTCAGAGTTACCAATGATGAGACCTTGAAGATTGCCAAATATCTCGGCAGAGAAAAAATATTAATAGTATCTCATCAGACATTCTCACTGAGATCTACAAATTCACTGAAAGATCTCTGAGTGATACCTTCTAGGGGCTACTGCATAAAAGGTTGCAATCAAACACAACTCCAAATATCAAATGCAACTTGTTTTTAGTCCAATCAATATTGTGCATTTGGAACTTGTGATTGATTCTTTTTTTTTTTTTTTTCAATTCATGATGCAGTTTTTTGCAACAGGTCCTAGAGGTTGTCAAAAGTTTACCCAAAGCTTATTGACGGATTGTCAAAGAAACACTTGAAAAATAAATGAATGATCTGTCGCTATTTCTTTAATTTATTCATGCATTCATTTATTTACATGTGTTTACATGTATAATTAAGAGGCATGGGATGTAAACAATTTTTTTGTGGTCTTTCAAAGTTTTTTTATTTTTACTTTGTTTATAACATCTCAGGGACAGTTACCAAATAATTGCAAGTTGCGTGGATGAATTATTGATTTAATTTTATTCACCCACCATGATAAACATTCCTCAATCACATATTAGCACTCAAAAAAGAAGTTCATTTTGATTCATTGACTGATTCCTGTCAGTGGCGGATCCAGGGTTATGAAAGAGAGGGGCACAGATCAAATTTGAAAGTAGAGTGGGGGAAGGTGACATTTTTTAAACATTTAGTTATATGCATACTCAATAAATTATTCTCAGAATTTAGAGTGATACTTGTGCTCCTTGCACCCTGACCTGGATCCGTCATTGTGTAGTATTATTCAGTCATTTGAATAAAAACTTACCCCTACCCCCCCCCCCCCCCCCCCCCCCCTGTACCCCTCAAATTCTTGATATCATTGATCCTTATGCTGGCAATCAGTGGTTGGATACAGATGCTGACAAAAGTGGGATACACCATGAATTGAAGATAGCCATGTTGGTAAGAAAGAGCAAGCTATTTATGCACTCTATGCAATGGATCACTTACCCGTCACCCCACTCATGCACTTTTTGAACAGTGTGTTATGTCTTTTTTTCCACAGTATATATGTATTTTTTTTTGTCAGGAATGCACTAGTGTTTTGAGTTGCACATTCACATTTGTTCCGTTTCTTGATAAAATGGCTGACCAAGGGGGGCGGGGGATTCACCAACATTTAAGTGCAACTGAGAATTACACTTAATTTCCTAGTTACATTTGTTAAATAATGGATCACCACATTGGTGACATCATTCTCATAGGGCATGCTCTAAGTACTGTCTCTTTTATTGATGTTCATGTTAGCAGTAAAGCAGTACTCTTTTATTTCTTTGTGAAACGACCCCCTGTAATACCTCAATCAATGATAACCTACAACAGAGAATCTTTTGCTATTGCTATTAGAGTCTCACTCTATCACTCCCCTCCTTCTCTCTCTGATACATGGGGGTGTTTCACAAAGATAAAAGTAGAACTTAAGAGTTTCACTTAATGCCAACACGTACATGCAACACGCAATCCTATTGATTAATACACAGTAGTGCGCATCCTATTGGCATAACGTATGCAACAAGGCATTAAAGTGCGACTCTAAGTCATACTTAACTCTTTATGAGATGCCCCCATGTAGTGTTACTGTTAGTTTGCCCCTCTGGCCCCGCAGATGACTTCTCACAAAAGCTCATTAAAAATGTTGATAAATGTGTGTATGTGTGTAAAAGTTTATACATAACTGCTGCCATTTCATATTTGCGAGATTGATGGCATGATGAAAGTTGAGATATAACTTATTCCACAATTTTGTTTATTTGCAAATTATGCGGGGCTTTTGCATTAAATTTTGTTTTCACATTATCATAGCTTCATGTACATGCAAATGAGGCAATGCCGTATTTATATTTGCGAGGTTGCACAGACCTTGTTTTTGCTGTTTTGTTTGAATCAAGTAGTCATTGTTTTGACAGTTGTAACGTGGCAGAGTTTATCTGTTCATGCACAAATAAATCACATTAAAAACACTTTTTTGTTGTAATAACAACCACCACTAAAAGTTTACAATTGATCCCTGTTCTATGTTAGTGATTCTGTTATTGAAAATTATGTGGTTCACTTTCAAAGTTTGATTTTACAAATTGTGTGACATTGTTCTTGTACAATCCAATTACGGTGTTTTTTATTGCTTTTGTCACTCTTTGTAAAATGTTATTGTTGTGGTTTAACAGTACATTGCATTGTATTTCAATCCTGTTTTTGAAATCATGAAAGATGTATGTTCATATTCTTGCTTAATTAAATTGCCATAACTTTCTTGTGATAAATGTACAGTTATTCATTAATAATAATGCACGTTCTTTATTTTCTTTGGATACAGTCATTTCATGATACACTTTTGAGAAATTCTATCATCATTTGCAAAGTCAATCCAATTACTTTTAAAGAACATCCATCCAATTTTGCTAATGAAATATTCATAAGTCAATAATGATAAGTTTTTAGGAAAAATACAACTTGTAAGCAGTGATGGTAATAAAAATATAACCAGAAGTTAGTATGTTTTTGCAAAACAATAAGCAACCAAGTACATTGAAAAAGAAATAGGTACATATGAAAATTGATATATTTTAGGAAATACAAAAGCCAATCCTTCTAGAAAAGAATTTATGTTTTTAGGAGTTTATTAAATCAATATCATAGAGCTTAATACTGATGTACACATAATTTGTACACATAAGAGATGATTCTGTTCCATTCTTTAGATGTGGTGAAAAGGTGTGTTCACCACTTTTTGTACAGTTCTTTGGTATGGAAAGCCCCCCCCCCCCCTCCGTACATTCCAGATTAGCTATTTGCAACAACCTTTGTTGAAATCTTGACTTCAAATGTAGTTTGACTCCCTTTTACCCAATTACAGAAACACATGAGGGTTTTGGATGATCTCGAGAAGCTTAAAGCTCATTACTATCTTGAATACATGGATGCACTGACAGACAAGGTGGAGGAGCAGCGAAAAGACATTCAGAGGAAGAGTGAGCTCAACAGAAAACGAAGGCTGAAGAAAGAGAAAAAGGAGGTATTGGAATATTTTATTATTTATGTATTCTCTTAGTAATCAATGTGTCTTCTCCACCTTTTCCCTCCCCTTTCCTCTTCCTTTTCCCTTCCTCATTATCATTCTCCTTCTTATCCTTCTCCTCTTTCTCCTCCTTCCTATCCTCCTTCCTTTGCTTCTTATCCCCTTCCTGCTCCTTATTCTCCTTATTCTCCTCCCTATTCTCCTTTTTATCCTCCTCCCATTTATTCTTATCCCCCTCCTCTTCCATTTTCTCCTTCTAATCCTCCTCCAGTAATTTTATTTTGTACGAATATGTACATGTATTGTAGAATAAATTTGAATATCTATTTCGATATTGAGAAAAACATCCTCAGATATTTTTATCTTAAGGTACCGTAAGGGCACTAGTATTCAACCCGTTTGGAGAGTTTCCTCAAATATATACTGAAATAAAGAATTTACCTGAATTTCAGACCCGTCTTATTTCGAAGAGCAAATGCTGATTATTCTTGTTTATTCTTTTTCCGTTATTTTTTTCTTCAACCAATCGACTGTGCGCACGGGCGATCAAATTATATGGCGATGGTTTTTGACACTAGTATTCAACCTAGCGATGAGAGATGGCCCTGTATCTCAATCTGCCCTCATCCCATCCAACTATGGACTAGGCCATTTGAGATGAGACCAAACAGGGAATTAATCAAAGCCAGAGGCTTACATAGATCTAGATCTAATTTAGCAATCTAAGCCCTTTTGAGATTTGCTGTCTATCCTCACTAGGTTGAATACTAGTGCCTTTCAGTGCAAAAGGCCATCGCCGCATAATTCGATCCTACGCGCATACAGTTGACAGATTGATAAAGAAAATACCGACAACAGATTACCCTGAAAACAACAAAGGTATGAAATTAAGATAAATTCCCAATTTCTAAATATTTTGGGGAATATGTCAAAATCTTTGAATTCTGCTGGGTTGAATACTAGTGCCCATATGATACTGTACAGCAAGCTGCATTTTCTCTTTCTCTAAATGTAATTGCCCAATTCTGTGTTTTGAAGAAATATAGTCTCTCTACTCAAATTTTATTTTTCCTAATATTGGATATTTGTAAGCATTTGTATTTATTTATCCATTTATTCTGCCTTTCTTTTCTGACAGCGAGAAGCAGCCCAGAAGGCAAAAGTCCTGATGCATCATCCTGAGGTCTCCACTGACAATACCTTTTTGAGAGGCTTGTCAAAAACTAAGTTCCATAATGTGAGTATGAAGAGCTTTTAAAGGGGTTAGGGTCTTGAAAAGTTTACAGAAAGTATTCAGATTGCAAGGACACACATTGTTCAGGTGGTTCATATTGAATTGGTTTACAAACAGCCATCTCAGATCCTACAGATAGTCTAATAGATAGTCTAATTATGTTGTGCCAACTAGTGGTTTTAAAGAACAAATAAATTGTAATATTGATGAATACACAATATTTAAAATGAAATAATATTGAATGAATTCAGTCTCATTTATTCATATAATTTTTTTCCCCTCTGTATTATAGATTGTTATCTTGCAAGACCATCTTGCGAGGGAGGGGCGCCTGAGGACAGACGAGCATGTGAGGGCCTACTGGGAGCACATGAGCAAAAAGGAGAACTACCGGAAGATCTTTGGCGAGGAAGGAACGGAACACCAGGATGGTGTGGGGACCAGTATCGGGACCAAACCTACAAAGACAGAAGTGGAGATGGTGGTGCCTGGTAGTGATGCCCTCAGCCAAGGCTCAGGTACTTGTCAACATCCTGTTTTGATATATTTCTTTTAGACTTTATACTGGGAAACCTGAAATAATTAGTTTTTTTCTTGTATTTTTTTTACATCATCCTACATGTGTCATATGAAATATGTTTCATGAAGGGTTTATGTTCACTTGCTTTAAAAGCAGTTGGCTTACTACAAGATACTAGTAGTCAAATACGGCATGGACTTGTTTCATTTGGTCTACAATGAATTTGGTTTCATTGCTGTTTGTTCTTTTTACACCAAACTTTGTGTAATACCCACTTACTCTGATTCTCATTAAGTCTAATACCCACTTGGTCTAATTTCAACTTCATCTACTTATTATTTTCACTTTGTCAAATAAAAACTTGGTTCATATACAGCCCATGTATACCCAGTGGTGTTAGATCTAGTGGGTATTGAATAAAATCGATGTAGTCTAACTGGAAGTTAACAATTGGTATAAGGGCTAAGTGACATGGTATAGTTACTAGACAAACTGGTTGTAGACGAACTGGGATTAAAGCATGCAAAATGAGATGAAGTGGAAAGAAGATGAAGCGGGTGAAGACTATTTTGCAATTTATTTTTTATTGTATTCGCAGTGAGGGGCAGAGCACTAGTGAAATGGCAAAGAAGTGATCAGTAGTCTGTTATGATATTGACATTCTGACACCCTGACCTCCTTTCATATATCATGTATTAAAAAGTAGAACAATCTACCTGTTGATATAAAATATAGTAAAACTCTTTTCATGTTCAAAAGATTATCCAAAACTTACTTTCTTGGCAGATTATGATTATTTTCCATCTATTTTAAGTTGATATATTTGCATTTAAGTTAATGACCTACTCAGAATTTATGTTTAGTATGTGCATTTAAGTTAATGACCTACTCAGAATTTATGTTTAGTATGTGCACATATGGATGAATGTGGTTGTGTGTGGGTGTGTGTGTGTATACGTATGTTTGTAATAGTTTTCCATTCTATTTTTAGCATCTTAACCTTCTCTCCTTTTTATCTTGTAGATTAATATATCCTGTGTTTTATGTTAATATTAATCATAAGTATTCCAGGGCCCTACTCACAAGCTTTGCTTTTAAAGGGGTCCTAAAACCAATTCCTCTATGGTATAATCTAATTGATGTATGTTTATGTACTCATTTACATTGAATGTATATCTATTTTGATTATGATGTCATGTTTTTGGTTTTGAATAAATAAACTTGAACTTGACATTTTAATGATTCTTGCATTTATTTTCATCCATCTCCTCGCAGGATCAGACTCCATCCCCGAGAGCGTTTCCATGGCCTCGCTGCGTCAGCTGGATCCCCACCATCCGGCCTACCTGGACCAGATCCAGGAGGTCAAGGAGCCCTCCAGGCCTAACTCCATGGGAGGACCTTACCTCCAGTCCTGGATCCAACAGCCCAAGACCAAGAAGGTACGTATTATAGATGGGATGGTGGGGCCTCCATACAATTCTCATTTGGATATATCACTTTTTGTTTTTAAAGAGTCAATGCTTTTCTTTTTTTTCTTAAAGTTATGACATAAAACTATTTTCAAGGGAATATTTCATAAAAAATTTATATAATTTGGTCACATCCAAATTGAAAGAAAGGATTTTTAGAAGCTGTTGTATAAACTGCTCCCTTGTGAATAGATTAAAGACCAAGAAGGTAAAGGTTTTGAAACAAGTGATATTTTTAGCCCAACATCTCGGATTGAATAGTGTCATTCATGAAATGGTCCTGTGGTACCTTCCTATAACATAACACTTTACTGGAAAACTTGTCCGGCATTTGTGGTTACTTATATAATTGTTTTCATAATAAAATGTTACTTTATGTTTTCTCATGTTTTATTTTTATTTTTCACAATCATTGCTCTACAGAAAGCTGTACAAGCAGTAATGACTAAGAAGCCTGTTCATCCGAAGGTCCTGGAAATGGAACAAAAATGTCCTAGGGTAGGTATATGTATTGATGTAGGAATAATGTACTAAATCTTTCAAAGCAATTTAAGTGAGACTGTTGAAGGGAAATAACTTCAATTTTCACCAGAGAAAAAACCTAATATTTGCAGAAGATGATGATAATATTCTGACTTGTAGAAAGGGGTTACCTATGCAAGATTTGGGTATATTTGGTAAAATACCACCTAAAATCACTCGAAGGTCTCAAATAAATGGCCATATTTGTAGTCATTTGTTCATTAGTTTGCAACCAACTTTACCCCAAAACTTTGTTCTCACCTACCCTACCCCATTCATTCCCCTCTTAATTTCTCTTCTTTTTTTTCTTGTCGATGTGCATGCCTTTCTCTTATGTTCTTTCTCTCTCCCTCTCTCTGTCTCAGTTCACGTGTATGTTTTTATCCATGCCTTCACTTCCTCTCATATTATCTCTCCCTCTCTCTCTTTGGGTATCTCCTCCATCTTTATCTTGTCAGTTTGTCTCCCATACTCTACCTCTTTTTATTCTATTCACTAGTTAAAATAATGTTTTGATATTTCTTCAAAACCCTTCTCGCAGGTTGAATTCCCTAAATTGGCAGCTTTCACCCTTGACCTCGAGCCTCCGAAGGAAGACCCTGAAGTGGAGCTGATGCGGGAGGAATTCCGGACGAGGGCTCGCCTACGCAACGCTGAAATCAGTCGACTTCGCAAGATGTACCAGTCTTCCCTCACAAACAATGCAGCGACACAGAGGTTAGTGGGGGATGATTTGTATCCACTTCATCTGCCAGTTGACGATCTAATTCTCACATCGTCTATCACCATCACAGCGAAACCAATCGGCCCGCATTCTAAAAAGAGGTTTGAATATTAACACGGTACAAAATCACTGACTATGCAGATTTTTGTACATAATTGCGCTTATTGCTTCGTGTACACTAAGAATGGTCCAATTACAAATGCTCACATTTAGGCGAAGGGCGCCGATTTTGAAACAAGATAATAGAAAAAATGTGTGTAGTCCATGGTTTTGTACCATGGTACAATTGAAACCTCTTACAAAAATACGGGCTATCAGGTCTATAACTTTCATGACAGTTAAGGAATTATTCTCTATGTAGATGATAGTGATTTATGAATAGCAATAAACAGTGTGACAGGGATTCTCCTTGAAATATTTATATTTGACATTCATTTGAAAACTGACTAATCAACAAGCAATGTGTTGCCATCAAAGTGTAACTAATTGTTGCTTTTCAATCTTTTTCAGAATATTTGATATGAAAGATGAATTCAGCAGAGTATTGAATGGACCGTCCCTCGGTGATGTGGTGAGTTTCATGTTCTTATTGTCCTTTTGTTATAATCAATTCTTCAATATCATTGTCAAGGAGAAAAGGGAAATTCAGTCAGTGTACTACACCAGCATTCAGCCATTGAAAGAGCCACACTTGGTTAATAAATAGAATATGA
Organism: Lytechinus variegatus; assembly: GCF_018143015.1. Lineage (NCBI taxonomy): Eukaryota > Metazoa > Echinodermata > Echinoidea > Temnopleuroida > Toxopneustidae > Lytechinus > Lytechinus variegatus. The sequence continues at coordinate 23,724,040 of NC_054743.1, read as the reverse complement.
ATTAGTGGGTTATTTGGTCATAATGTTGCCTGCTGAAACCAGGGAGTTCCCTTACAACGTCCATTGTGGTATTATAGCAATGGTTTGGTTAATTGTAGGTTGACTTCCAACACTTTCATGGATTGCAGCTTGCCACACCATTCATCAAGAACAAATTATTTGAATCCTGTGTTTTTTTTTAATGAGCTTTGTTTTAAAGTTAGGATGAAATGAGGAATCTAGAAATTTCAATGAATAATTTGATACATCACTTTTTTTCTTGAATCTCTTAGAAGTAACATATAGCCTAGCATTCCATAGGATGTGGACTAAAATTCTCATTTAGTCTGGAGTTAGATCTGGGTTGTATTATAATAACCATGTACCGTATTGCAATTACCGAATTCAGAAGACAACAGATTGCAGGGGAAACATTTTCCTCTCAAATTTGATTAGCATTTCTTGTTGTAAATGAAAAAAGGTGTAAAGTATGTTTGGTACAGACCAATGTAAAAGAAATTGCTCCATAAAAGAAATATTGTGTAGCGGGCATAAAAAAATCCTGAGCAAATTGTGATGTGATACCATAAAAAGTATTCCCTGGATTGATTTAACAATGATGATTCCAATAGTACCTAAAACCCTTTTCAAGCTAGAATATAAAAAAAATGCCAAATTTAGCCCTTTTTCTGTCTTTCAATTTAATGACAAAGCTGTATGCCCAGGACCCATCTGAGCAGCTAACCCATATCGCAAGGCGGATGGCTGATGAGGCAGCTGAGGAAGAGGAAAGAGTGGAAAGACTAGCCCTGCTTCCTCCCAGCTCCTCATCTCCCAGTCGAGGACCAAGCCGGAGCAACCCTGGACTACCCAGCCCTGGCTTCGCTATTGAGAGAATATCAGAGGAAGGAGATTTAGATGAAGAGGAGGATGGGAAATTCATCATCTATTCCAGCAGGTCATCAAGCAGACGAAGTTCCTTGACGTCTACGGAATCAGAGAGAAGGTAATGTGCATTCTTTATGAAAGCCTTGTTCATACTTGGCTTAATAAATCTTTACAACAAAGTTTGGGAGCAAAATTGGCAATATTTTGTGCACAAATTTATTGAGAAAGCAGATAAAATGATTGCTCCCAAAGGATTATAAGACCTTAATTTTGTCCCTTGGCTAGAAAAGCTGCAGAGGAATCATATCATAGAGAAATAAGATTGAGTGCAAAAAATGTAATGGATTTCTTTTGCACAAGTCTGATTGAAACATTTGAGAGTTGACTGGTATAGTGCATATTCATGAACACATATTTGATTTATTGTGTTATTTTTGGTAGTGCAAGATCTGTAAATGGATTCTTTTTTTCGGGGGGAGGGGGTGGTTCGTAAAAATTTGAATAAATCTTTTAACATGAGATTTGACTGGTATAGTGCATTATCATTGAAATATTCAGGGTTCTTTATTTTTCCTTATGTTAAGATTGAAAATATTGCGGAGTTTAAAGTCCATTGTGTGAAGTTAATCTTCATTTTCAAAGGATGTTTCCATAGGCCAAAAAAAAGAAGAAGATACAATTAACATAATCATCTATGATTTAATGTGTAAGTACACGGGCAAAAAGTTAATTAAAAACTCTCAGTGGCTACTTTTTGAGCTCACCAGCTATAATTTGCTTCATTCTCTTAAGTTTATGTTTGACCCTATGGCAATTTCAGAGGTTTCTTTTGTAGTTTTTTCAGGCTTTTGGGGGTGAATTAGCCCTGAGCCCCGCATGTTATATTTCCCTTGTAAATACCGTTATTTTGGTGTTTTTTTGTAGGAGGAACATGCCTGTCACTCCAGAACCACCCCAGCCGCTCCCTCTGACGTTGGGTGCAGTCATGGACCACACCGACACCAAGGTAAGGATCACTGAATTCAACCTCTTTTATTTTATCATTTTGTAAATATATCTTTATTTTTGTTAGTCATCCAGTATTTAAAGATCAACATTAATAATGAATTCCACCTGCTGATCATGATAGTCAAAAAAGGTTTACCAGTCATGTGTAAAGTTATGCAGAACTTACAAACATCTTTATGAAACAGTCTCTACAGATATGGAGATGTAATACCCAGTCTAAAAAAGTGTGGAGGGGGGGGGGGAGAGTACCACTTCTTCATTAACTCTGTAATCCACATATTCTCTGGCATTCTTTATTTTCTCACATTCACTTTGCAGATCGCTTCTATTTGTTACTTACTATTTCTTCCTTCATTGGTTCTCTGTAACTCCCTTCTTTCTTGTTCCTCTTGTTATTCATCAGGTTGTCAAGTGCCCAAGCACATTGTGGATCAATTACGGCAAGTTTCTCCCTCCAGTAAAATGATAATTGGAAGGATCCAGAAGGCCAGAGGAGAAAGAGTTATGATTGTTACGGTCGTTACACATGCTGACACTATACACTGTCGAAAGATGCTCATATTGCATGTGTCTTTCTTCTTTAAAGTGACGGTCAAATGTCCAAGTACAACATGGATCACTTGTTTCAAGTTTCTTCGCATAGTTAAATGGTGTTTTGAAGGATCCAAAGAGAGAGAGAGTAACTTGAGGGCATTTCATCAACATTTTTCATCTGAAAGGTTGTCTGATCTGACAACTTTCCTTGATTTTGATTGGCTGAGTGGCAATGTTATGGTAACTGTCTGATAAAGCAGTCTTGTCAGATGAAACGTCTGAGAAATCCTTTCATGAATCGCTCCCTGAGGTCATTCTTTTTAATATAATTTCTCGCCTCATACTGTGTCACAAGGCTTTGGAAATGGCCAGTAGAAACCAAACAGCCTGCACTCTCCAGCTTGTTCGTCATTTCAGATGCTGAACATTTTAGTAATGGTTAAATAATACTTTCTGGTTAAACACGCACCATTGACAAATTTTGTTTTTGATCATCATGCAATTGATCCTTAAAACTGAGATGATACAGAAATCCAAATAGGTGTCTTGATTGTCTTTAATCACATTTCCATTGAATTTGTTGTACACTGTCTCTTGATGTTTAAAGTTCACCTCATTGACATTGGAAAGAAGATTATGTAGCGGTCTCATTAAGGTTATTAGAAATTGCCATATGATAATATTGTTCATACATAAAAAAAAATTTGTGATTCACAGTTGAGCATTTTATTTACCAGCATTTTGCAGAATATTGCACATTTTTACGTACTGATTTAAAGGTAAATGCTAGTTTTGGTAACGATATCAAAATGAGTTCGCACAGAATCCAATGAAATGACCACCAAAGTGTCTGTTTCTATAAATAAAACGTATGTGCCAAAGGATTCTGGAAGAAATTGTGTAATTGCTGAGAAATCAGCAAATAAGCACAGGATTCGGGTCAGGCGTCGGGCACGACATTCATGGCAATACTTATACACTGTCCCACGTGCGCTTATCTGTGTTGGTGATCTTCAGTGTGAACATTTTTCAGCGTAGATTTCAAGATTTCACAAAGTTCAGTTTATGTAACTGTACCAGATCTAGATCCTCGATGATATACTGACAATTAAGCCTTGTCTTACAGACTTTCTCATGAAATCAGTGTTTACTGCAACTACTGGAATTTCTCTTTAAATGGAACAGATTTATAACATTCTCACATCAATTTGTTGACTGTGCAAGGAATGCAATATGAGATGACATATTGTATTGCTACTTTGGTGGAATTTGTTTCCTTGTTACACTAAAACAGTACTCTTAAATTGTGCTTTACTTTTGATGTGATATAAATTATATTTCTTCATAATTGGAAGGATTAAAAATGATTTATGCAAAGTCTAATTATTTGGGTATAGAAATTAGAAACTAGGTGATTTTGAAATTTAGCGCTAATGATATTGATTTGTACACCATGATTAAACAGTAAATAATGCATTCAAAATTACTTTAATCATGTTTCTAAACATCTGAAGCTAATGAAATTTCTTTTATTTTATCATAAACAAATTATTCATTTGTATTAACGTTTTGATAACTATTTCAAATAGATTATGGATAAATTCTGTAATTGATAACAGTCAGAATTAAATTTTTCCTGTTAAACAAAGTAAACAAAGAAATGCATGATGATATATAAGAAGAAAAGATGAATATTATCCAAAGAAAAAGAAAAATTTTGAAAACATTAGTGTTGAAGAAAATACTTCATGCTTTGTATGACATTGTTTACATTTTATGTAACTATTACATGTGATTATTTATCAATAAAATTATTTTTAAAAGAGAAAAAAATTAAGAATTGTAAAATATTTGATCCTCAATACCTCTATTGCTGTGAGAGCTACTATTTTTATATGAATTTCAAAATGCCTTAATCTTCCTACTTAAATCATAATTCTGATGAAACTGTAATGAACATTTAAAGAGTATTACTAGATTTTAACACCTTGATATGAAAATCTATATAATGTTTGGTGCAAAAAGCTGGTTATAATGCTCACAACTGTCTAAATATGAGCATGTACTCCCATAACAATAAAGATATCCATTATTGCATTTGGGCCAATATGAAATAATGTATGTCAACTCTCCTGTGTGACGTATGTGTGATCAGCATTATATTTTTTAAATATATCATAATTGTTATCAACCAAATTGATCAGTTATCATCTCATGCCTATGCAAATCATGGGTAAAATGTGAATGTGATAATGGTGATAAGAACAAAAATGTATGGTGGTGGTGGTGATGATGGTGTTTATTATTGTGTTGATGGTGGTGGTGATGATGGGAGTGTTGATGATGGGGGTGGTGGTGTTGGTGGTGGTGGAGACTAGTCTGCTGGGCAAACCCTTCACTCGAAATAAGGGTCTGAATGTGCAGCCTACTCATGCCTTGTGTACAGCAAGTTTTCTATGTGCTAGTCTTTGCGTTGAGGCACACTTGTTGATCAAAGTTCCAATGAGGGTCTGTGCCTGCAGACTAGGTGGAGACAGTGGCGATGATGATGTTGGTGTGGTGGTAATAGTGGTGATGGTGATGATGACAATGATGGTGAAGATTGTGATGGTGATAAAATGATAACTTTATCAACATGGTGGTAATTATCATGATGAATGACAGTAAAATTTACTGACTATAGCATTGTTACCTTAGCCATTTTGAATAATACATCAACATCTACTTAAGATTTTGATCAAAAGGAAAACTAGATTAGCATGGGGATTATGAAGATGATGATGATCTTAATGATCATGATGGTTTTAATGATTATGAATGAGAATATAATAAACTGAACAGGCATTGTTAAAATTGGCTAAAATCGAATTATACATGTGCATCTACTACAGATGAACATTGATGATAATTTTATTAACATGGGGATGATGATGATGATGATAATGATGAATGATATTAGAATTCACCGAGTAAAATTGTTATGGGCTCCGTAACACAAAGATTAGCGATCAATCGCTAGATGAATTGACCAATCAGTATCAATGTTTCATGCGTATTTGGTTTAAAATACTGACCAGGGACCAATCAGGGCACTTATTTCATATTTGCAATCCATCGCAAACCTTTGTGTTACGGAGCTCTGGACGATATGAAATAATACATCTACATCTACTGAAGATGAGTGAAAGCATTGATAAAGAGGTACGAGGGTGATTCTGACTGTGATGAGTAGGAGGAAAGGGAAAGGGGGTCAGGAAGGGGAGGGAAGCAATGGGATGGAGGGGGAAACAGAGAGGAGGAAGTTGGAAGAGGGGGTAGTGGAAGAAGCACAGATGTACAGTGACAGGGAGAGAAGGGGAGATATTGTGGTGAGGGGGGGGGGGGGCAGCAAAGGGAGGGAGGTAAAGTCAGAAGAAGAAAGGGGCTGAGAAAGGAAGGGTGGGGTAGAATAGCGCCACTTCTGGTAATTATTTAGCATAATCAGGATCATTTGCATGCAGTTCTTTGTAAAATGTTGGCACATAATCGTCGTATTTGGCCAGATAAAAGTTACCAGCAACAGGGTCCCCTAGATCGTGTTGCGAAGCGAAACGTCTAGCACTCCACCTGATTCTCCTCTCGCTGTTGCGAGGTCTGTAAGCATCCTCTCCCGAGGGTGGGTTCATGAGACCGGGCTGGCGGTAGACCAGAAAAACGTACCGGTGAAGACCTGTAACATAGAAAAGGAAATATCATAAGAGTTCGGTTTTAAAAAAGTGAATGAAAGATGATTCATCTATTTAAAAACATATATATATTCAGGGACAATACTGGTCTTGGTGGTGGTGGTGATGATGGTGATGATAATGATGATTATAGTGAGGATGGTGATGATGATAATGATACTTGCTTGAAGATTACTCATGATAATGACGACGAAGACAAGGATGATAATGATGATGATGATGATTGTGATATTGATGGTAACGGTGGCGATGTGGATGACGAGGAGGATTATAATTATGAAGATGACGAAAAAGATGGTGACGATGACAGTGTCTTTACTTTTTCTAGATGATGATGGTAATGCTGCTTGCTATAAAGATTACTCTTGATGACTACGACGATGAGGAGGATGGTGATGGTGAAAATGATGACGACGATGTCGATGATGATGATGATGACGACGACGATGATAATGATGATGATGAAGAGATGATGAAGACGAAGATGACTTTTAAATGGTGATGATACTACGAGGGTGACGAACATGACCAACGGGACGGTGGTGATCATAATATCTCATACGATTAAATGAAGTTTACATCTCAGACACAAAATTAGTTTTAGGTTCCTACCTGATCCTTCTCGGGGTCCTGAGCCAATGTGCTCCGCGTGAACTTGACCTTGACTGACCTCACATCCGGGTATGTTGATAACCAACCAATGAATGACCTCTCCCACTGACCTATCCTCTCTACATGGAGCATCCGGGTCAATCATCGCTAGGGTAAATAAAGCATCAGGCTCGGATGGCCAGGAGAATTTTGTCGGTGGGAATTTCACCTACGAAATTGAATTCAATTCAATTCTTTATTTCATTTCCATTCAAAACATAATACAAAGTAAAATAAATCAGATACAATTTTTAAAATGAATGAAAAAATTATATAGAATTATTTGACATGTTTAGTATAATTCATTTTATTTCTGACTCAATCCCTGGGCATATTATACAAAACATCAGTGGCGCATATAGGGGAAGAAACATGCCAAGTGTCATTGATTCATTTCAGGAAACCTTAAAAGCAAGTGAAATAAATGAATTGAACTGATCAGGAATTAGATATAATCCAGGGGAAGGGGATTTTTTTTAATTAAAGTTTATTTATGATGAACAAGTAAAAAGTCAGTATGACGGATGAGGTGCGATTAATGCGCTTGCCCCCTTATACCATTCATAGATAATATATTTACGCGTATAAACTGAATGGATTGAATTAAAATTAGAATAGAATAATTCTAGTATTGGATTAAAAATGTTTGCTTCGTAATAAAAAAAATTGTCTCAGTAATCACTTGGAATATTTGAGAGATATTGGCCCAATGCTCCATTATACATATTTTGAATTCAACTTAGAAAGTCAAAAGGGGTCTAAGCTTTCGATCCTAGCAGAATCTTCGTCGGAGGCAAAACTTCATTCATAAATTAATGCAAATTAAAGCACAAAACTGATTGATGTCAGAAAAGAATATTTTCTTAAATATAATAATAACAGATATTTCTAATGATGTGAATCGCAAACCAATTTTCTATGATGAGTCGGCAAACAATTGTCATAAACCATAAATACACAGATTTGAAGACATGTAATTCAATCTAATTTTTAATAATGAATTGAATATGCCAATTTGTGTTCATTCCATTCTATCCTATATTTTTTAATATAGAAATATAAACCACTAAACTTTTAATTAACATTGAAAGCAACACCTACCTGAGTAGGAGTCAGCTCGTTGCCCATGTTTGCCTTGACGTCATCAGACCAGACGATCTCGGCCACCTGCTCAGGAATGACATCGATGACGTCGGGAATTATCTCATGTACCTCCATAATAATTATGAATCGAGCACCAACAAAAAGCGATTCGGAAAAAATAAGAATATATCTATTTCAAAGCCCCACAATTAACGAATATATTCCTGATCACCGTGATGATGATGATGATGATGATGGGTGATTCTAGCCGGGATCGTCGACAGCTTTCGGATTTCTAGTGCATATCTATAGACCTATTTCGATAGCCAACTGTACGAGCTTGACCATGGCTCATATTAGAAGTTTTAAAAATTAAAATCTCGCCGTTCTGTTGTTTCTCGATATACAGCCCTATGTATATCATGTATATTGAGACTCTTAAATCTCCTATGTAGTTTGGATGGAATGAGGCGGGCTTATTATCGCTGCATTTTAATTATGTAGAAAGTGGGTACCAGTATCATATGAGAGGAAATACAATAAAGATAAACAGGGTGATAAAAGGAATGTATAAAGGGAATTAATATCGTGGATCATGAATCGAGCTAAAGCTTATAGACAAACCTCCCCGGCGGGGTCACTCAGCCGCAGAGGGGGACACGTATATTTACCACAAATGCAAGTGACCCCCTATCGCAGTCAATTTCAAGGACATTTTGTGAAATTTACTCCCCCCCCCTATTTTCACGCAAAACAAGGACAAAAATGCTGTAAAATGGTACCTTGAAACACCCCTAATTATAAGATTGTAAGGACACTTTTGCCCATTTCGCAAATTTACCCCTATCAAGGACATGGCATTTAACATCCTTTCTTCATTAGAGGAAACACAGGCGTCAGAGTGCTCAGTCCTTAAAGATGACCAAGAGCCAAGTCATACTGATACAATAATCCAAAAGAACTTATTTTTCTTGAAAAATAAGAAAAGTAGAATTCTTTCTAAATATAAATGTAGAGTTGTCCATATAAAGATACAAAGCATGATGCGCGCGCCCTCTGCGGCTGGTGACTCGGCGACGAATTTTACTTCTCGTAATCGTTAAGCGTTCACCCTTTTTCCATCAGATTGAGGACGGTGAGCACCCCTATTTTCACTACTTCAAGGAGTGTTCTGTCCGCGGACGTTCCGTGAAATTGACCCCTTTTCCCTCGATTTTGGTAACGGTCATGCGGTCCCCAAGTCATATTGAGTGACCCCACCGGGACAAACCTACCCCATAATGTTGTTTAGTATAGCGTATATGCAGGGTTTTTGAAAGGGGGATTCAAGCTGAAAAAATGTTGACAACACGTACCCCCATTTTTTAAAGGGGGTAATTGGGTATCAAAAAAAATAAGGGGGGGGGGGTGATCATCCCTGTAACCACCCCCTGCGTACGCTACTGATGCTGTTGGGAAGTACATAGGAGTCCATCCCGTTAAAAATTGGTACATGAAAAGATAAGAGCTCAGTGGTACATGGTCCTATACACAAAGGGAGGGGGTGTTATTTGAAATATGATGAGAATCGATACGTCAGGTTGGCATGTATGACTCTTTATTGTTGATGACAGTGCAACATTGCGTAATATCTTACAAACTACTGGGTAACTTATTTTACCCAACCAACATGCCTATATGTTCCCGTTTTATCCAATATTGGGTAACCCTTTTTTTTTTAGAATGTGAGGCTCTAGTCTGATGGGAGATACATTAAAGGGAAGCGAAAGATTTTTTTAACTAATAAATGATACAGTTATCCCTCTGCGCGTCTGAATAAACTAGATAAAATGCGCGCTCTAAATGCTATATAAATTATTATTATGGGGTAAAAACAAATATACTGCAAACATGTATGTTCCCTTTTTATCCAATATTGGGAAAAATTTTATCCAGTCTAAAGAGCATCATAAAAATCAGGACAAACTTTCAAGGGGGACGCGTCACCCCTACCAAAAATAGTTTGGGGCGGGGGACACAAAATCAGATATCCCCTACTATTTTTTGTCTTTTTTGATGGAAGAAATACATCATTGAAAATCGAACATGTATTTTTGACGAGATGACCTTACTTTTTGGGTGATAACTTTAATTTTTTGGGGTCAATTTTTTTTGGGCCGAAATGACCTTACATTCAAGGGGTGATAACCTGTTTTTTTTATTTGTCAAATTTTCCAGACCCTGGTCCCCCTACCTTTGAGGAGAGATTTCAGCCCTTGGGGAGGGGGCTCCGTTCTGCATGGGATCGCGGCCCCTCCTCGTTGAGTATGCACCGGAAGTATGCACATCTTCCGATTTATTGAATCATAATTTTTTCTTATACAAAATTCATTCATGTATCAAATGCAGTAAGATTACAGGTTCTCGAGACTCTGCTGCAGGAAGTTTGTGGATTTTTTTTCAAGTCGACTTTTCAAACAGGTAGGCATGGAGTCGAGATAAAATATATATATATATTTTCAAATGCTGCTGGGACATAATTATACCATTAGTGGCAAATATATCATCGATAAGTGAAGATGTGGAATCACCACTATTTAGCATTTTTATGTCAAATTTATAAAAATTAAAATAATGTATAATTCAAACAAACAAAAAACAGAATAGTAAGTGAGGGAAATCATCGACTCTCATTTGCATGTGACTACTAAATTGTGCATAACTATATTTTGTGAAAAATAAGCGAAACTTTAAAATGTCATAACTATCTTATTTTACAATTTTACATCAGATTTTATTCATTTTCAGCATCATTTTTTATGATTGATTAAAATCACAATTTCTTTGAGGTGGACCTGCATGCCTTTAAAACGGAAAGAAATTAAAAGAAAAAAGAAATTAAGGTCTTCCATAATGTATTAACATTGTTAACCTAGCTGACACATTTTTGTTTCAAACTAACTGTTTAAAATAGAATTTTAAGGAATAGATATAGATCCCGCCTATAATAGACTAAATTCCTCGATCCCGGCTTTGGAAACGGGGATGGTTTCGATCTGGGCGGGGCCGGGGTGTGTAGATTGGAACCAGCCAGGACATCAAAACATTATACACACAGAGATGAAATTTCCAGTGTTAAGCTTGTATGATTTTATGAAGATCAACTTTGTGTTGGGGTGGATTAGTCCTTTAATTGATATAAGGCCCTCCCGACGAATCATCCTACCTCCTCAGCATAGCCGTGCTCTCCCCCTCCCCCCTCTTCCTGATTACATTGAGGTTTTGCAATATTACGAAGCAGTCATTGCGTAATCACGGTTGTCGGCTGTCCACGCCAAAGACCTTATAGTTAAAGGCTAAGCGAACTGTGAATACTCAGGAAAGGTGGACTCTTTTGTCTTTTAATCGTGTAAATCATACCTTGAATATTTCCCACCATCCATATCAACATACCATGCATTGAATATGTCTAAAAAGCAGAAACAACGGACTAAAGGCAATGTTCGGGTGAGTGCATTTCCATCTTTTTTCATACCATGTGCCCCACATGTTGCGAATGGTGTACCGTATCTACTATCTTAAAGGGGAAGTTCACCCTGAAGAAAAGTTTGTTGTAAAAATAGCAGAAAAAATAATAAAAAATATTGGTGAAGGTTTGAGGAAAATCCGTTAAAGATTAAGAAAGTTATTAGAATTCAAAGTTTTGGATTTGTGACGTCATATGCGAGCAGCATTCCTACATAGCGAATGGTAAAAAAACAATGAATTTCAAATTTTGTACGGTTCCTGATAACTTTATTTTGTTTTCTATTTATGATCGGGTGTGAAATGATTTGTCTATTGATATACAAAAGGCACAGTAAAAACCATTTTCAATTTTCTGAGAAAATGACATTTCATATATTTTTTTACCATTCGCTTTGTAGGAATGCTGCTCGCATATGACGTCACAAATTCAAAACTTTGAATTCTAATAACTTTCTTAATCATTGACGGATTTTCCTCAAACCTTCACCAATATTTTTTATTATTTTTTCTGCTATTTTTACAACAAACTTTTCTTCAGGGTGAACTTCCCCTTTAAGTTCTAAACTCCCTTAAGAGTTCAGTGATATTAAGCAAAGCCAATCCAAGGAGCGGAATAATAACAATTTTTTTGCTTGATAACGTTAACTGTGAGACTCAGATAAATTATATTGCAACACAAGAATGGAATACTGAAGTTAATAGAAACCGTTTATGCATGAATTAGGATATTGAATTAATAAATGCAAAAAAATTAGTTGAGTCAGAGACATCAACGACAGATGCAGAGCTAACTTGTTGTTTGGACCTTGTCTTTGGAGTGGACCTTACACTCACACTTGTCAAAGAATTTACAGATATAGGAACTGAGGATTGAATTGTGTAAATATCATTGAAGATGTATAAGAGTTAAGACTTTACTTGCTAATGACTGTTGTGTCATTTATTATGAGATCAGTTTGAATTTTAAAGCAAGTTTTAATTAAAAGGCCTTTGTTTTATAATGAAAATAAATGCCCTCCAATTTAAATATGAATTTTGAAAATGCTCAAATTCAGTAAGTCAATTACTAGAATTAGCCAGGAATAGTAAAGAATGGTAAAACCCTTCAATGTTTTGTAAATTTGTTATGTCAAATTATTATTCCATAGAAATCTGGTTGTTTTATACATTAGTATGCCTTATTTATTTATATTTTATTATTTTTTTCCAAGCAAATTTTTGCCTGTTTAGAAATCTGTTTGTATTTCTTACACATTCTCAAGCTCAGAAGGGGATGTATAAGAAATGAAATGATTGCCACTGTCATATTCATTGTCTGTGTCTCGACTTTCTGCTAGAATGCTGAGTGCTAACTATGATGTGTCTTTTTAGAGCATATTCTGCGGCATTCTCTATTGTTTGCCCTTCTGATGTGAGGACTACAGGCAGGAAGAAATTGGAAAAAGCCAGCCTACAGGGGTCTTGATGTGAACAATAACGGCGCATGGCCTCTATGGAAGCCTGTCTTGAGATTATCTCTTACTGTATATCAATGACTTTTGTTAGGAATTTGGGAATACCGTATTTTCCGGTATATAAACCGCGGCCGTGTATAAACTGCACCCCCAATTTTTGACTCTTGGAAAAAAAAAAAAAATTGAGAAAACCAGAAATAGTGAAATCTGTGCCATATTCTATATATTTGAAGGAATATCTTCATGCATTCTACGTGATATCAAAGCAATAAAATATACGGAAAGATATGATTTGTTCAATGTAAAGTGTTTTCACTTCGAAAATTTTGACGCAATTATCTCGCTCATGCACAGCGATAATGCCTGTGCGTGATCGATGCTGAGTCTACGCCTACGGTACGGGCAGCTGCCGGCTGCACCGAGCTCTGCCTCAGGCTCTGGTACATGTCCAAAGTGATTCACCCTGACGTATGAATTTTGCATAAATACTCATAAAACAGACTTATTACCTGTTGACAGGGAAGTGGAATTGTGTTTACTTAAGGAACTCAACACCATCACATGACCAAATAATTTGAGAACGGACTCTTGGCCGAGCGAGACGAGCTGTCACGTCGGCTCATAACTTTTTTCTGAGCATACATGGAGAGAGCGCATGCGCGTTGAGTTATATCGCGAACGCGAGCTCGCCGGGGGGGGGGTGGTTCGAAGGGACGATCGAGCATGAATCAAAAGGGAAAGCACGAGAATGAACGAGAATACTTGAAAAACAAAAAGCTGAATGAGCGAAGGAAGTTTAAAAAAAAAATGAGAAAATGAGGTGATGTGGATGAAATAAAAAAAAAAAAAAAAATAAAAATTGTTGTGTTGCTGATCGAGCATGAATCTAAATAGGGGAAAGCACGAGAATGAACGAGAATACTTGAAAAACAAAAGCTGAATGAGCGAAGGAAGTTTTAAAAAAATGAGAGAAATGAGGTGATGTGGATGAAATACAAAAAAATTGGCTGTCAATTACACTAGCAGATAGAGGGTAAAATCTTAACTACGTCTAGTCTACGGTACTGCGCGACGCTCCGCCTTCAGTTTCCTTGTACGTCGTCGCTAGGCTGTGGCGCGGCCAGCCATGACAGTAGGCGCTACCGAGGAGCGCTCACCGAACATGGATTGGCCGTCCCCGCGAACGCCACGACAAAAATCATTAAATTATGAAAAGAGAAAGAGATGATGTAAAGTGAGTTTTATTTCATTCTTTTTACAAGTCCACGTTTCAATCATGTCACACATTCATTATATATGCTAAATTTTCGTCAAGGCAATCAAGTTTCTGAGGTCTGAATTCTCTGTGTTCGTGTATAAACCGCACCCCCCATTTTCAAGGTTTTCCCCGACGGAAAAAAGTGCGGTTAATACACCGGAAAATTGGGTATCCATTTTCAGTTTAGGTGACAATTTGCTCGAAAGGCATTACCTTGGTACCAAATGAAATTGTGATAAGTATATATCACATGAAAATGTAATCCTCTTCACTGTCTACTTTAAATATTACTTGTCTGCATATATGTTTTCATTACATTTTTTGTCATCCTCCACACCCAAAACGAAATGGCATCCTTCCTTTGTGAAATAAATTAGTTTCTTAAAGGTCAAGTCCACCCTAGAAAAATATTGATTTGAATCAAGAGAGAAAAAAATGAAACAAGCATAATGCTAAAAATTTCATCGAAATCGGATGTAAAATAAGAAAGTTAAAATTTTGAAGTTTCGCTTATTTTTCAAAAAATAGTTTTATCATAACTCAGTGACATGCAAATGAGAGAGTCGATGATGTTCATCACTCACTATTTTTTTTTTAATTATTTGAATCATAAAATGTTTCATTGTTTTACCAATTTGACATTAAGGACCAACTTAACTATAACCATAAAATGTTATAACAATGGTAATACCACATATTCAGGGAGGAATAAATATTTGTTTCATAGGAAAATGAGGAGAAAATAAGAATATTTCATATAATAAAATACAAAAGAAATAGTGTGTGAGTGATGTCATCAGTTCCCTCATTTGCATACTGACCAGGATGTGCATATATAACTGTTTTTTTTTAATTAAGCGAAACTTTAAAATGTCATAATTTTCTTATTTTATATCCGATTTTGATGAAATTTTCAGTGTTTGTTTGATTTTTCTCTTTTTCTTCAAATCAACTTTTTGTTGGGTTGGACTTGATCTTTAAGTTTTATCCTTTTCCAAAAGCCAGTCTCCAATGTAGGAGATGATCTGCCATAGTTGCTGTGCACCTCTATTAATGAAAATTGAACCCGGTCTGAAGTTTGATAAAATCACACAAGTTTTTTAAATGCATTGATCTCAACATCTCCAGCATTCGCAAGTTTGAATTAAAAAAATAATAACTTTAATATTGTGTCCATGTTTTCATTGAAAGCCCTCAAGCAGTGGCCAGGCTGCTGAGCTGCTGGCCAAAGAGGGCGGTGGTCATGTTGGATTCGTTGGCTTTGGATCGATGTCTGGTGACCTTGGGTACGTGCCAACCAGCGTCGGATTCGAAGACCAGGATGCCGGTCTGGACACAGACTTCAGGATGGTGCTTCGGAAGCTGAGCAAGAGGGATGTAGTCACCAAACTCAAGGTTAGTAGAACTGGGGGGGGGGGGGTATTGCATAAATACTGATCATGAATAGAATTTTTGGTAGGCCAGCTGTGTCATTCAGTAAATCAATGAAATAATGAGTTTTGAAAAAGTTGCTGATCAAGTTGAGCTAGTCCTTTATTTGATATGAATTCTGAATAAAATGATGATAAATGACATCAGTAAGTATATATACAGGGTATATATTTTCATGATTTTAAAGCATGTATAGAACAGTCCAGTTAGCACAAGATGTGTTTAATCACCATCATTTATTATTAATTATCAGCCTACAACTCACTTTCCTGGAATCGAAGATATAAAATGAGGGATATTGAAATTATAAATGCATTTTACGTATGTGTAGCTCTTTCACGATGTATGAAAGTGAAGATACTAAGATTTTATAGATCTAAAAGATTTGAAATTTTAACCATGGTCATGTTTTTCTCACTTCAGGCAATTCAAGAATTCCAGGGACTTTGCTCTGAGAAGGAAGAAGATGCTATTGTGTCCCTACTGCCTCACTGGCCTAGGCTCTATAATAGACTCTCAATGGTGAGTTAAAAAAAAAAACAGACGAGAGGGGGGGGTTCACAAAGAATTAAGTGTGAATTAAAGTCCTGATTGAACACCAACATGGGCATGTTATCTAATGCAAATAAACTTGTTGATGAACATGCTTTTATGCATGTCCTCTGAGCATTACGTTCAATGCAATATCGCAAGCAATTGAGAATATAAGTTTGCTTTTTAGTCACACTTCTTGGCGAAACAATCTTCTTGTCTCCGCAACTTCAAGGCTCATTCACATATAGGACATCAGAATTCAGCAACATTTTTGCATATCAAATCAGTGGGACATGAGGCAAATAAAAATAAAGTGCTGCAGAGGCAAGTGGATTTTGTTTTGTTTGTATTACGGTAAAAAAAGCTTCAAGGACTTTGAAAAATGGTTGTAAACAAACGAGAACAAGTATTGCAAAGAAGACTGTCAAGAGATGTGCAGATATGCTACTGACATTTATTCAATTCAATTCAATTCAATTAAAAAATGGTCTTTATTGATAATCAAACATGTTAACAATCATACATGAAAAAACAGCAAAAGCTGGAAAAATCATGCATACAAGTTGGTTTTGGCACATTATTAAAGGGGAAGTTCACCCTAACAAAAAGTTTATGGTAAAAATAGCAAAAAAAATAATGAAAAATATTGCCGAAGGTTTGAGAAAAATTCATCAAATAATTAAAAAGTTATTAGTATTTCAATTAGTTGATTTGTGATGTCATATGCGAGCAGCATTCCTACATAGCGAATGGTAAAAAATCAATGAAATGTCATTTTCTCAGAAAATTGAAAATGGTTTTCACTGTAACATTTGTATATCAATAGACAAATCGTTTCACATCCGATCATGAAAAGAAAACAAAATTAAGTCATCAGGAACCATACAAAATTTGAAATTTATGCATTTTATATTACATAACAATGGGACAGCTGCTCGTTTATGACGTCACAAATCCAAAACTTTGAACTCTAATAACTTTCTTACTCTTTAACGGATTTTCCTCAAACCTTCACCAATATTTTTTACTATTTTTTCGGCTATTTTTACAAGAAAGTTTTCTTCAGGGTGAACTTCCCCTTTAAATACACAGTAAAATGCTTTAAAAACGGTTATACATTTAAAAGTTAATACAACTTAAATAAGGCATAAAAGGCAATGAACATGATGAATGAGTGAATGTAATATGATAATGGCAGACTTGAAGGAGAGGAGACTGAGACTTATTTAAATGACAAAAATAATTGTATAATGGGGTGGTGATGACCATTTGCATTGCCTTTATGGAGAAGGGGAA
Source organism: Lytechinus variegatus (assembly GCF_018143015.1). Lineage (NCBI taxonomy): Eukaryota > Metazoa > Echinodermata > Echinoidea > Temnopleuroida > Toxopneustidae > Lytechinus > Lytechinus variegatus. The sequence goes on along the minus strand of NC_054743.1, from coordinate 23,706,692 downwards.
TGCGAAGAAATATTAGAAGATTAAACTGTAGTGCTAGGGTGCAACTTTATATTATATGTTTGCATTAAGGTGGCTCATAATCTGTGTTGATCTAATCATTATAATTAATATTATACATCTTGCACTGCTCATCTGGATCCGGCCCACGTTCAGTACAGTAAAATACATTTTTCGGAGGATTTCTGATATCTATAAAATATGGATTATTATTATATTTTTATTCACCATTATTTTCTACAATCCAAGGACCATGACAAGCGGGTGAGAGAGGCTACCCAGCAGATGTTCATCAAGGTGGTCAGCCGGGTCAAACGTAACCTTGCCCCTCACCTCAAGGCCATCATGGGCTGCTGGTTGATGGCTCAGAATGACCCTTACGCCCCTGCGGGGTCAGGGGCAAAGGTCGCGTTCCGGACGGCTTTCACGTCGCCAGAGAAGCAGGGCAATGCAGTGGCTTTCTGCAAGACCGAGGTGCTTCAGGTATGTCTCAGTGGTGGTGGTGTTGCTTGATCATGAAGTTATATATTCTGGAAATGAATTATGTAATGGTTTCATTTAGAAGCTGGTTATAATTTTTTGAATTGACATGAGTGTTGAATGATCAAGTGTCTACTAAGATTGCTCAATCCTTTGGCCATTGTGTTCATGTCTTGTAAAGATGTCCTAAATTGTGGTTTATAGCCCAATATTTTTTCAAAGTTTCATGTATGAGGGTTGATATTTGCATATGATAATGAGTATATGGAACTAGGCATAAATACCAAACTGAATGCACATTTGCCATGCAGTCATCTAAACAATAAATTTAATGAATTGCATTTGTATGCTAAGAACATGAATTTTGTAACAAACACAAATCCTCTTTGATATTGATATCTGACCTTATTGCTGCATGAAAAATGTAGCAATAATAATGTAATCCTATATCTTTCTACAGCTTTACAAGGATAACTTGTTCAAGGAAACTCCTGAGACACTCAGTGATCCAAAGTAAGTTTGCCATCAATCCATTGATTACCTAATTCTGTAATCCCCATAGGTATTGTTCTGGGCCTCATCTTTGCTGCGATATGTCTGATCTGTCTCAACTATGGAAAGCCTGTGACTGCAACACTTAGAATGCAGTCTGTTCAAAGTGGAAAGAAAAATAGTAGAAAATGTGTAATTGCTGAGAAAGAAACATCACATTCCAACCTGATGTCAGATCTCCTTCCAAGCCATTAAAAGATAAAACTGTTGCATATATGCTTATAGGTGTTAGCGATCTCCAGTATGATATTTTTTTCAACTTAGATATCATGATTTCATAAAGTTAAGTGGCAGGTTATGTAAATGAACCAGATCTAGATATACAATGACATGGTATACAAATAGATTTCGCATGAGGTGAAAGGAAGATGCTCTATTTAATGAGGTGTTAGCCGAGTTGAATAGATTTAATGAGGTGTTAGCCGAGTTGAATAGATTTAATGAGGTGTTAGCCGAGTTGAATAGAGCATCTCTTTCACCGAATGCACGAATAAGAATAGTTTAGCGAAAATATGAAATAAGAGTTTTTTCCCTGCAGTAAACTGGTAAAATGGGAGCAAAAATATTGATAGCGAAAAGCAAATTTCCACAAGCGCACATGACCTTTGGCAGCATTGCGCATTTAGCCAGCAGGCTTATACATGTTTTGCACCTTCATTTTTACTGAGCGCAATGAATTAAATCGTATTATGACATCACATCCTAAAGCTGTGCAACGATACATTTTGGATGGTACGTCGCGTGTGCAACAGTACGAATGTTTGACATTCAGTCTCCCATTTGCTCGCGTACAACAAGCTAAGTAGGCGTCGTACAATAATCATTAACATTGATTTTTAAGGACTTTCTCATGGAATCTTTGTTTGATGCAATACATTCCTGTAGCTTTAACTTCACTTTCTATTTTCTTTTAATCAGGTCATTTTCCAAAGAGGAGCAGACTGAGAAGTACCTGAGAGTGGTGAGCTCATCTCTGCTTGCGCTCAGAGAGTTTGTCAGTCTCTTACCGCAGGGACAGCTGGAAGGGAGCAAGGAAGAACTGAGTACCATTCTCTCAGAAGACAGACTCTGGAAGTTTGTCAAGCATCAATCTCCAGAGGTATGTCTATGAGGCCCTGTAATATATAAAACTTACAATTGATTGTGTGGCTGAATTTTATGATTATTTGTACACAACAACCAATACAATGAACAGTGGTAATCAGCCTTATGATCAGTCATTAAGCTTTATGTTATGGTGCCCAGAATATAGACAAATATGGACTGATTATAGAGAGTCATATGTATTTTATACAAAGCAGTATGAGAGAGAGAGAGAGGGGGGGGGGGGGGGGGGGAGGGAAGAAAGCCCAACATTGTATCTCTATATTTATTAAGTGGGAAGTAACAAAATATATCTGAAATAATTTCATAAGCCTCAGTCTTACTTTTTCCGTTACACATGTTGTTTGTTACATCACTGTACTTATAGCTATAATATCTGCATTTTCCTTTGCATTGAAGAAAATATTTTATATTTTAATTTAGGGATTTCAAGTACAGTGTTTAAAATCACAGTCTGACGTATGATCAACTGGGGAGCCTTTCACAAAAAAGTATAGTATAGTCAAGTGATTTTCACTGACTACCATTATAAGTGACTGAAATCCTCGCATTTGATTGGCTTAGAACAAGTAGTTAGTGAAAATTACGTTTTAATTCATGAAACACTACAGTGTGGAATGTTATTAAAGATAAATACCAGTTGTGGTTATACGATCTCAAAATGAGTTTGAACAGAATCCAATGAAATTACCACCCAAGTGTCTTTATTATGAATAAAAAATATTTGGCAAATAGCTCTGGTAGAAAATGTGTAACTGCTGAGAAATGAGCAAATTATGTATAGAATTCCATCAAATGTCAGGTATTTTTTCGAACCAATATGAACACACTGTCCCACATAAGCTTTTCTGTGTTAGTGATCATCAGAATCATTGGTTTTGAGCCAAGATTTCATGATTTCACAAAGATAACTTTACATTAATGTACCAGATCTAGATATATATGGAGACAGTTACCCCTGATCTAAAAGACTTTCTGATGTGTTAATTGTTTGCTGCACCTACTTTCTTTTACCTTTAATATAATTTTGTTTGTGCCTCTCTATTTAGATCCGTGGTGCTATGTACAGCTTATTAGGAACCCTGTGTAGCACAGTCTCTTCCATCCTGACCCCCTACCTCTCCAAGCTTTGCCCAGCCCTCCTGGCTAGCATGAATGAGACAGACCCATTGACTGTTGGACCTCTTTGGGATGGCATCCTTAGACTCATTTCATGCGATCTAGTAAGTATTTCATGTAAATCATTATTTATGTAGAATAGGTTGGTTAATTTCTTGTGTGTTCTAATTCAAGGTCAAGGATTCACAAAGGTAGTTTTGTCTCACCTACATAGCAGAGTGAGACTACCGTATAGGCGCCGCTTTGTTGAATTACCATCATAACTTTGAAAGTATGTTGGTCTAGTTCATAAAACTTGCACATAAGTCTAATCAAGTATCACTGAACATCCTGTGTGTATTTTAGGTCACATGACCAAGGTAAAAAGTCAATGAACTTTGGCCATAATGGGGGTATCTGTTAAATTACCATCATAACTTTGCAAGTTTATTGATCTGACTTTTGAAACTTGGATATAAGAGTAAAAAATCAAGTATCACTGAATATCCAGTGCAAGTTTCAGGTCACATGATCAAGGTCAAAGGTCATGTGAGGTCAATGAACTTTCGCCGCATTGGGGGTATTTGTTGAATTACCATCCTATCTCTGTAAGTGTATTGGTGTAATTCATAAAACGTGGAAATAAGAGTAACCAAGTATCACTGAACATTTTGTGTGAGTTATAGTAGTTTTCAAAGTCAGCACTGCTGCTATGTTGAATCGCGTGATGCAGGTGAGACGGCCAGAGGCATTCCACTTGTTAGAAATACCATGTTTATGCAGATCTAGCACTATTAAAATTTATTGAGGAATAATGAAAACAGCGAATATGGAAGAGTCTGTACGCACTTTCATATTCTAAAATAATGGGCTGATGTATTCAAGGAGAAAAACATTCCTACTTGGTAATCTTTTCTCCATAGTCCTATTTGATTGATCAAGGTTTGAGAGATGATCACATACATATGAAAGATTTAAAGGAAAGGAAATTATGAATCTGATTAATTCTTTAAGTCTTTGACATTGAATTTGAGTTTCTTTAATCGATGTACTGTGAAATCATAAAAAGATACTCTGCCAACATTCAGTGTTATGACTTGCTCGAAGTAAGACAATGAACAAATATAAATCTTAAAGATCAGCTACTTTTTGTGTTATTTTTGATTGCCAGGATTGTTGGAAATTTGTAAACATGAGGAAAGCAGTCCTTCCGAAGCTCTGGTCTGTCCTGCGTCATGGAGGTAGTGGGTGCGCCACCACCATATACCCCCACCTCCTTCCGCTTCTCAGTCATCTACCTCACGAGGTCAAAGGTCAAGATGAGGCTTTCTACAAGGAATTCTTCAACAACTTCAGAGAAGGGTGAGTGCCTGTGACAGGGTTAGTAAATTTCAGGGAAATGTCTGTATTAAGGCCCTGGGGCTCGTTTCTCAAACACCGTCATAAGTCTAACTTCTTGACTTAGTCAGAGAAAATAATAATAAAACATAATTTATATGTGTGCTACAAACAAAAGTATCACATCGCTTACAATTGTCAGATATAGAATATAAATATGTATCGTAACAAAAAATATATAAAATTGTGCACATTAGATTGAATCACCTATTTGTATTCTTAGCTGCGCCAGGTGAGGCCTGGTGGCCTCTTGCTTGCTGCTCTGTTCACCAATCATTTAAGGGACATGCCTGGTCAGCACATAGTGAGCTACTTATCCGCTACCCGTATCACGAAGCCCTCTTTGCCAAGATCGGTTACAACAAGCTGACTAAATATTTATGACACCTCCAATCCTGTCATAACTTCTTTCCTTATGATGTAGTGGCATCACATTGGTGGACTATACACAGGTGCCTCAAAATTTGAAAATTATAATCTTATGTAATCAATCATATAGTCTGATATTACATTGCAAGACAAATGGGATAGATCGGTCAATTGTGATGTACAAATATTATGAAAAACGGTTGGCAAAACGCCACAAAAACCATTCATTTTGAAATAATAAAATAATTGAATCAATAAAGATTGGGCCATTCATTATTGGACTTGTAATCTATGTTTTCAGAACCTTATCATCATTTTGATAAATTCTATCTATTTTATGAATAGAATTTGTCAAATTATATGTTTCGGTATCTATAGAGATTTAAAAAACTTATATTACACTATGTTTTGATGGTGTCTGGACTCATTAAAAAGCTTATAATTATCATTCTTTAAAAAAAAGGATACATGTACTTTACAGAGAGATTACTTTTGTAATATATTAAATAAAATCCCGGGGGTACCCAACGTTCGAATGACATTTTTGAGTCAAAATTTATTAATCATAATTTGGTTTTCTCAGCAATCAAATGCTCCAGTCTTCATGGTTTAAATTGATGTACCTCTGCCATTATTTCCATCAGATGTTTTTCCATATTCATCACAATATTTGCGGTTTTATCATAATTTTGCTTTTATAAATAATGCTATTTTGTGACCAAGGCTACTTACCGTCTGCTCTTTCTGTCAATAGTATCTATATCAAGGGATTTTAGTAAGGAAGCCTTTCGTGAATCGGGTTTGAGATTGGAGCTTAGAAAAATATAAAATTCGTTATGACAGGTTCCGTGTTACATCATGAATATTGATGGATGATTAGTACTAGAACATCACAAATCTTTTGTGTCGGTTGAAGAACGCCCTTAACACCACTAATTCGCACATTGTATGTGCGCAAAAACGCCTTTAGCAGCATGCATATTGGGCATTTCTGCACTGATTAGTGTACAAAAATGTTTGTCTGAGGGCGTACGGTGTACTTGCACAGACACAACAAAATTTACATTCATATTACTATCATCATGGTATCATTAGTCAATGTATTACTGGGAGTAAGAACTGATTACAGAATTGAATTGAGAATTCTCAATCTGTTTCCTCTTTCACACAGACTTAGTTGCAAGAGTGTTAGTCAGAGTAGCGGTGAGAACACAGCTGTTCTGAAATCTTTCATGGAGTGTCTTAGATACAGTATAGCACAGAATCTCTCCAGTGATAACGCATCTGTTCACACCCATCTTATTGATCAACAGGTACGTTTTATTGGAGGCTAAAACGTTCAATAATGCATTGATCATATTGCTGAAAGTAATGCAAATGTAAATGTTTTTTCTGCAATTTCTAAATAGGGTATTTTTTTCAAAATATTTCTTTCCTCAAAATGATTTATTTCTCTTATTGATTTTATAATAAAAACCATATCATTCACTTTGCTTGCAGTAAAGGTTGCTTTTGTGCATTTGAAGTTTATGGATGATTTAAAGTCCGGTGTTGGTGTCGCACAATTGGGATTGCGTTTCTTAGCTCCAGTGCATATTTTGAGTTTACATGAGTAACGCAGATCACAGTATTGACGGCTCAACACCTACTGAGTCACTTTTCAGGACCATCTTTGTTTTGATGTTTGGTGTAATACTCATGTAAAAATTGCCCTAACACCAACACCGAAAGGTCAACACTGAACGTGAAGTCACCAAATGTAACACAATTACAGTTGATGGCTAGGACAAGACGAAAAACGAAAGTTTCTGTCTGGTTTTTTTTTTTAATTTTTACACTATCTTTTGTTTGTCTGTTGTTACATTAACTTTTTTTTATAGCTAATTCGTTACACGAAAGGGATTTATTCTTATGAGCTATGGATATCGTGGAGTACTTCCAATTTCTGTTGCATATATTTCTATTATGAATTGTTGTTTTTAATGGAAAATGCATGAATAGCTAAAAAGTGAAAACTGAGTGAAGATGTTGCAATGTGATTTGAAAAAGGGTCTAATTTCGAATCAAGGGCCCTGAACGTGAAAAGTGATGACAGAAAAATGAACTCATTTACAATGACATGTTGAGAAATTTCACTAGATATTTTTCTTCCCACCCAAACTTATTTATCCAATAGTCCAATATTGATCACAAGTATACAATATTAAATGAAGTATAAATCTGAATTTCATAGGCAGAACTGACTGTCTTATTCTGGTGACATCCTTTTTGTGATCTATATGGAATGGCTTAAGTGGACTTGTAAGATTTGTTGCTAAGTTGATACTTGCATCCTTTATGCATTTGGATGTATTTTGTATTTATCACCAGCTTATGCCTCTTCTGAAGTCCTCTTTGAGTGAAGAAGGCAAGGCATGGAGTGTGGTGACCATTTATCAGCAGACTGGTGCCTTGCTTAACTACCTTTATAAGCAGAAGGATGATGAGGAGAAGGGGTCACCTGCTCAACAGGTTTTGGAGTATCTGTGGTCAGGCATCTCTGCTTTGTGTGTGGATCATGTGACATCGATATCGACCAATCAGGAAGCAGGATTGAATAATGTTGCAATGATTGTTGCTGTACTGAAGGTAAATTTTAAAAAGAGTGAATTGTACATGATGAGTTTTATGGAATTAGTGATGACGATAAAGAAGATAATGATAATGAAGATGATTCTCCTATTGTTAATGCTGATGGTGATGATGAAGATGTGATGATGATGATGGTGATGATTAAGATGGTGATGATGAAGATGTGATGTTGAAGATGGTGATGATGATAGTGATAATGATCATCATGCTGATAACAATGTTGGTGATGATGATGCAGTTTCTGCTGGTTATGATGATGATGATGATAATGATAGTGTTGGCATAATGACTATGTTGATGATGATAATGATGTTGATAGTGATGTTAATGATGAAAATGATGTTAATGATCGTAAGGTTGATAATGATGTTTGTGATGGTGAAAATGACGACCATGACGAAGATACAATTTTGGCACTGAATTTGATAATGTTTATGATGTCGATGTCCACTGATGAAGATGATATCGACTGCTCCTTTCACTACCACCCAGAACCCTAATACAGCTGAGATCAAGAAGACAGGAGTCATTAAGAGAAGAAGCAAGGGAGCAAGGATCAGGTTTGCTCTGGAGGAGGAAGAAGGAGGAGAAAAGGAAGACCCATCAACTAGCACTGGTCTAAGAACAGTAGAAGGTATATTTATGCTTCCAATAAATGATTAACAATTTTTTTTAGATAATGTAATGTTATTCACTTTGAGTTAAAATCAGACCATTTCATACATTTGATAGACCAAAATAGTTAATTTTAGAGGAGAAACATTCCAAGTATAACAAGACTTCTCTATTAGTTAAAAAAAAAGTTCGAAGATATTGAATGGAAATTACAAAGGATTTGTAATCTCTTCAAAAGTTATAGGATCTCCATCATTCTAGTTTTTTTTTTCTTCTGTCATATCTATGATATGATTTTTTCTACATTTCTTGAATTTTTTTTGTCCACTTGATTCCTTTTTTGTCCTGCATTTCCAATCCCACAATATTTTTTTCACACTGTGCTGCACTCGCACTTGGACCAAGTGAGGTGAATGAAATTAAATGTACGTAGTGGTTACTCGAGGTAAAGTTTGGGTAATGATAGTTTCATTTTGTTTCCCCTGGCTAGAAGTTCGATAAAATTCTATAATATTTATCATTGTGATTATTATTATTGCTCTTGTTTCTCTTTGTCTCTTCTCCTCTCCTTTGTGTAGAATTTAGTGCCGAGCCATCCATCCAACATCCCCAGCTTCCATCTCTCGTCTCTGACCTCATCCAGTCATCGTTCCACCGAGTGAAGGACTCCCTACCTCATCTCAATTTCCTAGCCCAGCTCGTCAAAACTTTCCCCACCCAGAGCACCATCCGAACCCTGCTGAAATCAGCCAGTGTGAATACAACTGATGTGAACATAACTGGTGTGGACAAAACTGATGAGAATGCAGCTGGTGTGAATGCACCCTGTGTACCCCACACAGGGAGTGGCCCCACTAGCATAAAGGTAGATGCTGCATCAACAGGAGATGTACGAGATAAGGACGTAGCTGAGAGCAAGTCATCAAGTGAGAATGACAAAGATCAAGAATTTTGTAGGACTAGTGAAGATGTGAAAAGCACTGAGGATGCCGGAGAAGAGAATGCGGGATCCAAAGAGGGCAAACTGGATGAAAAGGTGGAAGAGAACGAAGGGGTAGAAAAACTGGACGATGTTCGTGATGATGATCTTCTACCGCTTAGATGCATCTATTCCTTCCTGTTACCATGGTTACTTGATGTTGAAAAGGGAAGTGAATTTGGAAAGCAGGAGAAGGTGTTAAGATTAGAAGCTGTCCTTGACATGACTGTTGCAGTCCTCTTAACCATCAATGAAGAGAATCGGATGTTGGTTGTCGATGCCGTGTGCCTCAAAGCGGAGACGTCGCAGCTTCTCCATCTCACAATATGCAAGGTAATGTAGATTCATTAATATACAAATAATGAATGTTTATGAGTGCAATGCACAGAATGCTTCATGGGGTGAAAGATGAAATGATCCATTGGATAATGAATCATTATTTCATCTTTCACCGAATGAAGTATTCTGTCCATTCCACGAATGAAAAAAATATTCATTATTTGGTTTATATGACACCTAAGAAATTATTTTTTTAATCATAATTTAATGAATTAATGAAATTTATGAATTTCGATGCAAAACACGTTCATGCAGTGTGAGTTCGGTCTGTCGATTGTTACGTCATTACAACATGCACGCTTCTGGTGCCTGCATGAGCTGCAGCTGCAGTCTTGATGCGCGTGTGCAATGGACAAAATCGTATGGATCCAAAATTGCACGGTCGATGACCTCATTGCAAAATGGGCTGAATGAACAATATCAAACAACCAATCAAATCACAAGGATCTATCTAAGTGTCGTCCTGATACATTGATATATTTTTTTAGATTTGGAGAGTGTCTAGCTTGATTATGTAAAAAGAAAATGGGATAATCATCAAGGTTTTGCATAGAGTTTTAATTATTATACACTATTCTAATGCAGGGTTGCCTTTGTCCTCCTTTGTCATGAAGGAACATTTTTTTGGTCTTTAACAGAGAGGGGGCAAAGAGTACCAATAAACACAGACAGATACGAACACAGACAGAGACATGCATCTTCAAATTTATTTATTCATCCTTTGCTGATCATTGCCCTTTCATTCTGAATAATCAATGTACAGTATATATTGTAATGATTTCCAATTGTCTTGAAGTAATAAATTGTATGTGTAATTGTGTATGTAATTGTGCAATTTTTGTTATTGTCAATAATCAAAATTTAGAAGGATGCAATGAAGTTATCAATAAAATGAATAACTATAGACACAGATGAAGGGATTTGACAAATGAGAGGAAAGAGAGAGTTGGGACTAAGACATTCAGAGGGATAAAACATATAGACACAGATAATAACTACTTATTAATTGAAAAAGATCTCCTTATTTTGAAAGCTTTATGTAAAAAGGGAAATATGCACCAGCCATGAATATCTTTTAAAGCAGTTTATGACCAAATTCTTTAAAAGATTAAAAAAAAATCTATATGTAGATGAGAGATGAACTTAGGTATTATGGACAATGGATGCTTGAACTTATGCATCCAATAATAATCAAACCTAAATGAAAGTAGATGCAATAAAACACTGATTTCGTGAGAAAATCTGTACAACCAAGGTTAAGTATTACTACATGTATATCATCGTGGATCTAGATCTGGTACAGTTACATAAACTTAACTTTGTGAAATCATAAATCTATGCTGTAAACGATCACACTGAAGATCGCCAACACAGCTAGGCACAGGTGGGACAGTGTATTATTATTGTTGGAATAGTGTGTTATTATTGTTGGAACAAAGACCCGACGGAAGTGACCGAATCTGCGCTTATTTTGCTTATTTCTCAGCAATTACACAATTTCTTCCAGAATCCTTTGGCACATATTTTTTATTTATACAAGCAGACTCTTTGGTGGTCATCATATTAAATTCTGTAAAAAGTCATTTTTTAGAACGTTACCACAACTGGCATTTACATGTATCTTCTGTAAAAGATGCAATTTTTATAAAGCCCTCTTGGTTTTCTTATCTTACCTACAGATGAGAAATAAACCCGAGCTATCATGGACGATGGATGCTTGGCTTCAGTCGGATCTGTTTGGTGAGAAGCTCCTATCGATCCAAGATGAACTGTGCCGTCTGACTCTTGAAGGGGAGCTTGAACACAGCTCTGTAGGATGGAAGCTCATCTCCCTGGCCCTTTCCTCGGGCAAACATGACGGTATGACTGACCTATTGATCATGGGGTACCTGTAGTTGGGTGTAAGATGTGCACTAACTATATGTGACTCTCTACCACAAAACCCATAAAATGTCGCCCAAAATGAATTCAGAAACTTTTGTGCATCTGCCCATCATAGGTGGTGTGGGAGGCATTGTTTAAAGTTTAAAATATCAGGGGTTTATTTAAAAAAAATTGTTATAATAAATGATAATAATAATAAATAATATAGGATTTGTATAGCGCACGTATCCACCTTGCGAGGTGCTCAAGGCGCTCCTATATTACCCCGGCTAAGCTAGTCTACTGATTCTGGTGTGCACAGCTTTTTTTGAGGAATTACTTCCTGCCGGTAACCATTTACCTCACCTGGGTTGAGTGCAGCACAGTGTTGATAAATTTTTGCTGAAGGACAACACACCAAGGCTAGGTACCCACGACCCTCTGTTTGAAAGGCGAGTCAGAACCACTAGACTACGGCGTGCCCACATGTGTTATCGTAACACATGACAGTTTGATCTAGTGATATTATTCAGTTTAACTGACTGATTATTAAGTTATTATAGGCATTGTGCGTTTGTTATCATAGCTAATCTTTATTAAACAGGGTCCAGGTCCTTAACTTAAAAATGGTATATTCCTCTACGAAATTGATCACCAATAATCCACACATACATTCATTCAATAAAGAAAAAAAAATTGTGATAGCTCCTATGAATGAAGAGATTAAACCAAAACTTACCTGTTTGAAGTTTGATGTCCATTTTATGAAGTAGGTTGAGTGAAGAGCTAATGTGAGAATGTAAATGTGAGAAATTAAATTTTAGGATATTATTTCAAGTATATAGTAAAGTCGATTTTGCATGCATAATATATACAATATAATCATAAGACTTGAAAATTGACATTAAGATCGACGTTAGAAAGGAATATTACCATTTAGTATAGCCAACCAATAAAAGTTAGGCACAAAAGGACAGACATGACTAGATCAAACGAATTATCTAACACAATGTCAATTATTCAAATAGAAGTTGATAATAAAATAGAAAATAACTAAGGAGTAATGCAAGCATACAGTGCATGATCAAGAGCTCACAATGATGTGTCTTTTATTTTTTCCTAATAGTAATACAAGAATGTTGGCATTGCAAAGGTGAACAATAAAAAAGACAAAAATAGTACAAGAGTAATACGAACGAGTAACGAGTATGGCCTGCATGACATCAATCAAACAGCATAGATAACTATGCACATCTTTAGGACTCTTGTATCATAACTTGCAAGATACTAAGAAATGTATTGATGATGAGTAAAGGAATATGACATGCATGGCATAATAAGTGAATATATTTGAGCGCAAATCCTCTTAGTATTCTAAGAATCGATCAAGAATACCAATCACCAAATACTTCGTAATTATTTTATAGGTGTGGCAAGAGCGAACACAAAATTTTGGAGCTTATGAATTGAAAGAAGGGGCCATGCCCAACATGTTCAAGCATCAAATGGATGATAGAAAAGAAAGAGTGCCATTTTGATGAAACCAGCCATTATTACCAAAGGGCAGACATTGTTTTTTCAAGCAAATTGTTAAAAACAAAATGTTGATTATTCAACTTCAATGATGTTTGCTCTTTCCACTTTTGGATGTAAACATGAGAAATATTGCCATGATTGATAGAATAAAGAAGAACGTGATTGCACACCTGTATTTGATATGGGATGAGCTTGTTCAGTGATTTGTCTTTAGAGTTTGACATGTCATCAGTTTTATACCATTAATATGTTTTTTTTTGTAATTGCTTTCATGCTCATAAACAAAGGTACATGCATCATACTCAAATAATTTGTCAAGGATCAACATCACAGACAGTCATAGTAAATAACACCTGTTCATTTATTTTTACTTTCCTTGGTGTTTACTTTTATTTAGTCTCACCAGCATATCGGAGTGAGACTATAGGCGCTGCTTTTCTGACGGTTGCGGCGACGACGTCAACATCAAATCTTAACCGAAGGTTAAGTTTTTGAAATGACAACATAATTTTGAAAGTATATGGACCTAGTTCATGAAACCTGGACATAAGGTTTATCAAGTATTACTGAACATCCTGCCTTAGTTTCAGGTCACTTGACCAAGGTCAAAGGTCATTTAGGGTCAATGAACTTTGACCATGTTAAGGGAGTCAATATTAAAATCTGAACCGATTTTGAAATGTCATCATAACTTAAAAAGTATATGGACCTAGTTCATGAAACTTAGCCATAAAGGTTATCGATAATTGCTGAACATCCTGCCAAATTCAAGTCACATGACCAAGGTCAAAGGTCATTTAGGGTCAATGAACTTCGGCCAAGTTGGGGGTATTTGTTGAATTTCCATCATAACTTCGAAAGTTTATGGATCTGATTCATAAAACTACATAAGAGTAATCAATTATCCCTGAACATCTTGCGCAAGTTTCAGGTCACCTGACCAAGATCAAGGTCATTTAAGGTTAATGAACTTTGGCCAAGTTGGGGGTATTTGTTGGATTACCATCACAACTTTGAAAGTTTATGGATCTGATAGAGTAATCAAGCATCACTGAACATCCTGTGCGAGTTTCAGGTCACATGACCAAGGTCAAAGGTCATTAAGGTCAATGAATTTTGACCATTGCGGAGGTAATTATTTAATTGCTGTCATAGCTTTGAAAGTTTATGGATATAATTTATGAATTTAGGACATTGGGTAATCAAGTATCACTGACAAGTCTTAGGTCACATGATCAAGGTCAAATGTCATTTAGGATCAATGAACATAGTATTGTATCATTATATGAATGGTGTTTTGTGAATAATTATTTTATAGTAGTTTTCTAATTCAGCACTGCTGCCATATTGAATTGTGTAATGCAGATGAGACTGCCAGAGGCGCTTCACTTGTCTTCAACTTTAAAGCATAAGGAAACATGAGAAATATACACTGTAAACAAAGTGTTGACATTTTCAACATGATAAACATACACTAAACAAAATGTTCAATGTCATGTTTTACCTCCCATAATTTAAGCACAGAGTAAGACAATAGTGGAAGTTAAAGTAGACTTCAGAATAAAGTGTCCTCTTTCTTTTAGAGCCACTGATTGGAACCACTTATGCTGAGCTGCTCCTCGTTGGATTCTACCATGCCCTTACCAGACCGGATGTTGTTGCCACGGCAACCCAATGCATCAGTTTCATATGTGATGTGACCACCAATTTCTTTTCTGCTGTTAAGGTTAGCTCATTATGATTATTCACATGGCAAGTGCATTTCAGAATATTCGTTAAGTGTTAAGTTCAGAAGAGAATTAAACTTGATGATGATCAAGATAATAAATTTGCTTATATGATGCAGTATTTGGTACCCTGGGGTACCAAATAATAATCCGTCATTTTGTTGAATTATTTATTTTATTTTTTGCGCTGTACCCTGGGTTACCAAAAAATGTGTACAAGTATATTTTAATGTTTTGTACAGATTTGTTTTCTTTTTAGTGATCTTATGTAACAATTAATGCATGCAAATGATAACTTTATTATATTTGTTTACTATTATTGGCATTAGATTGTATCAAAGAAAGGAAATAGGTGTTGGGATCATTGTCCCCATTCATTGTCATGATTGCCGCACCGATCGTACGACCGTGATCACCATGACAACAATGTAACTGTACACTATTACAACACGAGATGGCGCTGCACAACGCCGTACCCCTGGCTACTACGGTACCCCGGTGTACGGCGTGGTGCATCATATAGCACTTATTATGGTGATAATTTCAAATCTCTATTGATTGAAATAAGAAGAAAATAAAAGAGAATAGAAATGCCTCTTCACAGAGCCACAAGCATTATGCTATTCATTACTCTGATTGATTTGCATGTATCTTAGTTCATTTACTAATGGTTTCCTCTGAAGTGAAGGTTTTATTTTTAAAAGGATGATATATTTTTTATTTCAGTTTATTTTCTTCAGATTTCCAACAAAAAATATTCAAAGGAAATACAAATACCATTAAAAATAAATATTAACAAAATAACAGAATTATAGATTTGAAACTCAGAAGGATCATGTAATGTTGCCCCTGAAAATGATCTCTTAATGTTTTGGTAGAAATAGAGAGGTCCACTATGAAACTGAGTTGGCTTGTACAATTATGGATCCCGCATTGAAAGGACCTTCTGAAAAGATCAAAAGGACAATGAGATACATTTCAAATGTAAGGCCCATGTTGAGGATACTATGTAATTAAATTGAATCGAATATGTTTTTTTTCAGGGATGCATTCATCTCTCATCGTCCACTGACCTCCAACTAGCCATATTCCAACTGGAATGCAAAAATGCTCACAATCTATCAGGTATGATATTGTGTAGTCAATCTCATTGTCACTGATGTCTACTGTATGTTCCATAATTGTCAGTTATCACGATTATAATTATAATTGTGATTGTTGCCTTTACCATAATTACTTCTGTAATGATTATCTAGTCATCATCATCATCATAATCATTATCTTCCTTGTCATTCTCTTCCTCCTCCATATCCTCCTCATTTACATTATCATCACCATCATCATTCCAATATCATCATTTCAACCCGGCATTTTTACCATCATCATTACAATCATCATTACCACCATCATTTTTTGTCACCCTCGCCATCAACATCTTTTTCATTATCATCATTACCATCACTATCACCATCACAAGCACCATCTTCATCATCATCATCATCATTATCATCATCATCATCACCATCATCATCATCATCATCATCATCATCATCATCATCATCATCACCACCACCATCACCACCACCACCACCACCACCATCATCATCACCACCATCATCATCACCACCATCATCATCACCATCACCACCACCACCATCACCACCACCATCATCATCACCACCATCATCATCATCATCATCATCATCATCCTCACCACCACCACCACCATCACCACCACCATCATCATCACCACCATCATCATCACCATCATCATCATCACCATCACCATCATCATCACCATCACCATCACCATCATCATCATTTTATTGTCATCACCCTTCTTATTTACACCGATACTGTCACAAGAGAAAGAAAGTAGTGATTGCATGTATTGTCAAACACAATTTTTGTTTTGTTGGTATAGCAGTACTTGGTGATGTAATTTCATTTTGGAACAATGCTTATTTTTACCACAACTAGCGCTTGCCCATTATTCTTCAAGTAATCATTACACTTACCAAGATCATTGTGCGATGTATTTGATAATCCATTCAATGTGTCACATGCAGGATCTTTGAAGGAGAAAGTACGTCAAACTTGGGTTCAAGGAGTGCAATCATTAATAAAGCAGACTGGTGGGTTGCTCACCGATCAAGGCTTGCTTGTCAGGACTACACAGTGGATCAAACAAACACTCAATGACAAAGATGGGAACGTACACCAGTAAGTCATCTGAGATTCCAGAAAGTTTCTCATATTTTCTTGTCATTTTGGATCAACTAGTACATTCTTGCTCTTGTTGGATAATTCGAAGCATATAAAAGTTTAATTCATTCGTATTTTATAAGATTTTATTGATGTAAAATGTGATTATATTTACCATAATGAAAATACACCAGCATAGATCATTTTCCTTTCAAATATCTTTTACACTGTATATTGAGTACAGAGTTCCAATTTCAATGTCAAGTAATACTTCCGCATCATTTGGAGCAATTTCTTGCTTTTTATTTTTTCTCATAGGTTACCAATTATGAACTGAAATTCTTGCGCAGGTTTGTTTATTCCAGCAAAGTTTGTGTGTCCTTCATTACTTAAATTTCCATTGCTGCTCAAGCTTAATTTTTTTTTCTTCAAATTTCTCTACGAATTTCCTGAGATTTTTGGCACACTTACTTGTTAGAATATAAGGAACTTTATCAACTGATTTTTTTGTGAAATTTAAAAGAAATTCAGGTTTAATCTGATGTTCAAATTTTTGGGTGCACAGACATGGGGCACTCCTTAACATTTTGTTTAGCTTCTAACTTTCAATTTAAATTCCAATAAGGTTTGAGGAGTTGGGGGCATCCACCAGTGCCTTTTTGGCAGCCATCTTGGATGGGTTACCTAGCAACCATGAAGATAGCTGTCAGGATGTATTGAAGACCCTATTGGAGTCTGTGCTTCCTTCCGATACTGAGTGGAATAGTCTGAGAAGGGAATTAGCCAATCAGGTGAGTAAAGGAAAGCATGAAGCCCTGATTAAAAATAAGCCCTTTGCCATTATCACTATTTTCTGCTATAGTCATCAAAATTCAGACCCTCTATCTTTGTGTCAGGCTGTATTTTTACTTTTGTTTGTTTGTTAATTGTTAAGAGGTATGTTTATATGAACTTTTTTTTTTTTGGGGGGGGCGGGTGATTTGCTCTTCCCTGGTGTCAGCACCAATGAGGCTCTTTTGCCTTCTAAATTGTGTCCATGTTTATGAATAATAATTTGTTAAAAGTATTGATATGTTTTTATATTTTGTACTTTTAATAAATAGATGGAATGAATGGAAAAGGACAATGGTTCAAAAGTTGGCTTATTTCTGGTCCCCATCACAATTTAAGGGTGTCTCTAATGCAAGGGGGGGGGGTCCAGCCCCAACATCGATCCGTTATTCTGATTTAGCGATTGCTGGAAAGACACGTAATTTTGAAAGATATTAGTCCTTTTAGCCTGTGGGAGACTGAGCATGCATATATGTCGGCTGAGGTCTTTGGAAATACATGTAGTGTACAATAGCATAATCAGCCATCTCCAAGGAAAGAACACATTCTTTGAGTAGCTAGTGAATGCACTTATGGGAAATAATGTATCTATGTCAATCACTAAAGCAGAGTATAAAATGGCAACTTTTGATTAGTGTTAAAAAAAAAATAGAAAATGTACCCATGTGAAGCTTTTGTCTTCGGATAAAGCCATTATTGTGCTCTCTCCACAGTGGATATCATCTGCAGTGATTGGTCAGCAAATGACCCATTGTGATCTTTCACCTTTGACCTCCGCCAACAAAACCAATGCCCCACAAGCACTGAAACTCGCTCTTTTCGTCAGTATGCTCATGTCAGAACTGACCAAAAATGCATTTTTACAAGAAAATGATGATGAAGGTGGAGAAGAGGATGAGGTTATCGCCTTGAAAATGAGTGGGTTGCCATGGCAATGTGAAGCCCTGCAATCCGCCATCATTGAAGTGATGTATATGAAAGAGTGGTGTCAGGCGATGACTGGATTTGAAGCAGCTCCACAGAAGGTATTTGACATATTCAGTTTTGGCAGATCTGTTAACCGTTTGTTTAATAACAGTGAAGGCAATTTCCTCTTGATGTGTTGTTTATGCTCATCTTAATCATTCAGTTGTTCAAGGGGAAAAGTCTGGAATGACTCCAATGTCTTTGTCATCATGATATAGTACTCTGCTGTACAGTTTATGCCTACCTTTTAATACATTAGGGATGTTATCCTTAAACCACTGGTGTTTCATGACCTGTTCATGTATATGCCACTATTGAGACATTATGATAAAATTACCAATATAATTTTAGTAAGCACTTTCTGACAAACCATTATTGTACCTCTGAAAATATTACAATATTTGTTGATTACTGGAGTATTCTCCTGACTAGGTCATATTGTATGTATGTACAGGGTTAGTCAAGATCCTGCAGTGTATTACTAGTACATTTATTAATACATGTAGATCATGGACATCCTCTATAATAGTGCAGAACATATAATTTTAAGATCACAAAGGATTTTCTTTTGAATAAACCAACAAATGACTGCATCTGCCTAGAAAGCACAAATAACACTTGCTAATTTAGGTATTTCAAAAGAAATGAGTGAATACTTTGAAAATTCTTTTGACCACTGGTCATATAAATGAACATATCCTCAGAATTTGCTGCAACATTTGCTGTTTTTTATGGATTATGTGGCATATACGAAGAGGGAAATTTGGCTGCTTCTAATTTACTCATCAATCAGTTGATGACAACGCATTTCTGGATGTTTTGTCACTTTTTCTCAGAAATGCTTATCAATTTATCAGAAGTTTGTTAACCCTAACCTGACAGTGCATTTTAGGTGTTAAATTACTGAGGCAGGGGGGGGGAGGCGCCGATTGCGCAAACATCGTGAAAATTGGCATGATAATAGTATGGGATGTAATCTACAATGCTGTGTAGTTAATTTTTTTATATTAACTAATTATGCTAATTTATGCATAAATTATACTTTTTGCTCTAATTCACTACAAAAAGCTCCTAGAGTGTTTATTTTTTGGTGTAAATATTCCTCAATCGTACAATTGCTAATAATTACAAATAAAAAAAATCCTGGCTTGAAAATCAATTTCTTATGTATTTTATTGTTTTATGAATTTCATATGTAATTCTTTTTTTCCGCCAAACTTATAGCAGAACCCTTTTGAAACATATTTAGGCAAAATCAATTTATTTCAGCTAATGGAAGTGAAATAAGATGAGAAAACTGAATTTTGCATTGACCTTGTACACAAAATCACATTTTGGAGCAACTTTTGGGCCTGCATGCACTTACATTATGTTGTGTAATTTTTCAAGTGCATTCCAGGGTATCATAAATTTGGTCCCAAAAGTATGCAAGACTTCGAAGTAAAAAGTCAGTGAGTGGCGCGGTCTAAAAATTTTGATGCCCAGCGTCTTTAGGGTTAAGCCAACGTTGTATGTGACAGTCATTTCAGTGTATTGGTGTAAAGCAACTTTGTGTTTGACTGCACTGTAGTCCAGTTAGTCCATGAGACCAAGCAAAAATTAGGAAAAGTGGTTGTACACCAAGCGATGTTATACCTTCATTAAACAGTTACTGTTTGTTGAAATCTAGCCTTCCAAGTGGCCTTTCTAACCAGGTTCAACCTGTTTATCTCTCCTTCAGTTGGCAGCTGGTACAGCAGTCATTGCATCACCACCAGACTATTGCTTCCTGTACCCACAGACCTTCGGGCAGGCAACAGACGGCATCTGGGAACACCTGACACAACCTGAGTGGCAGCAGCTGTTTGGCCACATACTTGACAGGTGGGTAGCTCTATGTAGGCTACAGGATGACAGAGGCAATGGTAGTGTTGTTCTGGTGATATGATTCATGATGAGGATGATGATGGTGAAGGTGATGAGGATGATGGTGATGGTGATGGTGATGATGATGATGATGATGATGAGGATGGTGGTGATGATGGTGGTGACAAAGATGGATGATGATAGTGGTGATAAGGATAGTGAATCTTTCCCTAACTATTTATAATAGCATTGAATAAAATTATTTTTGCAATTAATGTGAATTCCTCAAACTCTTAACAAACGTAATCTAATTCTCTTACCAGGTCTCTGAAATCTGGTGGCCTCTGGTCATATGTTCTCTATTACTTCATTGATAACAACTTCAAACACAATGGTGGCAAGGACCAAATTAATATCTGGCAACCCATGGACACACCAACGCAGTATGTTTATCATTGATTTCTCAGCTAATTTCTCCCATGATTATATTTTCCCCATTTGTCCCCAAATATTAATAGTTTAATATTCATAAAGCTTGTATTCATGGCTAGCACTTGTTCCTGTCCAAATTGGAATACTTCAAACTTTTCCTGGTTCTTGAACAAAGTAAGAATAAATTTTTTCAATCCCTTATTGAATTTTAACAAGTAGCAAACTTTACATTCACAAATTGGTCATCACAAGAATTTAAATTAAATAAAAGATTATATTTCAGCTAAATGATGCTAATAACAGTGTCCAAGAATATGATTTAGCAACCAAGAAGATGTTCCAGTCATGACTCAAATCTTAAAAACCTATGAACAGTATTCTGCAATAATCTCCCCCTGCCTCGATACTAGGGGCACTTCTACTTACATCTTATTATTATAGTTTGGGTAATATAGTTCATCAATCCTGACAAGCTGAGTTCAAGTTCTTTTATAGAAATTAATTAATTTTGATAGAAAATGATTGGAAGCAATCCCCTAAGTGCTTATAATATGCCTGAATTTAGAACAACAAGTTGCCAAAGTAATTCAGGCTTGCTTGGAATTACATCTATTTCATTACCACATGCTGTTCCTATTGTAGCTAACACAGGAAACAACATGATGGACCACACTATAAATGAACAGGCATTTCCAGTAATTTGTCTGATCTTCATTTGCTCATTACTCCGTAATTATACATTTTCCTGAATAAATAATTGTTTGGCAGGTATCATTTATTTGAAGTTTCTATAATTCTGTTTTCAGTTTTGTTCAATCTTTTATTTTCTGTTGTTACCAGTACCAGACTTCAAGGATACATGTATATTATTTTTATCAGAGTGAAATTTAAAAAAAAAATCAAAATCAACTTTTGCTGACTTATTGTTAGGTCTGAGCTGGATGGTCACATTTTGATTCTCATGGTTTTCATTCACAGACCATGGCTTGAGATTTCCAGTGAGGAGATACTGCAGACAGTAGAGAGACTGGTACCCCATTTCAGTGATAGACATTGCCAGGAGCTTGCTGAGTGCCATGCTGGGATGCTGATGTCATGTGAGGGAGATCAGATCACCAGTCTATGTGGTAAGTGATTGATTCACTACCAACCCTTACATTCGCTGATGTGGTTTACGGTACACCATGTGGAGTGTTATAGAAACAGTGGATAGAAGAAGAAAAGAAATGGATAGGCGAGAAAGTGGAGACTTGAGAGTAGTCCTGAAATAGAAAAGGACGGTAAACCAGAAGAGATTGATAAGTCGAGAACAGCTTGAGTAGTAGGGTGGATGAGGAGATGCTGGCTTGAGTCGGCAAGTAGAGATGATGAGTAGAAGCATTAGGGAGACTTGACGTTTCGATCAGGTTGACTGTCCGTCTTCAGGATGGCTTGGTATAAGACCAGACATGGCTTTAATTTCATGCCTATTTGATTTATTCTTCAGCAGTAACATGCATGTACAAATAATTTGGTGGCCATTTCATAGGATTCATGTCAAATTCACTGTGACTCTTTTGAGTACAGGTTTCTATGTTTTTGTTTGTACTGTATATTGGAGCCAAAACCTGATGAGCCATCCTATGGAACAACTTCCTAATCATGAGAGAAATATTTGTGAAGGAGATAGATTTTAAACCTCTCTGAAAATGTGTGTAACATGACCGAGCGCCCAGCACTCTTTACTTTGTTTACTTTCTAATTGCATTTCTGAATTTAGGGGCATGTTCTGTGTTGTACACTACAAAGGAAGTGATGATTATTATTGTGATCATTATGATTAATAATTGTCTTCATTAATTTACTCATTTAATTTGTTTGATGTATTCATCACTAGCTATATCGAACCTGGCAATACTCATCAGATGTATCACCATGAATCGTCATGGAGTCTTGCCTGACATTGCGTTGAGTAGTCTAAGACAGCTTCAACACTGGAGAGAGAAATCAAACTCTGTCTTCCTTTTCAGTGGGTGAGTTAATCATTTTCATCATACTGCATTTGTCATTTCATGCAAGCAGGCAGTTATTTGTCCAGGAGCCTATAAAACAATGGTTAGCAATGATCATACGATTGATTCTTTTGAACACAATGAAGAAGAATAATAATAATGTTCCGCATTTATATAGCGCTTAATACATCGGAACGACGTCACTAAGCGCTTTACAGACATATTATTACACCGGTCATCGGATCCTTGCATGCCTGCATACATATATGCCCCTTCTCCACTCCCTGGGGAGCATTCCAACAAGAGTTCCAAGACTCAATTGCTAGGCATACTACATATAGGCTTTCACATCCTACCGGGTACCTTTAACATCCTACCGGGTACCTTTAACACCTGGGTCGAGAGTGGCAAAGTGTGGATTAACGCCTTGCCAAAGGATGCTAGGCCATGGTGGGATTCGAACACACGACCCTCTGATTACAAGGCGAGAGTCAGAACCGCTACACCACGGCACTTCCATTATCCTCACAATCAATGCCTTTTACCATACTCGTGAGTACTTTATCATCGTTGGGATGGGAAGATGTCATTTCACACAAGTTTTACAGAATATGACTTAATCATTTTGATTGGCAGAGAAGTTCTTAAGAGCATTTCATGAATAGAGTTGTTGCCCAATTATGTTATCTGACAAGTTTTGTTGTATACAACATCCACCATGATAGCAAGTTTTAGATTTGCACGTCAACTAGTGGACTGCGACGAAAGTGCGTCATAATAGTCTGCTTTGTGTTTACGGTATACAGGACCGCTGGAGTAGATCACCACGTGGCTTCAATCAATTGGCAAGGATTTGATTGCTTGTTTACTACATTTCGAACGAGCGTGATCTGAGCGAAATCCACGGTCGTCATCATGAAGTTGACGTTTCAAGAATGGCTTGCAGATGCTCAGTGTCTCCCAATTATGTGCTCGACTGACTGTATACCAGCAACACCAAGCAGACTACTATAAAGTACTTTCGTCGCAGTCCACCTGCAAATCGCAAAAATCCCTATAAGCAGTGCTTCTCAGAGTGTCAATATGAAGGAAAGTTTCAGATCTGACAACTTTTCCGACAAAAAATGTATCTTCCCCTGGTCCTCATAAAACAGCATAGAAATCATTGCAGAGCTTCTTTTTTTTTTTACAATTGATTGCATTGACTACAATATACAATAGATCAGGAATATCAAGCATACGATTAACTTTGTGCTATGGGACACTGGTCTCTGAATGTTACCATTGGTTGCTAAGAATGAAAACTTGTCAGTTGGGACAAGCCTCATGAAAACTTTCAAGTAACATTTCTATTGATCCTTTTCTAAAAAGATACAAATCCCATTACATAGAGAGAGAGAAAAAAATACATGAAGAATGATTTTGAAATCCAGTCTGCATCCCTGGTTTGTTGCTATATCTGGTAAGCCTTAGCCAAATCTTTAATATAAAATGGATATGACTCCATACGTTTATACACAGGGAGGAGCTGGAAGGAGCCTCCTCAGAACTGCTCTGTCTCAACATCAAGATGGTGCAGCTAGTGACTTGTATTGTTGAGAAGATCCCTGAGGAGCTGGAATCACATGACTGGGACTTCATCCTTTGTTCTCTGGTTGCTTGGGTGCAGGTCAGTGAACTTTCTTCTTTTTCATACATTCAGATATTAGATATTTATATGAAGCTCTTTAATGATAACAAAAATAATACAAACAATTTATAGGATGCTTACATGTACATGTAATACAGGCATTTCCAAGCCCACTTTTTTCTGTTCATAACTTAAAACTTGGTCAGACCAGCCATCACTAGGTAATCTATACTGACTGTTGCATCTCATGGGGGGGGGGTGTTTCACAAGGTTGTTTGTAAATGATACATTGAATACTGGATACTGGTGTGTCAGCAAAGTAGGACTGAATTTTCTAACGCCCCAATCAAAGTTGAAAATGATAATCTCCAATGCAAGTGGTGATAGTGGTCAATGATGAGGGTGGTTGCCTGTAGCAGGGGAACGGGCAAAGCTAGTTTGCAAACCAACTTCATTCCTTGAACATAATATAAAAAATGTACATCATCAAACAATGTGAAAGAGAGTTTATTTGGACTTTGATTTGATTTGTATGTTATTTTTTCTCTAGGCATGCAGTGAAAACACATCAAACGTCCAGTCCTCATCAGTCTTAGCTGCCACCCTGTTTGCCGCGACCTCTGACCTTTTGTCCAGTACGTCCAGGCTCTTTGGACATTCCGACAGATCGGCCAAGCTTCCATCTGGCCTCCTGACCGAGTGGAGTGAGTTCTTCAGCGATGGGGCTTACAGTGTTTTCCTACCAGCATTCATGCAGTTCTTAGGTGAGTTTGTGCTGGGCCATGAATGCATCAGCAAGGATGCCACTACTTTATAGAGTAAATCTTGACAGTTGACTTGTTAAATTCTATTTTCAGCCAAAGAAAACACATTTTTGTTTACAAAATAGCTCAATGGTTTTAAAAGAAATCTTTATGAAACTGGCCCCTGATCTTTGAATAATGAAGCAGCATATCAGGGGAGCGTATCATCAAGATTTTTGTCCAACAAGTTGTCAGGTCTGACAACTTTCCTTGGTTATGATTGGCTGAAAGGTGCTGATACCATGGTAACTGTCGGATAAACAGTACTTGTTGGATAAAAAGTCGGACAAGTCTTTTCCTTTCATGGAGAGCTTTTTGTTAAACCCTAGTTAGGTGAGCTGTTTGTACATCATACATCCTGGATCTTAGAAATTGGCCACGATATCACCTTGAAATTGTGACTCACTGCTTTAGCATGATGTATATAATTGCTTGTTAAATTTGTCTAGGTTATGGGATTTCACTGTATGCTAATTGCACTTATGTAGAATTTATGCATGATTGTTTTTTTTTTGCATCAAAACATTTAGTGAAGCCCAAAAGATATTCTGTTTACGGTAGTCTTGGTAAAAAATCTTCCAAATTCAGATGTCAAAATAAATTGATCATGTATTCTATTGTTTTAAGATTCTTATGTATTGTCATCTTATATGTTTTTCATAACTTTTTTTCATTTAAAATTATGATACTTTCACCCTTCCAGAGCAAGAGAGTGTATGGAATGCTGCTGGTATGGATCTATCCCCTCTCCTCTATGCCCTGTGCGAGGCTGCAGCTTACACCCCGACGGAGCAGCTGAAGGGACATTGCCTACCCACCAGGCTACAGCCAGGAAGCACAAGACATGTCCCTGACACCCTTCACACTCTCCTTAACCACCTAGTGGCTCTTCTCACTAAACCGTACAGACCGGTCCAGATGGCGGCTTTTAACATGCTGCAGAGGTAGGCTTTTTAAAGAAAATTTAATCAATTTTGATTAAATAAGTCCAAGTCCATCTAATGCCCTATCGTCATCTCTTAGAGCTTTTCAGTAGTCATTAAGGACATTTTTTTTCCAATAGTTAATTGCTTGTGATTTATGTATGTTTTTTTCATTCATATTTGTTTTTAGCCGTTGCTTCTTGGTAAAGCATGATGATAGAGTCAATATGAAGATTATTGGATAAATACCAATATTGCATCGATTGGGACTCCTTCTCACTGGTCTGGGATATTCTTGTGCCTTTTTATTTTTTTCCCCCAATTTGTGCTTTAAAGGTATTGTTTAACTTTGTGAGCAGCCGATTTAAAAAATTCTCAAACCAAGATGAAACATGTGTACAAGTGCATGTATTAGAACTAATAAACCCTGAAAACAACCATTATTGAGAATGAAAAGCTAAAACTACAAGGCAAACCCCGATTTTGTAAATAGGTGTCTTATAGACGCCTAAATAGTACACATAACTGTATGGGATGAAATTAAGATGGTGTTTCCGGTCACTTTATATTTCAATTTTTGAAGCACTAAATAAGGATTTTTGAACGCAATTTTTTCAGGGCTTCATTTTTGTAACCATGGACCTATTACGAATGGACATTCAACGAGAGCATTTTATGACCACCACCTGTTTCCAGCTGTCAAAATCGCTGTCTAACCCTTAACTTTCTCTTTACGCGGTTTTTACGACGACCGCCCGGGGCGATTGTTTACACAAGCTCCTTTCGGCCAATGATCGTCACCGATCGATCACTGGCCCTCTTTCGACCAAAGACGGTCATGTTTTAGCCCGAATGCCAAAATGGAAAGTCCCTACATTACCTAGAATGCAATGCGCAATTCATATCCTGTTTTTCAGGGCATAATTTTAGGCTGTCTATAATGTGCGATTGTCGTCTGACCATCAAAAAAAAATCCCGTTAAATTTCATCAATCCTGTGGAATTTTACGCCAAAATGAAAATCAACTTCTGACCGAAGGTAAGCACTACTATCGACATCAATATTGTCCGAAATAGATGCATTTTTAACGGTTTTCCGCACATTTCTCCGTCAAATTTTAACTGCATCTGTGTCGTAAATATACTGATCAGCAAGGTGATGTCAATGCATTTCATGTGCGGTTATTTGCGATGTACGAAAAAAATACGTTTATGCACGCCTGTTTTCTTGTTTCTGCAATCATTTTCATAGCGCTAACGTTCGCTGCTGTGCATTGCTTTTGATAAAGTGAACGAACAACATCGTAATGGGTAGGAGCAGCGCACAATTGATTTCCGCTGTCCATCAGTGATAGCGTGTTTTACGACCGGCTTGATGGGCGTCAGCTGCCAGCGCTCTGTTTATAAAAGGATTAGCGGTGACGGTCTTTGGCCCAAAGGAGGGGATTGGTTGAATGTCCATGTGTGATAGGTCCATGTTGTAACATATCACAGACACAGATGACAAGTGTGACCTTCGAGCTCAGATTTTTTAAAAGTCAAACCAATGTTAACAATCACTTTAATGTAGAAATGATCCATCATTGTAGTGGCTTTGCCCTAAAAATACTGAAATTTAAGATGTGTCATATTTTCATTTCCTCTTGATTTTTTTTCAGCCGGCAAGATGCTTTTAAAAACTGCCTCCTCTTTGAAAATGTGTGGTGAAAATAATCTCAATAAAAAATTTCTTGGTTTTTGACCCCTTTATAGCCTACTGACCCTTTAATGTTCCTTCTTACCAAAAGACTTCAAGTTGTGACTTTGACCATGCTATAGGTATTTTCAGGGGCTTTCAAAAATAATTATGTGACTACATGTATTTACTTCTAAAATCACCACCCTAGACCATAGT
This sequence comes from Lytechinus variegatus, assembly GCF_018143015.1. Classification (NCBI taxonomy): domain Eukaryota; kingdom Metazoa; phylum Echinodermata; class Echinoidea; order Temnopleuroida; family Toxopneustidae; genus Lytechinus; species Lytechinus variegatus. Next base: position 23,678,485 of record NC_054743.1, on the reverse strand, counting down.
AATAGCATTATTCTGTCTTTCTTTGCATTCAGGGTAATGCCAGAATTTGCCAGGTATGACGAAGAGTATCTTCAGGTCAAGAACAAAACACAGGCCGATGATGAGGATGAGGCACCCAGTATGTGAGTACGCACAGAGCTATTGGATTAGCTAATCGATATGTTCCCAATATGTTTCCTAGATAATAATAATATATAGCATTTATAAGGTGCCGATTATGTAGTTGCCTGTTCAGTAGCCCACATTGTATTACCCAGGCTATAGCTCCACCGACTAAAGTCACTTGGTGCATTCAAGGAATTAATCCTGCTGGGTACCCATTTACCTCACTGGAGTTGAGTTCAGCACATTACATGTACTTCTTGCAGAAGGAAACAGACCATGGCTTGGATTCAAACCCACATCCCTCTGAAATTTTCATAGGGGTAAAACTATCAATCAATGAGAATCAAATCTTGTTTGGGGTCAGTTCATGCAGTGTATATGCATATAATCATGCTTCTTGTCAAATTTATTTCTCTGTCCACCTGCAGCGGTTGCTGGAGGCATCATGTTTGCTTATTAATCTGTCTCTTTTTGGTTTTTGTCTTACCTGCGAAGCAGAGTGAGACTATAGGCGCCGCTTTTCCGACGGCGGCGGCGGCGTCAACATCAAATCTTAACCTGAGGTTAAGTTTTTGAAATGACATCATAACTTAGAAAGTATATGGACCTAGTTCATGAAACTTGGCCATAAGGTTAATCAAGTATTACTGAACATCCTATTAAAGTTTCATGTCACATGACAAAGGTCAAAGGTCATTTAGGGTCAATGAACTTAGACCATGTTGGAGGAATCAACATTGAAATCTTAACCTGAGGTTAAGTTTTTGAAATGTCATCATAACTTAGAAAATATATGGACCTAGTTCATGAAACTTGGACATAAGGTTAATCAAGTATCACTGAACATCCTGCATGAGTTTCACGTCACATGACCAAGGTCAAAGGTCATTTAGGGTCAATGAACTTTGGCCGAATTGGGGATATCTGTTGAATTCCCATCATAACTTTGAAAGTTTATGGATCTGATTCGTGAAACTTGAACATAATAGTAATCAAGCATCACTGAATATTTTGTGCAAGTTTCAGGTCTCATGATTAAGGTCAAAGGTCATTTAGGGTCAATGAACTTTGGCCAAATCGGGGGTATCTGTTGAATTACCATCATAACTTTGAAAGTTTATTAGTCTAGTTCATTAAACTTGGACATATGAGTAATCAAATATCACTGAACATCCTGTGCGCGTTTCAGGTCACATGACCAAGGTCAAAGGTCAATGAACTTTGGCCGAAGTAGGTGTATCAGTTGAATTACCATCAAAACTTTGAAAGTTTATGGATCTGATTCATGAAACTTGTACATAAGAGTAATCAAGTATCACTGAACATCCTGTGCGAGTTTCAGGTCACATGATCAAGGTCAAAGGTCATGTAAGGTCAATGAACTTTGGCCATGTTGGGGTTTTTTGTTGAATAACCATCATATCTCTGTAAGTTTATTGGTCTAGTTCATAAAAAGTGGACATAAGAGTAACCATGTATCACTGAACATCTTGTGCGAGTTAGAGTAGTATTCAAAGTCAGCACTGCTGCTATATTGAACCGCGTGATGCAGGTGAGACGGCCAGAGGCATTCCACTTGTATGACAGCTACAGGACCGTTTGGCAGATCATGTTAAAACTTGACATATGTATGGATATTGGATAATGGGAATTATGATGATGATCTGATCATAATTGTGTAGGTTTCGTTTCATTGTGGTCATTATATGGAAGGTCACAGCGGTCATTGTCTACATTGATATTTATTGTTCTCTCGATAATTGAAGAGCTATTTCAGGGTTAATGGAAACATGGCTCAAGTATGCTTTGGGAAACTTCATTCACTGATCAAACTTGCACAGCAATCAAATACAGGTGTGACTGTTTGGAGTCAGAAAGTCTCTTTTAAAACAAATACAACATCTGTTTTAGCTCAAGATAATGTGAAATTAGTATTTGACATCCCCTGATCACTACACCAGCTGGATTGAATACACACATGGGAAGTGTTTCAAATGCAAACAGTCAGTGATTTCACTGATTATATTTGTTCTGAGCCGATCAGATGCCATTGCAAAGTACCCTTTTTATTTTAAATGTACATTTGACTTAGATGGAATTTTGCTCTCTTTATGCTTGGGAGTGTTTTATGAGAGGATGTTTCATCCGACAAGTCCCATTTTATCCGACAGTTACCATAGGCACAGTGCTTTTCAGCCAATCAGACTCCAGGAAAAATGTCAGGGCCCATCTTACGAAGAGTTACGATTGACCCAATCAATCGTAACTCTATGGAAATCCATCAGTGCCATAATTTTTTCAACAAGAAATTTGCAAAATTTCTATTGTAAACAAAGGAGAACACACCAAATTGTCAAGAAATTAATGATTTTTTTATGTACATTCATATGTAGAAATCTTTTTGAACAAACATGCATGTTATGTGTTGAATTTGCTGGCTTTCCATAGTTGCGATTGATTGGATCAATCACAACTCTTGATATGATGGGGCCCTGATCTGACAACTTGTCAGACAAAAATGTTGATAAAGTTCTCCCCTGTTTTCTTCAAATCAACTTGATGTTATTTGATTAAAAATTGAAGTTGATATACATTTTATATCACGTACTTTTATCCCATTAATCTATTTTGATTTCATTTATATTACCCCTTTTCTATCTGTCTCTCTCTTTTTTCTGCCTGTACATATGTTTCTCTGTTTTTTTGTCTCTTCCTCTCACTGTTTCTCTTTATCTCTGTGGCCTGTGTGCATGTTTGTCTGTCTGTCTGTCTGTCTCACTCTCTCTGTTTCTTGTATGTATGTTTTTATGTACATGTATGTATGTTTTTATGTACATGTATGCATGTCTCTCCCCCTCTCTCTTTTTGTTTCTCCGCTGTCTGTTCTTGCCTCTTTGTCTCTGCCTGTGTACATGTTTGCATGTATGCCTGCTTCACTCCCTCTCTCTCTCTTTGTCTTCGCCTGTTTGTATATCACTGTTTTCTGTCTTTATCTCACCATTCTTTCTGTCTCTCCGCCCCTCTCTGTCTCTCAATAACTCAATCATGCAATCTCCCTCTCTCTTTCCCTCTCCTTGAAAACAAAATACCACTTCATCAGCTTGCCTCCGACTGGCCTGCAGAAACTGCTAGACTCCTCTACAGCCTTCATGGAAGCTCTTCTCCAGGACATACCCGTAGGCGAGTGCACCATTGTAGAGCCTGGTTCCGAAGCCTACATGCAGACCTCTTCATACCTACTGGCATGGAAGCTGTACTTGACAATTTTTCGAGCTGCCACGATGGAGGTACTTCAAAACACATAACATGGAATTTATTTATCATTAATGTAGTTGAGGTTGTGAGAGGAAACCTCCCAGACTTAGTGCACTTGGCTCGGCCTGAGGCCAAGGCATAGGTCGGAAAATGTGGCCTGGAGGTCGGCCTTAACTACATGCCTTGTATTGATACACATCATCGTCTTCCCGTACAAAGGCCGTTGCGCGTCGCCTTCCCGCGAAAGGGCAGTTATCGTGCAGTGAACACTACGTGCTAACGGCCTTTGTGCTGGAAGGCGACAACATGTAGAGTTCCATGATTTTCAAGATTCTAGTTATAATTCTTAATTACTCATTTGAAACAATACACAATGCAATCAAGCCTGCATTAGGGGGCACCTAGCCTGTATAGGACCATGTGTCTGTATAGACCACTCTTTGGGTTTCCCTTGAATACAATTCCCCATTGAATACATTGTAGGTATTAATGTATTTCATGTAAACCTATCCATAAAGACTACCTATTCATATAGACTGCTACTTTTCTTACTCTTCTTGTCTCCCTTGCATGTTTTTATAGGCAGGTTTGCAGGTTTTATTGTATAACTTAACAAAAATGTTTTTCACACCTTTTTGTAAACATTCCATTGCAGTGAAATAGATCAAACTAAATATGTAACAAAATTTATTTTGTGAATTGTTTAATATATAAACAACTGGCATGTATTGTCTGAATTATATACACATGCAACATACCTTTGAAGGAATACCCACTACAAAATTATATCTACTAAAGATATTTCTTTCTCTTTCTTCTCCTTCTTTTGCCAGGTGACATATTATTGGTTTTAAAGTACATGTAGAGTGTCACAAATGTAAAAAAAAATAGGTGAAATACCTATTTTTCTGAATTCAATTGATGTGAGACTGTTTTTGTTCTCCAGGTAAGAGCACAGTACTCCTCCTATCTGAAGCAGACGAAAGGAATTCATTCTTTACTGGAGAGTCTCTTTTGTCTTATACCAGAAGATCCAACCTTAGAGAGGTCAACGACCCCTAGCAAGGGGTCACAGGTGACCATGTTCAGCAAGCCTCCGGACTTAACCCCCAAAGGTATGACTAAAATGCCTTTAGTTGATAATCCTGTACTGACCGCACAAAATTTTGTTAGCGCTAACAATGCACTAACAGAGGCCCTGTTAAAACAGATAATGTGGCAGCAATGCCTAATGTTACAACAATGCATTACTTACACATTGAAACAAATGTTTTGACTTTACAATCCGTAATATGTGATTGGGCTTACTGTTAGCGCTCTGTTGGGCTAACAACGTTTTTGTGCAGCCTGCGCTGGTTGTTACATCAAGAAATGTAGTTTTATGAATTGCTATAATACAGCTTCAGGAATTAAGCAACTTGAGGGTGTTTCACAAAGATATAGACCATATCAAAGTTACCTTGTGCACACTGTTCCTACTGACTTACTCTAACCTGTGCATTATTTGTATTATGTTCCTTGACAGCCTCCCACGTGAAGGTAAATGAGGTCCAGCACCTTGCCTGCTCGGTCTTCTTCAGTCTTCTTCAGGATGTACCAGCTATCGCCAGACAGTGGTGGACATTGCAGGACAGAAGAATAGCCCCGTATGTTGACAGGTACAAATCTTTCACTTCGTATTCGCCATTTTTGAACATTTCAAACTACATACATGGCTCAGTATTTTCCAGGGGTAGATTTGAGGCTGGAAGTTAAGAGTCAAGAGGTCGCTGGAGAAAATCTCGTACAGACTTTACACGTGACTGAGCCTGAGGTTAAAGGACAAGTCCACCCCAACAACAACTTGATTTGAATAAAAAGAGAAAAATTCAACAAGCATAACACTGAAAATTTCATCAAAATCGGATGTAAAATAAGAAAGTTATGACATTTTGCTTCATTTCACAAAAACAGTTACATGAACGAGCCAGCTACATTCAAATGAGAGTGTCGATGATGTCATTCACTCACTATTTCTTTTGTTTTTTATTGTTTGAAATATGAAATATTTTGATTTTCTTGTCATTGTCATGTGAAATGAAGTTTCATTCCTCCCTGAACACGTGGAATTCCATTATTTCAATATTTTGTGCTTCAGGCAAGGAGGTCCTAATCGTCAAATTCGTAAAAATTGAAATATTGTATAATTCAAACAATAAAAAACAAAAGAAATAGTGAGTGAGTGACATCATCAACTCTCTCATTTGGATGTAACTGGCTCGTTCATATAACTATTTTGTTAAAAATAAGCGAAACTTTGAAATGTCATAACTTTCTTATTTACATCCGATTTTGATGAAATCTTCAGCATTGTGCTTGTCTGATTTTTCTCTATTGATTCAAATTAACATTTTTCTGAGGTGGACTTGGCCTTTAAGGGTTAGGATCAGAAGATGGGAAAGGAGAAACATAATGGCAATAGTTTGAAAGAAAGGGGGAATGAAATTATCAATGTTTACAAAGTAGATGACTATGATTGATATATGTAACTTTCACATTTGGAAACTTGGTACTGTAAGCACTAGTAGATTGTGAGGAGTTATGTCAAATTTCTCATTTTTTGTGGACATCAGAAGTTCATGGATTTCTCCTAAGCACCTTTTCCCTCGGCCATAATACAATGTAAAGCATATTGTTCCATGTCCTGAACAAAAATAGCAGTGAAACTTACATCTACAAGCCTTTCTCTGAATTTCTTTTGAACCTCTTATCCTCTTTGAACCTCTTACCCTTTCTCTGAATTTCTTTTTTCTCTATCAATTTTTACTTCAACTTCAGCTATAAGACTACCTTCAAATCTTCAATACTACTGGTTTCAAACTATGGATTCTAGATATACTTGTTCTAAAACATTTGTTCATGTTCAGGCCGATATGTTAGAACTGTATTTCGTAAATGAATCATATTGAACAAGTAGCGCAAGGAGCCATTGACATGTGAATTGGATTGAGTGACAAATTACAGTAATTGTTGCTGGTATTGAAATTTTTATGTCAAGTACTTGTATGGTAGGAATGTGAAAAACATGTTGATGTATTTGCATTGAAGGTGGGGAGAAAGGGAAGGAACAGAAGGATAAGAGGTCTGGGGGGGGGGGCAAGAAAAAAAGAAGAGTAGGAGAATGAGGAGGGTAAAGAGAAAGAGGAGGAAGAGAAGGAGAAGAAGGAGGAAGAAGAAGAACAACTCAAAGAATGTTGCTCAAATGAAAGTTTGTTATTCTGTTGTATTTGTTCTTTATAAATTTCACAAATTTGTGTTAATCCAAAATTGCTCCTGAGAACGGGGGAACCAGTAAGTTCAGTCCATTTTTTTCTCCAAATCTTGATCAGTTAACAGTATTTTTAGTTCATCATCAATTGTTTTTGGAGATCTCGCTGGGGCATGACTGAACAAAAAAATTGTTTTTGCTTGCTTCTACCACCTTTCATATTTTGGGTCAAATATAGCCAAGTTTTTGTTATCCCTTTGTAATAAAATGACCATTGAATTTCATTTCCAAGTTACTAGTTGATCAAACTCTCCCCTCCCCCATGTCTTAATTTTCTTTCTTACCAGCTCCCATGTGTCACACCTCAAGGCTAGATGCACCACAATTTGAGATTTTCCTGTTCTAGATCTACCGGTATATTCTTTTATACATGTAGGGCAAATCAAAAGTACAAACAGAATTGATAGGGTGGTGGTTAATCAAACTTCCCCTGTGGATTTGCATCTGCCTTTGCATCAAGTGTGTGCTTGCATTTTCTACATTCGATGGCCCTACCTTTCCTTTCCCCAGGTTCACCACCAAGTTTGTCAGTCCCCTGCTATGTGCGGAGGAGATCCGCTCTGTCCAAGAGAACCCCAGCACGGCCGAGAACATGACCGTCAAGGCCCGTCTGTCCACCCGAGAGGTCATCGCCACCTACTCCATGCAGGAGCTCAACATTGAGATGATGATAACCCTGCCGGCCAACCATCCCCTGGGACCCATCGAGGTGGACAATCGACGCAAGGTGGCCGTAGGGACATCACAGTGGCGGCAGTGGACGTTGATGCTGACCACCTTTTTGACCCATCAGGTATGTTTCTTGATACTCGAGTCACATTATCATTGTGAGAGACTGACATGGTGTGTGTTTGGAATACTCCTTAGGGAGTGGAGGATGTGCATTCATTGTGTGTGGGAAATACTGATTGATTCAGATGACTTAGCAATGTTATGATTTGTAAGCTCTGTATATCCTTAATATTAAGTGCCTTATAAAAGCAGGATTATTATTACTCAATTTTCTCTCATTTCCCTTGAAGCATCTTGGCATGGTGGTGCTGACTCTTTGTTTTCAACCAGAGAACCGTGGGTGCAAATCCTGTGTTTGTTAGGAACCTGTCTTTTTTCAATCAAGATATTTGATTTCTAAATTCCACCCACAAATAGGTTAGTTTTAAAACACATCTTGGCCACAACATGATATATATTGATGCCTTCTTTCACTGGTGGATCCAGGGGGGGGGGGCACAGTCAGCCCATGCCCCCCTCCCTTCTGAGAGGCATAATTAAAATTTGTAATGTAAAAATGCTGTTAAAACAGAAGTGTGCCCCCCCCCTTTGGAAGTAAAGACCTTTTTTTTGCTTGTCAAATTTTTTCGTGGACGAAATACCCCTCATTTTTTGTTAAAACCCTTTCTTTTGCTTGTCAAATATTTCCTTGGGAGACTGTGCCCCCTTTAAAAAAAAATCCTGGATCTGGCCCTGCCTTCTTTGATTTAACAATCTATTTTGATAATGAATTCATATTTTGAAAATCAGTCATCATTAGATTTGGCTTGCATGCAGTTTACAAAGCGTGATGCGCGCATATATTCTGCGCACAGATCATTCTTACATTGGGTGTTATTTGTCTCATTACGCACAGTGGTTATTAGTAAGTATTTTGCTTAAATTTGCTTGATATATACTAGAGTAAAATACTTGTAAATATGATCTGGATATGACTTTTAACATTTTGCTTGGCCAAGTAAAATGCTTAATAAAATACTTTTATACAAAATCAATACTTTCAATTGAATACTGATCCAGGTATTTTCGCCAATGTGAAAACAAAATACTCATGATACTCCCCACAAAAAGATCCTACTTGTCAAAATTATGAGAACTCTGCAGGGATTTTTCCAAGGTTGCAGGTATTCGACAGTGCAAAGCAAATCTCCAGAACTTTCTCAGCCCATTGAGAACATGTAGTTGGGTGTGGTCACCTCCTGGGAGTGTGATTTTTAATTGTGCGCCCTGCCTGCCAATCAAACATTATTGCGCATGCTCGTAACCAAGAACTTACCCAGAAAGGGTCTGCTTTGGGTCGATATGAATGCAGAAAATTGTTATCAGGTATTTTTTAGCAAGTTCTTTTTAATAATTATCAGGTTTTCTAGTGATCGAGGTAGTCTGAATGCAAGTTATGGCATTATCATGTAATCTTTCCTGTCAACTGAGAGACTGAAATATACCGTCATAGATCTCCAATCCATTACATTTCACACCTTGGCTATTATCTAGCACCCCTCATGGCTACTGCATACAAATATATGTTGGTTACAATTTTCATTCATTCCAACCCTAAGGCCATTGTACTTTTCTTTACCGAGGTGAATTACTAACAGAAAGGGCATTGTGGCAGCACTTGACAAATTTAAGCATTTATCAGGATGTAGGAGTGTGAATCATGCAAAACCCCTTTGCTCAATAATAGTGTTATAATATTTCAAAGCTCCATACATTTATATATTCTTGAAATTTCATACATATACATGTTGATTTCAAAGATCAAGTCTACTCCAATGAAAAGTTGATTGTAATAGAAAGAGAAAAATCAGTCAAGCAGAGTACCAATCAGTTCTTGCTTATCTATTAAGAATAGAAATTTTTGCAAGTAACTTTTACAGTCAACACAATATTAGAGTAAATCTGCAAATTAATCTAAAAACCAAGTTACTATTGACATTCTTTTTTTTACTCTGGTACATATTATATCAAATTTTATGTTTCATATGAATTAGAACCCATAGATGCTATTTATGGCATATTTTTCCTCACTTCAGACAATTCATTTTCTTAGTTCACAGGATCATATTGCATAGGGGAAACATATCCACAATTTATAATGTGACCTAATTGTCAAAATGATGACAGTTTCCTACATGTATATCACATTCCAGAACAGTGATGACTGTCAATGCACTTTACAGACAGAATGAATGAATGGATGGATGGATGGATAAATAAATAAACAAGTGAAATAAAAAATGAAGAAATATGTTTCAATGTAATTACTTTGAGCATAAATGACACATGTACTTTATCAATCTGATATAATAAAGATCAAGTCTACTCCAATGAAAAGTTGATTGTAATAGAAAGAGAGAAATTAATCAAGCATACAATGTAGTACCAATAGTTATCACCATCTATTAAAGACAAAAAAATGAAGTAACTTTTCACAGTCAACACAATATTAAAGTAAATCTGCACATCAATTCAAAACCAAGTTATAGTACTATTGATGTTCCTTTTTTTACTCTGGTATATATATATATTAAATCATATTTTATGTTTCATATGAATTACAACCCCATAGATACAATTTATGACATATATTTCCTCAATTCAACAATTAATTTTTTTGGTTCACAGGGGAAACATATCCTAATTGTCAAAATGACATTGACAGTTTCCTACATGTATATCACATTCTAGAACAGTGATGACTGTCAATGCACTTTACAGACATACAATGATCAGATACAGAATTATGCTTTATGAATTTGAACACTGGAAATGAACAACAAAAAAATAAATCTGCAAGAAAATGTAGAGCTTTTGGACCCTTGCACCCCTTCTACAAAAAGTAATGAATGAATGAATTAATTAATGAGTGAATAAATGGATGAATGAATAAATGAATGAATGATTAACTAATTGATTGATTGATTGATTGGATGGATAGATGGATGAATGAAAGGATGAAGGGATGGATGGATGAATGAATGACTGACTGAATGAATGGATGGATGGATGAATGAATGGATGGATGGAGGGAAGAATGGATGGATGAATGGATGGATGGATGGATGAATGGATGGATGAATGGATGGATGGATGGATGAATGAATGGATGGAGGGATGAATGGATGGATGGATGGAAGGATGAATGGATGGATGGATGAATGAATGGATGGATGGATGAATGAATGGATGGATGGATAGATGGATGGATGGATGAATGATCGACTGACTGACTGAATGAATGGATGGATGGAAGGATGGAAGGATGGAAGGATGGATGGATGGATGAATGAATGCATGCATGCATTAATGAATAAATGATTGAATGGATGGATGGATAGATAAATGAATGAATTAAGAAAGTGATAAATGAAAGAATGAACAAATGAATGAATAGATAAGTAAATAAATAAATAACTAAAATAAAATAATTATGTTTTAATGGAATGACATTAATTAAGCATAACTGACATACTACTTCATCAAACTGATTTGATAAATCAAGGTTAGAAAATTGAAAAAAGATGGGAAACAGATTTGATATGAAATACATGTACATCTAAATAATTTTTGCACCTGCTGGCGTCTTCCGGCTTCATCTCTGTGTAAGGTCATGAAAGGACTTTTATTCAATGCATTCTAATGGCTTCATTTTATGCTGTAGGGCCTGTGCATTATTTATTAATAAATCACCTTGAAATAGGGTACATTGACATTTGTAGTAATGCCTTTTGTGCTAGGAATTATTATTTAATAACCCATTTGATGTTTGAATGCAGATCATTTTGTGAGCATATTTAACAGAACAGCAAACTCTCATGTGGTTAGTTTATGAAAATACATTCAAAAGTGCCTGCGTATGTTATGGTTGTTTTTAACAATAAAAACAATCAATAGATTGAATTATGAATAAAAACATCATCTCATATCTCGATCTTGAAAAATTACATTGGTCATTTATCTTTTTGTTTTCATTCATTGATACTCTACAGATAAGAACTCTATGAAAAATTTGAACTTTGATTTTTTTTAGACATACAACATTGCCTCAAAGTTTCACTCTGAAGAAAATACATTGATATTACACTTTCACATGATGCATAACTCAGGCGTTTCATCTCCATTTATTTTTTAGTAATGATTTATTTTGTTTTGAAAAGTGAAATAACAAGTATTGGAATTGAAATAATGTCAATTTCAAATATGCATAAACTGAGATATTTCACCACTAATATATTTAATATGGATTTCACATATCTGCATGTACAAGTATCCAGATTTCTGTTACAGGTATTGGAAGATGACTGTGATGTTTCGACTACTTCAAAGTTACAATCATTTAAATATTAAACACAAAATCCAAAGAACAAGTACAAGAACTGGAAGTAAACACAAAAGGATTTTCTTTCATTTGAATAAGCTTTCATTTATCATCATTTAGACATTTTGATATGGATAAAGAAAAGTATTCTTCTTTCAGACTACTATTTACATTTATACTATCATATCTTATGACAAAAAAGACAAGATAATTGATTTGAAAAATTGAAATCAGATAAAATTAAAAAAGAAATCATCAGAAAACGTTTTTGTGTGTACCGGTAATGAGTGAAGTGTACACTTAAAAGATGAGGAACGATTTGCTTATTTTTAAAAACAATTTTGAAGTACAGTGTAGGAAATGAGATTTGATTTTTTTTATTCCAATTAGCTTTTAAGTAAGAATGAAACATAAAATTACTAAAAGATGATGCTCAATGTGGTCAATCATTGAAGTTAAATTTTCACATAAAAGCAATTGTAACGGTCAATACACTTTAATGAGATTTGATTTTTATGATGGTAATCCAACATAATTCTCAAAAGTAAATCTTTAGAGAATGTTAGGCAGGCTTTGATTAAAACATCCAGTTGATGATGAAAAAGAAAAGAAAACCCTTTCCAACCTGAAAGTCAACACTAAGCTAACCGTGTCGTATTTCGATAAGGATTTAACGGCTCAAAAGTTAACAGCGGTCGATTCAATTCCATTTTGATAATGAATTTATGCGGTATTGGATGGCATCCATCTAGTATGATGGGACTTCTTGTGTATTACCGTTTCCATGGTTGCACCATTCGTTTGTCATCATCCGCGGTTCTTGCCTGAATATACTAATCACCCGATTGGTTTCAGCCAACTAGTTAATTACCTTTTGCTTTAATAAACAAATTGTTTATTAGTGTACACAATATAGGGAAAATAACGAGAGTCAGCTTGAAAATAATTACATGTACTGCATTTATTTTCAACTACATGTATATGCAATGTATATCTCTAAATGATCATATTTTGATATGAAATATTATTATATGTATGAAATATCACTTACACATTGTACATTTGATCAGTTACATGCAAAATTGAATTGTTATAGTATTCATTTTATTAGATAAATTTATTAGATACCAGCAATATGCTGGTATCATTGGGACCATATTGAGATAAATATGTGTATGTAAATAAATAAATAACACATTTATAGCAATATATCCTCATCAATGGCTAAAAGATCTAGAATATTATACAAAGTATTTTTTGCCAGAGCATTCCCTTTTAATGGTATACAATGCATTGATACTACCATATATTAATTATTGTAACATTATTTGGGGAAACTGTAGTAAAACTAACCTTGAACATTTACTTTTATTACAAAAGAAAAGTGTTAGGATCTGCACAAAATCAACATATCTTTCACACACTGATCCCCTTTATCGTCTAAAACGTATAAGATATATGATATAATTACTATACAAATAGCTATTTGTATGTATAAATATCATTACAAACTGCTTCCTCCTGTGTTTACCGATTTCTTTTCAAAAATATTCATACCCAACACGGACATGTCAGAATATTCACTTAATCCTAGAACACTATTAGCACATAAAACACTTGGACATCATGGGCCTGACATGGAATACATTGCCAGATTCACTCAAACAGTTAAGATTCATTTCTCCCTTTAAAAAAGGTATTAAAACAATATTATTGAATAAATATTCACAGAGTTAATCCTAAAATTGCTCTTTCTCTTTATCTAATGAAACACATAATTTCCAGATATTATTATGTTGATATGTTGGTGACTTGTGCTGATTTGTGCTGACATTCTCAGAAGGAAGGACTAAATTTCAATTTTCTATCATATATTTCGTGGATCATACTTAAGTATGTAGAAGTGTGTGAATGACTTTACCTTCCAGGTAAATGTTCTATTTCGAAGCCACTTCTGCTGACTATTATCAGTGAAATACAAATTGGCTTTCAACCATTTTGGAGTCCATGTTTTGTACTTCAGTCCCATTTGCTCAGTTTGATGTGGTTTCTACCTGATTTTGTCCAGCTTTAGTAGCCTACATGCATGTACTCTAGTGAACTCTGTGCTTCTTTGTTTGTGTCACAACTACATTGTCTACATAGTCTATTCATCGGTGTTATCTTTAGATAATGTACTGGATTCACCAGTGCTATCTTCAGGAGACGAATTCTATTCATTAGTGCTATCTTCAGGAGACCAATTATTCAGCAGTCTATTGTTACACTTCTTAGCAACCATGGCTGACAATGAGGCACCGATCACTAGAGCACGAGCAAAAGAACAAATTGTTAACTCAGCATTGATACAAGACATTGTGAAAGACATTCTACAAAATGATCGCTTTACAAGCCTTGTTGAAGAATCGGTTAACAAAAGGATGAATGAAATAGAAGTCGCAATAGAAAAGCAAAAGGCTGAAATCTTTGATTTACAGAATTCCAATGAGAGTAAGTCTAAGGAAATCTCAAAGCTGAAAGAAAAGATAGAAATCCAACAAACACAAATACAGAGACTTGATAACTTGACAAACAAACAGGAGCAATACTCTAGAAGAAACTGTTTGAGGCTATTCGGATGCACTGAAAGGAAAGGTGAAAACACTGACAAAATAGTAATGGACTTAGTTACAGGCGTATTAAAGGTTGATCTCACTCTTGATGATATAGAGAGAAGCCACAGAGTAGGGAAGCGTAAGGAGGAGACAGGAGGAAAAGTTACACCAAGAGGGATCATCATCAAATTTAAGTCATATCGGAAAAGACAAGAGGTACTAGCTCATCGGAGAAAACTGAAAGGAATGAAGAAATCTCTGGTAGAGGACTTGACGCAAAGAAATCAAGAACTTCTTAATCGCGCCAAAAGAGCTGGTCCTGTTGTCATGGACGCCTGGAGTGCAGATGGTCGCATCATCGCGTTACTGACAGAGACTGATGGCGATGGTAAGCATCTGAAACGAGTAATTCATAGCATCGAACAAGTAGAATCACTCAACAAATAAGAACTAGAAGCAAAGTGAGCTGTAAGTCCGACTGAATAATCCTCAAAATTTTGTTTTCCCTGGAAGGATACTTATTCACCATATAACCAAATAATTGTATTTATTTTTCCTTGCGAACTGATCACTAACTGTTCTATTTATCTTGTTTGTTTGTTTGCTTGTTTTGTTTTTTTTTGTTGTTTTTTATGATCTGTTACAAATTAACTCAATGATGCTTTTTTACATGTCTTCTATTTTTTCTATGTTATTCATCTCTCGATGGGAATGGATTTACATTAAGTATTTCACAATTTATTTATGTGTAGTAAAATAGATATTTGCATGGAATGTCCTTCTTGCCTTAATTCTGCATTTCCTTTCTATAATCTAAACAATGATGAATTTATGGATACTCTTCTATTTCACAAATCTGCTGCGAACATTGATATTAATGACCTAGAAAGTATTTTTGACAGAAAACATGAAAATAACATATGCAACATTGAAGATTGTGATCTACAGGAAGAGATGAATGAGTGTAAATATTATCTTGAAGCTGATTTCAAGCTTTTATCTGATACATTTGATAACGATTTTAGTATCTTACATTTTAATGCGCGCAGTTTGAATAAGAACTTTTGTGAAATAGTTGATTTTATATCTTCATTATCTTTTTCATTTTCTGTATATGGTTTCTCTGTCAGCCAGTTAAATGGATTCATTGTAAAACTCCAATGCTTTTTAACCTAGAAGGATATTCATTTGTACATTCCGATCGCAATGATGGTAGGGGAGGAGGAGTAGCATTATTAGTTTTAAATACATTAAATTTCAAAATCAGAAATGATATACATATTGATCATGATGGCACTGATATGTTATTTATCGAAATTATAGTTCAATCAGGGAAAAACATTATTGTTAGAATCATGTACAGGCAACCAAAGAGCAAAATTGACGGTTTTATTACTGAATTTGATAAATGTATTCAGGAACTTATTAAAGAAAATAAACTCGTATACATTATGGGGGATTTTAATATTGATATTTCTAAATGTACTTATAAATACAGTGTTGATTTTTTACAGGTATTATATTCATCACAGCTTTTACCGTTAATTGATAAGCCCACTCGCATTTCAGCTCTTAGTGCGACACTAATAGATAATATATTTACCAACAATATCAATTCATTCATCACCTCTGGAATTTTTTATCATGATGTCACTGACCACTTGCCAATTTTTCAAATTACAAATCATACCTTATTCAATACGTATAAACATGTACAGAATGTAAAAAAGCAATTGATTAATGATAATACTATTGATAATTTGAAATCAGATTTGATCAGGGAAGAGTGGACAAGCATTATTCATTGTGATGATGTAGAGATTGCTTACAAGAAGTTTAAAACTAAGTTTGCCTTCTATTACAATAAAAGCTTTACATTAGTCAAAAAGAAAAGTAAACAAAAATGCAGAAAACCTTGGTTGAATTTTGAATTATTAAAATTAATTCAAAATAAGAATAAGCTATATAAAAGATATTGTAAAGTTAGGTCATTTTCAAATAAAACAAAATATCATGAAGCCCGTAATAAGGTGAATAAACTAAGGAATCAAGCACGAAGAAATTATTTTGCTCATAAATTCAAAAAGACAAAAGGTGATATCAGGCAAACTTGGTCTGTGGTCAAAGAACTATTTGGTAAGTCAAAAAAATCTCTTCCAACATATTTCAAGATAAATGATCAAGATATTTATGATTCTAACATAATTGCCAATCACTTTAATGAATTTTTTATTAATATTGGTCCAAATATGTGCAATAATATTCCACGAGGTGATGAAAATGATTTTTATAAATTCTTGCCTCGATTGAATGAATCGTCACTATTTTTTACTCCTGTTAATGAATCTGAAATTTTCAAAATTGTACAATCACTTAAAAGCACTAATAGCTGTGGTATCGATAATTTTAATCCATGTGTTTTAAAAGAGATATCGGCCTTAATTTTGAAACCACTTGTACATATTTTTAATCTTTCTTTATGTACTGGAAAAATTCCATCGGAGTTGAAAATTGCTAAAATTACACCAATACATAAAAAGGATGATATGAATATTATAGGAAATTATAGACCAATATCTGTACTACCATTTTTTTCTAAAATTCTTGAGAAAATTGTTTATAATCGTCTAGAAATCTTTTTAACGAAACATGCAATATTGAATTCTTGCCAGTATGGTTTTAGAAAAAACGTATCCACTGAAATGGCTCTCGTTGACTTTCATAATTATTTAATATGTTCATTAAATAAGAAATTGCATACTGTTGGTTTATTTTTAGATCTAAGCAAAGCGTTTGATTCTATTGATCATGCAATTATGTTAAAAAAACTAAAAATATATGGAATACGAGGTACGGTATTGAAATGGTTTAAAGATTATTTGAAAGATAGAACTCAGATAACTTTTTACAGTGGTGTTTTGTCAGACCCAAAGAGAGTCAAATGTGGTGTGCCTCAGGGCTCAATTTTGGGGCCGTTATTGTTTTTATTGTACATAAATGATTTGATTAATTGTTCTAATAAACTGAAATTTATTCTTTTTGCTGATGACACCAATATTCTATGTAGTGATGAAAATTTTAACAACTTAAAGAAAACTATGAACGATGAATTACAATACGTCTCACAATGGTTTAATTGTAATAAGTTGTCACTTAACACATCGAAGTCCAGTTTCATTTATTTTAGTTACAAGCAAAGTTTTATTACAGATGACTTATCAAATAATTTAATCATCAAAATGAATAATGTTGTCATAAAACGTGTGCAATCTACAAATTTCCTAGGGGTTGTTATTGACCAACATTTAACATGGAACGAACATATACGAGTCATATCAAATAGAATATCAAGGAATGTTGGTGTCATCAGCAAACTGCGCCATTTCTTGCCACAGTATATTTTGATTTTACTGTACAACTCGATGATTTTGCCTTATTTAATGTATTGTAACACTGTCTGGGCGAACACATATCCCACCAGGCTCATTGGGTTGTTCAAATTGCAAAAGAAGATTGTTAGAATATGTTGCATGTCTGATTTTAATGCTCCCTCAAAACCACTTTTTAAAAAACTTAATTTCCTGAATGTATATCAATTGAATCAATATTGTGTAGCATTAATGGTTTTTAAACATAAACAAAATAAAGTGCCGTGTAATCTTGCCTCAATGATCAAAAGTAAAATATTGATGCACAGTTATAACACTAGAAATCCTGAAAATTATTATGTTGAAGAATGTAAAAATGCAGCATCTTCCTTTTCTTTTAAATTCAAAGGACCTTGCATTTGGAATTCTCTTCCCCGAAATATCAAACAAATCTCATACTTAAATTCTTTTAAATCCAAGTTGAAAAACTTTCTTTTCAACCATCAAACATCTTAATTTAATTTATCCCATCATATTTCCATTTCCTAATTATTATATGTTTATTTTATCAGTACAAGTCTTGAATTTTATATTTTACGGTCCATAGGGACTGCCTCGACAGAACATTTGCTTTGTTCTTTTGCAGTTTCCCATTTCATGTTCATTTTTTATACATGTACTGTAATTATCCTTATACAATCTTAGCCCTTTTTAAAATCTATCTTGCATCTTGCTATGTGTCTTTGTTTTCTTGTTTTTTATGTTTTTTTGTATGATCAATGTATTTTAATGGACGTGAATAAATAAATAAATAAATAAATAAAAAAAAAAACAAACAACCAAGAATCAAAATAAAAATACATTGTGAGGACCAAGCGCCCCCCCCTCCACCATTTCGCACCTGCACCCTTACGTTAAGATACGTTGGATGAATAATAATAATTGTTTTCTGGGGTTGCCACGCAGTCAAGCTTAGCTTATAGTGGAAACACCTGCAACCTTCTAAAAATCGATACGTATTATAGAAAATGCAATTATGTTCAATGTTTGCTTGTCAGTTATACAGTCGTCCTCAAAATTATTCATACCCTTGTTGATATTTGTGATTTTTCATGTTTGTGATGAAATGAATGCATTTTATCAAGTTTCTCTAAGATTTATGTGTGACCTACTAATGAAAGAATAACAACAATGCACAATTCAAGAAATTTCTCTTTTCAGGGGTATTTTATTCATAGATATTCAAACAATGTCATGTTCAAAATTATTCATACCCTAGGTTTTCTGAGTCCAATGTCTTTCATTAATAGTCAATAGCACAGCCTTTGTTCTTTACGACTGCTTCTAGACGATTCCTGTAAGTGTCCACAAGCTTCCTGCACGTCTCCTGCGGGATGTTGGCCCATTCTTCCTTGGCGTAGGCCTCAAGCTGGGTCAGGTTGGTCGGGTTCCTTGCCATCACTGACTTTCAGGTCTCGCCACAAGTTCTCGATCGGATTCAGGTCAGGACTCTGACTTGGCCATTCTAGGACGTTGACATCATGGTCCTTGAACCATTTCCTCACCAGCTTGGCGGTATGCTTTGGGTCATTGTCTTGTTGGAACTTCCAGTTGGGGCCAAGCTGGAGTTTTTCGGCAGATTCCTTCAAGTTATCATCAAGGATCTGGATGTAATCCTCCTTTTTCATGATTCCTTTGACTCTAGCGAGGTTCCCTGTGCCACTGGAAGAGAAACATCCCCATAGCATTATGTGCCCACCACCATGCTTGACAGTTGGCACAGTGTTCTTTGGATTGTATGCTTCCCCTTTCTTCCTCCAGACGTATTCAACATCCATATGGCCAAATACCTCCAACTTCGTCTCATCAGACCACAGGATGGTTGACCAAAAGCTTGGATTTTGCTTCAGATGACCTCTAGCAAAGGCCAGTCGAGCCTTCCGGTGTTTCTTCCTGAGCAACGGTGTCTTCCGAGGCCTGCGTCCATGGAGACCTCCTTTGTGCAAGACTCGCTCGATGGTGGACCGGGACACCTTCGTCCCTGCCCGGTCAAGCGTTTCAAGTAGGGCCTTGGTTGTGGTCCGGGGGTTGTTGTTGACCTCTCTGCAGATTTTCCTGGCAAGTTTAGGGGACACCTTGCACTTCCTGCCACGCCCACTAAGGTTCTTCACAGTGTTGTACCTCTTGTGCTTCTTGATTCCGCTCTGGACTGTTGCCACAGGGACATCATACTGCTTTGAAATGGCCTTGTAACCTTTTCCCTCAATGTGGGCATTCACAAGACGTTGCCGTAGGTCCTCACTGAGCTCCTTCTTCTTGGCCATGATTATCAGAGACTGAGAATATCCAGAATGCTTTCCTCTATTTATACCCTTTAAGAAAGATGCTATTTTCCATCATTGTTCAATGGCTTGTTTAACAAAGAGGGTATTTAATTCATTGGAACATCTTGAAATAACTATAAGAACAAAGAATAGCACATTCCCAGACAGTAAAAATAATGCGCATTGTCATAAAAGGACATTTTTGTTTAGGTATTGGCAAGGGTATGAATAATTCTGAACAAGTGCAAAAAATAACTTTCGACCCTATCTATTATTATGCTAATGAAGACTTGCCAGCTCATATGTCAAATCATGCATAGCAACAAGCAGACAAAAGATACAAAGAAAGTTACATCATAATAGCTTTTACAAGTAAAGAATCTACCAAAGAATGTTTTTCCACAAGGGGTATGAATAATTTTGAGGACAACTGTATGTATATTATTATTGTATTTTCTTTGTTCATGTGTTTATGAAAAAGTGTTGCAGAAACCGATAAATGAAATGAAATGAAATAAATGAATAAATAAATGAATGAATGAATTAGTAAATTTCATATACAATAGTTGGTAACTGAAATACAGACTTGCTTCAAACGGACCTTATGTAATGCCTCTGTCAATTTAAGTTTAAAGATGTGAAATGGACGATATGACCTATCTAGATGAATCAGTAGTACTCCATGTTATTATACAAAATAATAGGGGATATTGGAGTCTCCAGAATGAGTAAAAAAGCAGGGTTCTCAAAAACTTACGGAAATTATTTTTTTTTATGAAGGTCATGTTCTCTTTGAAACTTTTATGTAGTGAGGTCAGCTGAACAGCTACTTGTACATTACATGTAAAATCATTCCTCTCAAGAACCTTGTGTTTCTTGATTATATTCTGCAGACGATCATTCAAATAATCTTTCTTTAATTTTTTTGGTCTTTTTCTTGTTTCTTAAAGTCTTTTTTTAAAATTAAATTTTTTATCCAATGCATTTTTTGCCAAATTTATCATTTTTACAATACATTAGAATAGAATAGAATTTATTTATTCTTACGACCCCCTTCTGGGGTATGAGAGTACAACACATTTACATGACATGATAATGATACAAAAGAAAATAATGTATACAAACATATGATAATAATACAGAATACAGTGTACAAAAAAACAACAACAACAACACTAAAATACAAATGTATAACAGTATGAAGATGTTCTAAACCTTGGCTATGCTAAACATGAATTTACAGTATCATACAGTGTGGCAAGCATGCTTCAAAAGTGGTGAAAACCACATGAAAGATTATAAATACTTACAAAAACTATATAAATAGCCTAACTATCTAACAGGTCATAACTTCTATTTTGTACATTTACATAAGAGAAATGTAATTTGGCTTGTTAAAATTCATGCAGACTAACAAAGTGTGATGTAACTCAACTGTCATTTGTGAGCAAAACGAATTACAGCCATATTACGATCATTATTAAATAGAAAGAAAAAAAATGATTAGAGTAGTCATGAACTACTGTGGGAAAGCATTTATAATCTGTGAGGAGATTGAGGTTTGGCTTTTTCCAGTCTGAGTCCCTTTCATGAACTTGTGGATGGAGGCATGATGATATCCTGATGTGGGAATAGACAAAATGGGAGAGCAAAGTAGTGGCAGACCAGTGGAAATTAACCATTTGAATGATTTCAGGTCGAACACAACTTTAATTAATGATGTTTGCTCTTTCCAGATTTTGGATGTAGACATGAGAAATATTGCCATGATTGATAGAATAAAAAAGAATGTGCTTGCACACCTGTATTTGATATGGGATGCTATTTGTTCAGTGTTTTGTCTTAGTTGAGTTTGTCATGTCATCAGTTTCATACCATTTATATGTTTTTGTTTTTTGGTTTTTGTCTCGCCTGCATAACAGAGCGAGAATATGGGCGCCGCTTTTCCGACGGCGGCGTCATCAACGTTTAAATCTTAACCAAGGTTAAGTTTTTGAAATGTCATCATAAATTAGAAAGTATATGGACCTAGTTTATGAAACTTGGACTTAAGGGTAATCAAGTATTGTTGAACATCCTCCTTGGGTTTCAGCTCACATGACCAAGGTCAAAGGTCATTTAGGGTCAATGAACTCTGGTCGTGTTGGGAGTATGTGCTAAGTTGGCATCATAACTTAACAAGTTTATGGATATAGATCTAGCTCATGTTCTTCGACATAGATGTAGTGGTAATCAAGTATGAATGATTGTTTTGCACATGTCTTATGTCACATGATCATGCTCAAAGGTCATTTTGGGTCAATGGACATAATATTTTATTGTCATATTAGTGTTTTCTTCTTCATTACAATATAGCTGTTTTCAAAGGCACGACTGCCGCTATATCGAATTGCGTAATGCAGGCGAGACTGCCAGAGACGTTCCACTTGTTTTTGTAATTGCTTGCATGCTCATAAACAAACATGCATGTGCATCGTACTCGTTTGATAATCTGTCAAGGATCAAAATGACAGTCATGAGAGACAGTAAAATCATATTTACTCTCTTTCGATGTTTACTTTCGATTTTAGGCTTAAAGTTGTCCTTGACTTGCCCCTGCAGGAAATAATCATCTCTCTGGTGTATGGACTGTACTTGAGGGGGTGGATGTACCAATGTTTTTTCAAGATTCAATTTAAACTGAGGAACGCTTGTTACTTGTTGCACTGACTTTACAACCAATCACAGCTCATTATCTAGCATCCATGTTTTTCGTTGCCGTTATGTATTGCTTTTTTTAGCCTTCTGTTCATTAATCTGATTTTACTCCAATGAATGCAAAGTCCCTGATGCATGTCAAAAGGCGATGCTTTTTTCCCTATTTTCTTGGCCCATTACATAAGAGTTACTGTTATAGTATGTAATATCATACCGAGGTTATACCAAGGTTTTTTACCTGACTGCTAAAAAAGCACAAATGCCTGTGAGTAAGCAACCAGGGGACCAACGGCTTAAGGTCCTCTCCGAGGGACCTGGTAATGGGGATAAATGCCTTACCAAAGGGCACTAGTGCACAACTTGGGAATCGAACCCGGGTAATACCGGAATCCGAAACCCCCGCTCTATTATGTTATATTGTTTTATCTTATATCATATCATATCATGTCATATTTCATCATCTTATCTTATATCATATCATGTAACTTTGTCATCTCATCAAATGGTATCTTTCATGAAATCCTTGATTTTGATTGGTTGTTGGGTTATCATGTCACCATGGTAATTACCATTGGAAGGCAAAATTACCATAATACTAACTTCTGTGCAATGTGGACCTGGTATCCCATTCTTGACCATCCAACATGATATAACTTTTACACATCAAAATCATGAGTAATGAATACACTCTCGATATACTTCTGGAACACTTCTGCCATTTGAAGCATTTTAAGGTAACATGTGTTTGTAATTGTTGATGCCTGAGCAAAATGATATGTGCGACATGGATCCTTGTTATTTGATAAACCATCCTCGTTTCAAAACCATGACTGGTTTATAGAATTGGTCACATGATAGATAATTAGCCAATCATTTGATATCATGATCCATATCATCATTTTATGATATCATTAAAGGACAAGTCCAACCCAACAAAAAGTTGATTGGAATAAAAAGAGAAAAATCCAACAAGCATAACACTGAAAATTTCATCAAAATCGGATGTTTAATAAGAAAGTTATGACATTTTAAAGTTTCACTTAATTTCACAAAACAGTTATATGCACATCTTGGTTGGTATGCAAATGAGACTGATGACATCATCCACTCACTATTTCTTTTGTATTTTAATTTTTTATTATGCGAAATTTGAAATATTCTAATTTTCTCCTCATTTTCAAGGGAAACAACGATTAATTCCTCCCTGAACATGTGGAATTAGCATCGTTTAAAACTATATGGTTCAGTCAACTTGGTCCCTATTGTCAAATCTGTAAAAAATGAAATATTGTATAATTCAAACAATACAAAACAAAAAAAATAGTGAGTGATGGACATCATCAACTGACTCATTTGCAATGACACTGAATTGTGCATATCACTGTTTTGTGAAAAATAAGCGAAACTTTATTAAAAACACCATAACTTTCTTATTTTACATCCGATTTTGATGAAATTTTTAGCGTTATGCTAGTTTGATTTTCCTCTCTTTATTCAAATCAATATTTTTCAGGGGTGGACTTGACCTTTAAATTATTGATTTGAATACCTCTTCGGAGAATAGTCCCCTTTAAGCTACTGATTTCAAATAACTTCTAAGACCATTTCTTAAAAGGAGAGCCCATGAATGGCAAAAAGCTACAAGTCTTTGAGTCATTCACTTTAATTAGCACTTACATGTAACTCATCACTCACTTCTTATTTTAAATAATATCCTAAAAAGTGTTGTCGTGACTCGTTCGGTCCTCTCAAAATTTGTGTCATTAGTGCAATTATATTTGGTAGACAACTTCCCTTAACGTACAAATCTTTGCAGTGTGGAATTTTGCAATTGGCACGTGAGGTTTTACAAGGAATCTGTAGAGTTCACTTATATTGATTATCCTTTCAATAATCTAGAGGTTCTTATTCATCTAATTGTGATTTTTTTTCCATGAAAATAACAAAAATATTATTGGCAGCCAGTATGTTCAACACAAAAAGTAACTTTAAATTGAAAGAGCACACATGCACGAGACTAGCCTGCAAGCACAGACTCATAGTTGACACGAACAACCAATAACGGGTCTAGAGTGAAGACTATACTCCAAGACTGTGTCTGTGTCAAATAACTTGGTAGAGCCATCCATAGTATCGTACATAGTGAAACTAGTCTCACTACTTCAGACTCTGTATTATACAGTATGCAAAATTGCAAAAAACAAGGGTCTGTGCCCGCAGACTAGCATGAAACACAATTGGATTCATTTGTAAGATATGAATGTACTACATTGTATATAAATTATGATGTTGAGAGGGTGTGGGTTTGGGGAGGAATCCAGGCTTTTTCACACACACTTTTCTGTCAGTTATTAAACTCAAACCGATAAAAAGTTAATTAGATTGTACATAAACAGATATGCAGTTCAGTTTATTGGATGCCCTTTAATAAAAGCATAATCGCTTGATAAAAGGGACACCAGTACATAATACATAAAAGTACATGTACATATAGCAATGTAATAACCCTATTATTTGAATTGAAAAAGGAAAATACACTTAACCTACAGGGAAGCTGGAAGGGGGTCAAAAAAAGAAATTGTGTGTTATGTATTGTGATTATTTGGTGTAGCATAGGTACATGTACATGTAACTCCTATATTTAAATTTTGTTTTGGGTTTTAATTAGATTAAGTGCTGGAAATTACATAAGATTATATTCGAGTACCAGTAGATTTAAACATACAAGGAGCGGACTGCTTAAAGGGATAGTGAATTCAGAGTGAGAACGAGTTATATTGATGGAAGTCTGTATAATATTTGATGGATTTTATAGAGGGATGATGTGTTTTGGAAGTAGTACTATCAGAATCACAATTTGAATTTTCTGAATGCAGAACTTGTGGACCTGTTTGATCCGGCAAAAAATAATCGCCATTAAACAGCTAATAAAGTAAGGGGAGTTTGAATCAAAAAGCTTCTTGGTAGTACATTTATGTGTATGGAATTTAGTTTTGTAGTGCCACTACTTGTACAGAATACATGATAATAGATTCACTATTAACACTAGAGTAAATCTAAAGACAAAACTTAACATTCAATTTCTAATTTCAAATTTATTAAAAGATAAAACTGGGGGTCACCCCCACCCACATTTTTTTCACACAAAACAATGCCAAGATCAACACCTAATTGTGATTTCTTGCATGACCGGCCCCTCCTACAGTGTAGGCTACTCCACTTTGAAAATCATTTTGCAGCCCCTGTCTGAGACTTTCAGAATGGTATTTTTTTTTACACATTTGTGTTTCTCCATTTTAAAGGGGAATGAAACCTTTGGAACAAATAGGCCTGTGTAAAAACAGAAAAATCAAAGAATAAGAATAAAGAAAGTTTGAGAAAAATCAGACAAATAATGAGAAAGTTATGAGCATTTGAATATTGCAATCACTAATGCTATGGAGATCCTCCAATTGGCAATGCGACAAGGATGTGTGATGTCACTGATGAACAACTTTCCCTTCGGTGGACTATAAAATACCCTCAAAATGTCTCTTTTTGCTTTTTCCTATGATGATACAAACTCTCTATCCATGATGTATTCTTAAAAAATATGTATTACATGCCCTCATGTAGAAAGAACACATGATCTATGGATAGATGTGATAAAAGAGGCAATTCAAGTGAAATATATACTAAAGTAATGGGGAGAGTTGTTCACAAGTGACATCACACATCTTTGTTGCATTGTCAATTTGCTATCTCCGTAGCATTAGTGATTGCAATATTCAAATGCTCATAACTTTCTCATTATTTGTCCGATTTTTCTCAAACTTTTGTTGATCTGTTTCTTTGATTTTTCTGTTTTCACACAAGCTATCTTGTTCCAATGGTTTCATTCTCCTTTAAGTTTGAAAATGGCCTCTTATTTCGATGAAGCCCAACCAATCAAACTTCACAGATTTTTAATGTAATATTTTCATGGTATTTGATTTCTTGTCATTACTTGGCGTGAATCTGATTCCGCCCGTTTATACCTTGGTCACATTTGCTACGGCTGCCGTAGATTCTAAAATTTCTACGGCAAGTAGTAATTCTACGGTCGCCTCAGAATTTCCACGGCCACTTACTTTAGCGGTCACATATGTTACGGTCGCCGCACGGCGTATTTTTTAATTTATGGAGAAAAAAATCTGCGGCTGACGTAAGTCCTTGAAATCATGACGTACGGTCGCCCTAGGGCGACCCTGCGCTGGCCGTAGGTTTTTGACAAATTCTACGGCAGACGCGAGGTGGCCGCAAGGCGCCCTCACGGCGGCCGCAGGGGGACTATACAGTGAGTATACCATGAATTGCTTTTCACACTCATCATGATATTTTACATTAGACATTTCATTTCAGAAATTTTCACAGTTTCGCACCACGCCCATACACGTAATCTGGGCGGGAGGGAGTGGGTGGGTTTTCGGGGTCTGGGCCCTTGAGTAGGCAAAAAGGGGGCGCCAAAAAGAGGGAGGGAAGAAAGGGAAAGAAAAGGCAGATAAAAAAAAGGAGGGGGAAAGAAGAGAAACGGAAAAGGGAGAAAAGAAAGAGATAAGTAAAAAAGAAGAAGGGAAAAGGAGAAAGGGGGAGTAATAAAAGTGCGGGGGCACCAAATTAATGTTCGACCTAGGAAGGGGGGGTCGCCAAATTAATGTTTGACACTGATCTGAATATTATACGATCAGTAATCTTCGACCTAGGAAGGGGGGGACAAATTCGACCTTTGGGGTGATTCGCACGTCGCGCTCGCATCGAATAATTAGTTTGATGGACATCCTGTTAATGAATTCCTAAATTGCGTAGAATGTCCAGTTTTGGAACGGAATTCAGCTCGCGCTTGGAGCTCGCGTCGAATAATTTGTAAGTACCGATCCTGTTCATGATTACCAATAATGCTTAGAATTTCCAAACTTTGGATCATTTTGGAATATAAACAATTTTCAGCTCGCCCTGACAGATAGATAAATACCCATCCTGCTCATGCTTACAAAATTTATCAGAATATTCTATTTTCAGGTCTATACACAAGCTAAAAATCGCGTTCGCATTATTTATTTTGACTTAAACATGTTAACTTGTTTGTAGGAATAAAGTTAAGATGTTAATAAACGCATTAGTCTTAAGTAAGAACTACACCCTATATAGGAAACAACAAAAATTAGCATTTAACTGAACATGATGATAATGATGATAACAATAATAATAATAAGGTCATAATTTACCCAATTTAGCCCCTGGTGAAAATGCAATATCTGTGCTTCCTGGTCACATTTGTTCTTAAAAAAAGTGGTATTACATCCTATTTATGGATACTTTGCTTTAAAAAAAGTGGTCTGCACTTGCCCTTTTTCATGTGATTATGAAATAAGATAATTCAACATGCATTTAAGCCACCTGTTTGCCTGACGAGGAGGGGTCGTCATTTTTTGTTCGAAAAGTACACATGCATATGGGCCAAAATTATAGGTCGGGCCCCCGAGTTGCAAAATTCTAAATACGCGCCTGGTGGCTCCCGAGCAGATAACACAAAAGGAGAAGGGGAAAGGAGGGAAGAAAAACAAGAGGGCAGCCGCACGGCCACCGTACGCTCGACGTACGGCCGCCGTAGAGCGTTCTACGCCATGCCTACGGCTAGTCTGATTTCTACGGCGAGCGTAGAAAAGAAAAAGTGTTATAACTCCGCGTTAAAATTCTACGGCCACCCCTACGGCCTGTAAAAAGTAGGAATCCGCCGTACGTCGACCCTGCGGCCACCGTAGATTTTCTGCGGCCGCCGCAGAAATCTCTCGAATTCAGGTATCTACGGCCACCGTACGGCAGCCGTAGAGCAAATGTGACCATGGTATTAAAGTCCTCAGCAATGCCCTCCTCCCTCCATTCATTGTTTGGTTTTTAATGCACTCAACTGGCTTAATTCTAGAAATACACGTCTACCCTTTTTTAATAAAAACTACTCCAATTCATGTTCATTGATGTATAAAAGGCTTCATTTATATCCCCAGTCTTTTTGTGATTATTGGAGTGAAGTAAATTGCAGCTCTGTATTTTCAGTGCTCACTCATACAATTTCCTTGGAGTTATTGTGTAATATTGTTAGGTTAGAATTTAGAAAATAACCCCTTTTGAGACCCGTAAAGAATGTGACCATACTGCATTGTAAGTTGTAGTTTGAATGGAGAAAATCAGAAAGTCTCATACCATAACATCTACATGATATTTGATTAAATACAAATTGGGCCATCTCATTCTAATTAGAACATCTGGTTTAATATGCTTTGGTCTCATTGTTAGATTTGGAATAGAAGTGATTTACAATGAAAATTGATGAAGTTACACAAAATTTTAATCAAAATGTCACCAAAGGGACAGCATTCTATTGATTTATGTAGAGTCTGCCTCATTTGTGGACATACGTGGACACAATACCTCGGTTTATGTAGGTCAATGTGGATTGCATCAATGCATGTCTAAACCAGAAGCAAACTACACCATAGAACCATCAGATCCTCAATGTGTTCAGTCAGTTTTTAGTATGTTTAGTTCTGCACAATTGTGTTCATTGCATCTTTTCATTTTTTTCATATTTTGAAAGACATTTATTTTGAGGCCTACCACTTAAACAAATTGAATGTTTAAATTAATTGGCTGGGATTCACAAAGATGGTTTTGAAACTGTCCGTTGAACCTGCGATGTATGCCGATAGTCCTGCATAATTACGCCTAATTGAATGTGTATTAAAAAATTTCCAATGCTGATGCTCTCCTTTGTCACATTTAGTTAAAATTGATGCCTTTTGCCATGGTTGAGTAGTGAAGCTTTTTCATTCATGAAACCTCTATTGAATTAATGAGTCCTCTGTTCAAAACAGTGGACTCATTAATAAAACAGCTTGCTCAGCCATGGCAACAAGTTTCAATGTGAGACAAAAGTGCATTGACATTTTTATACACATGGTAAATTCAGCGTAATTTTTACAGGAAATCTGCTTAAACCATGGGTTCAACCAACGGTTTTCAAAACCATTTTTGTTAACTTGGGCTTATGTCTTTGAAAACGTAATTCTTGTAGGAAAATGGCTGAACGCACCTCTCTTCTAATCGTCACATGTTGCAGTTTTTAGGTTACCCATCATGTGGTTCGTCATTCATTTATGCGTGACTCATAGTGATTTAATTGACCTTCTGTCAAGCAAAGGCAGTGATCAAAGGGGAAGTTCACCTTCACAAAAAATGTTTATTGTAGAAATAGCAGATAAAACAATAAATAGTATTAGTGAAGGATTGAGGAAAATCCATTTTTTTAAAAGTTTTTAGAAGTTTAAATTTTTATTTGTGACATTAATGCAAGCACCTTTCCATGTATTGTGAATCAAAAAAAGCAATGAAATATCTCTTTCTCAAAACTTTGTAAATGTTTATTTTTTTGTCATCATGAACCATTAAAAAATTAAAATTCATGCATTTTATATTCCATAACATATGGGGCCGCTGATCTTTTATGATGTCACATATCAAAAACTTTGAATTCTAATAACTATTCTTTCATGAATTTTTTTAATTCTTCACCATTATTTTATATTATTTTTTATGGTATTTTTACAACAAACATTTTGTCAGGGTGAACTTCCCCTTTAAGAGTTATTTCCTTAGAGTGGTAGGGTATGAATGAAACCAAAGAGATAAATTATTTATTATGATATCTTAACACTTCCGCAATTCTAGTGTAAGAGACATGGACTCAACAGGGTTTCACCTTACATTATTTTGTGCTGTCTTCAAACAGTTTCATTTTCATACCCATATAATTTCCCCTTTGTCTGATATTTTCATTTTTGGGCAATTCCATAAACCTTTTTGTACGTCCGACCCCCATTTTTCTCAAGTCTTACCTCGCTTCATTAACTGACCAAGTCATGGTTCTTTGACAACATTACAGACTGTCAAAAGAACAGAAAATCAGAGACAGAAAATTTAATGAAGGTCCCACATATAGGGGGTAGGACATACATATTTTATGGAACTGCCCCTTTGTCTCGCCTGCATAGCAGAGCGAGACTATAGGCTCCGCTTTTGCCAGAGGTGTTCTACTTTGATTGTTTTGTAAAGTGAAAATTTTGTTCATAAACAGTTTTCTTAGAACCATATAGACTAAATGAATTGAATAGACTTAACGATCAAGGGGGTACGTAGACCGATCGTCAGTTTTGCGCAGCAAACTCCTCACAGCTTTTGTTCAATAAAAGGTATCCATGAAACCCTTTGTTCCTCACAACTCCCACGACCAACAACAATGAGAACCAGACACCTCCATTGCCCGTCATCCACTTGGCTATTTGGCAACGCCTTATCTGGTTGGCTGCTTCTGAATGCAATGTAGCATTGCAGTGCTGACAATAATTGCTATTTTATATCAATGTGACACAGTTCATTATACACTGTAGGTCAAGTCCACCCCAGCAACAAATTCATTTGAATCAATTGAGAAAAATCAGTCTATACGCGGTCAATGCTATCAAAATTGGATATTAAATGATAGAAATGTGGCTTTTGAAATTTTTGTTTTACATCCTAGTCAGTATTAGAGCTGATGATGTCACCTTTAACAGAGGTATCAAATGATATTTTCATTGATAACAAAGAGCACAAATTTGAAAGGTGCCATCTTTAATAAAATACTAATATGTCACTGGTTCCTTCTTTGTATACCCTTTTGTGAAAATAAGCCCAACTCAAAAAGTCCTGATGTTCTTATTTCACATCCGATTGTGATGAGATTTTCAGCATTATTTTTATTGGCATAAACAACTCACCCCCATGGGGTTGCCCAATATTTGACAATTGTCTGTACGTGCTCAGGTTCATTACAGCTATTTCTTTTATTACACTGGATTCTATTGAGTTTCAAAAACAGTTACTTTAAAGCATCTTTCTGGTGTCTGCTGGGTGTAATTTAACATTAAGCATGGAAGCGTCGTGGTGTAGCGGTTC
The DNA here is from genome assembly GCF_018143015.1 of Lytechinus variegatus. Classification (NCBI taxonomy): domain Eukaryota; kingdom Metazoa; phylum Echinodermata; class Echinoidea; order Temnopleuroida; family Toxopneustidae; genus Lytechinus; species Lytechinus variegatus. Next base: position 23,646,734 of record NC_054743.1, on the reverse strand, counting down.
TGACTTTCGCCTTGTAATCAGAGGGTCGTGTGTTCGAATCCCACCATGGCCTAGCGTCCTTTGGCAAGGCGTTAATCCACACTTTGCCACTCTCCACCCAGGTGTTAAATGGGTACCCGGTAGGATGTGAAAGTCTATATGTAGTATGCCTAGCAATTGAGTCTTGGAACTGTTGTTGGAATACTCCCCAGGGAGTGGAGAAGGTGCATATATTGTATGCGGGCATGCAAGGATCTGATGACCGGGGTAATGTCTGTAAAGCGCTTAGAGACGTCGTTCCGATGTATTAAGCGCTATATAAATGCGGAATATTATTATTATTATTATTAAACATGGTTTTAATAGATCAATTATCTCAACTGGTGAGCTTTCAAGTCATGGCTCCTATGACACGGACGAATCAGCATCTCCCCCCCCCTTAAAAAGAGATCAGAAACCATGACTTGTATTTTGTGATACCAGCAAAATCTACAGAACTTTATGGGATCATAAAAAAAAAGTGTGAGAACCTCATTTTTAGTTAAGAGCTGCCATCATTGTAATGTCTTTTCAAGAAGAAAAGCAAATTGATAAGACATTGTGGAGATCTCTAATAACAGAACATACCAATCTAAAGAGAAGAAATAACAGTTTTGCTGAAAATTTAAAGAAAAAAAACCCACACAACTGTCCAGGGAGTTTGTAATGACAATTAGAGAAACCAAAGTGTTTGAGTTGCAAGGTGTACCCCCAGGGGGGCCACTTAAATTGACGAGTGGATACCATGCGCGACCAAAAAAACACGTGAAAAGGATGTCTTTTTCACGATAGGGCACGTTACATATGTAACGTGATAAGGGTGTCAAAAACACAAAAATAATGAAAATAGGGTATCTATTTCGCTAGGAAAATTACGTGTTTAGGGTCAAATTTGCGGGATGATGAAACAAAATTAAAATGTTTTATAAAGGATGTCCTTTTTGCCCCAACACTTCGTGTTTAGAGTCCGATTTGCGTGAGGTGCAGAAGGTGGGATCGTACTAAACCAAACTACTGTAAAGCCGACGACCGAAGGGCCCGGAACAATAAAACATTCCTGTACTTGTTTAGGGGTTCATTTCAGGGAATATTTGCCAAGAGTATCGTTTTGTTTTCAATACTTGTTAAGGGTAGGGTTTCACACGCAAATTGTCCTGGATCCAGTGATATACACACTCTAATCATGCATTTAATATATTTTGATTGATTACACAATGTAATGATCAGTGCAGTCAGTTGTAAAATAAGCTCTACGATCGAACACCAGGCTTTGTGTCTTGCTTATTTGGGCCCGTATTATCCGACAGTTACCCCAGTAACAGCTCCAAAATCAATCAATGTTGTCAGTTTCGACCACTCGTCAGGACACACATGTTGATGAAATGCTCCCCTGTAATAAATGTTTCAAATTCTATGCATAGTTTTAAACAGGTATTGTTCTTGACATCCTGAAAGCATATCACATCTAGACACAAGTTTTGTATTCCACCTGGATTCCAAATGTTCTGGCTCGTTTTTGTGAGGAATGAGGCATCTATAAACTATTGAAAACTAAATTGGACTATTTTCACGTGGGTGTTGTCAGTTGATTAGGAGCTCATCATGAGTATTTGGCTCAGTTCAATTCAGTTGTGTAGGAGCACTCTGGTGACCAGATGTTTCACAAAGCTGTTCCGAAGTTACAAATGACTTTATGCACGACTGGTGACCTTTTCCTGTGCTAAATGATCCCAATGTAGCTGACTTATCATCTAAGAGCATGTTCCAGTCGTTCATAAAGTTGCGCATAACTTTTCGAGCAACTTTCCAAAACCCCCACCTTTTCAGACTAGGTCAGGGGGCTGTTTCATAAAGCTATTTGTAACTTAAGAGTGACTTAAAGAACGACTGGTGAAACTTTCCTACGCGTTAAACCATCGCCAATGAACATTTTTGTGTATAACATTTACCATTAGAAAGGATCACCAGTTGCTCTTTCAGTCGCTCTTGGCATACAAACTGCTGTATGAAACACCCATCAGGTTGGAAAAAAGATATTGTGTGTCTGATGGCTAGACTCTCCAAATCTTTGTTTACTCAGGTCATTCCTGGCAATTCTGGTGGACTTTTCATCAACACTTGTCATCTGACAAATTGTCAGATCTGCGGAGCGTTTCATAAACTGACAGTTACCATAGTAACAGTGCCTCTCAGCCAATCAGAATCAAGGAAAGTTATTTTAATTTGATTTTTTTTTATTTCCATTTAGAATGGATCTATTATGGAAGGATTGAACCTATGGAGGATCAACGCAGACAAACGTTTTGAGGGCATTGAAGACTGTATGATCTGTTTCTCTGTAATCCATGGTGGAAACTGCTCCCTACCAAAACTTACTTGTAAGACTTGCAAGAAGCGCTTCCACTCAGCATGTTTGGTAAGTCGGCTCCCAGTCTCTATGGCCAGTATTCTGAACTCGGGTTTAACTTAGACTGTGGTCTAGCTTCGTGCTCAAATTATGGAAAGCCAAACATGTCAAAATTTATTCACATGGTATCTTTCTGATATTTACTGTGTTCTTTCCTAATTCTTTAATGGTATCACTTAATCGTTTTCCACCTGTTCACTCTCCTAATTTTGCCATCTATCCTATTTCTCCATGTCATTCTCTTTTTATTTAAAAAATTCTTTTCCTCTAAAAAGGGTAGGCCTTCATGATATTAAAGCATTTATGCATATATGAATTACACTTCCTTTTTTGTGAGAAATTGCCAAATTTGTTGCTGTGTTTTGTCAGTGAGTCAAAGAATTATCTAAAGATGATTATTCCCTTTTCTCTGTTTTCTCCACAGTACAAATGGTTCAGTACTAGTACGCAGTCTTCTTGCCCTCTCTGCCGAAGTCCGTTCTGAGAACCAAAGCTAGAAAAGTGCAATTCCTCGTTGGATTCCTCATTATCCTGCCTTATTCTTCAGGCAACTTTATTTCTGTGTTTTTCTCGAAGAAATATGTATTTGTCAAAGGGCACTTTCAATACCTTATTCTATCATGTATCAATATCCTATTTGGATTGAAATATATCTTGAAGAGTACAGAACACACACTGATCGAAGCAGTGTAATTTCACTGATAAAATACATTTTCTTATAAAATTAGCCTGACAATGCTTCTTAATTTAATCTGGTAATTTAATCACAAAAAATGTCTCATAAGGGTTATAATGCATACTGACGAAACTTTGTAGTTACGTCATGAAATAGTCTTTTTGTTCGCTGAAATTACCCGATGTTGCTTTTCCATGATTTTATTTTATGTTATGTGTGGGGCCTGATATCTGGCCCTGTCAAAGGTCATACCTCCTTCACATCCCATAGAAGTATGTGTTGATGAATTAATATCAGCGATTTGCATCCACTTGGCCAACTAGCAGTTGGTCGTACTCTCAGATCGTCCAACTCCACCATGGCTAAGTATCTGACCTTCCAAAAGAAAAGCATGTGTCTTAGAAGTTGATTTGCCCTTTAATTTGAGACCCCAATAAAACCAAATAACCAAGAAATATGCAAAGCTCTGTTCTTTTTAAAGTAATCCTTGCATATCCATAATTTCAGTCATAAACTCAGATGAAAAGGAGACTGTAAGCTTTACAATGATAGGTCATTTATCTGTCATATTTGTGATTAGGTTATGATACAGCTTTGGTAAATTTTGGCTTCTTTTCTTTTCTTGGACACACTGTATATTATTCTTGAATGAAGTAACAAGAACTTGAAAGCTCAAAATTATGAAAAAAAATCTTTTTCCACAACTTTAATTCCCGTTGTACCGAAAATATCTTAGAATAGACTACAACAACAGAAAACTATTTCCTGATTAAAACTATTTCCTGATTATGAGTTTCCTTGAACAGTGTGACATCCATATTATACTTATGAAAAATGAAAAAAAAATGAATATCTATATTTTATCATTGAAATGATATCTGAAATAGAAATACTCTGAAAATTGTTTTTGCCCAATTAATCGTTGGCTCGGCAGCCACTGTGCAGCTCCAGATCGACTTATCTCTACCTGTTAAATTGATGAACACCAAACAGGGTAGCAGCAACTCTTATCTTAACCTCTGATGCGGCCGGCTGGACGCAGCCCGACTTTCGGTTGTGAGACGGACGCTCTACCAACTGAGCCAACACACCGGTATTATTAAAAATAACAAGACTGGAGGAGGCATCGTTATTAAAATGGGTTTCATGTTGATATCTCGCGTCCTTGAACAGTGTGTTATGAAGGAAGTTCAGGAAGTGTGGATACAATATCAATATTCCGGTGGAAATTTAGACTCTGCCAACATGGACACTCACAGGCACTGTTAACTCAACTCTTCTAGGATTTACTTTACAATTTTTGTGTCTAAATAAAAAACTTTACCCATTTGAAATGGCTACGGAGTAAAGAGAATATGGATGGGGAGGGGCGCCCAACTTTTTTCAGTAAAGTCGTAAACATTGTCACCTGTCCATGGTAGCTCATCGAATTCACTTTCATATAATACCTTAAAATCTAAAAATAATGCGGAATTTGAAGCCCCCCCGCGCCCACTTTTTCCAGTAAACATGTAAATACATAAAAATTACAATATGATTAATGTTTTTTTTTCTAGAATGGTCATCACCCCCTGCAAAATCATTTTGCAGCCCCTGTATAGGACTTAAAGGTAAATGCCAGTTTTGGTAAAGATATCAAAATGAGTTCGTACAGAATCCAATGAAATGACCACCAAAGTGTCTGTTTGTAGAAATAAAGAATATGTGCCGAAGGATTCTAGAAGAAATTGTGTAATTGCTGAGAAATTAGCAAATAAAAGCACAGGATTCGGGTCAAGCGTCGGGCACGACATTCAAAGCAATAATAGTACACTGTCCCACGTGCGCTTATCTGTGTTGGCGATCTTCAGTGTGAATATTTTTCGGCGTAGATTTCGAGATTTCACAAAGTTCAGTTTATGTGACTGTACCAGATCTAGATCCTCGATGATATACTGACGATTAAGCCTGGTTTTACAGGCTTTCTCATGAAATCAGTGTTTACTGCAACTACTGGCATTTCTCTTTAACTCTCACGTGACACCAAACGTCAGATGATTATTCATGCCTTGGGGAGCACTGCTCACTTTCATAACAATGGGTATGAAAATTACTAGTAGTTTGCGTAGGAATTGGTGTTCAAATTTGATTTATTAAAGACCCAAATTATTTTCCTAAATTCCCTTTCACCATTAGGATGAATGGGTATGAAAATTACTAGTAAGTTGCGTAGGTATTGGTGTTCAAATTTGATAGCGCTTATTACTTACTTTGTCAGAAGTCTCTAAGCACTCTACAGTATATGCAGCATAATTACCCTGACTTTAGCAGTGCAGCTGTTACGCGCGCTGTGTTTCAAGGAATAAATTCCTGCCAGGTACCCATTTACCTCATCTGGGTTGAGTGCAGCAAATTGTGGATCAATTTCTTGCTGAAGGAAATTACGCCATGGATGGGATTTGAACCCACGACCCTCTGTTTCAGAGTCTGGGGACTAATCCACTGGGCCACAACGCTCCAAAGTTTGATTTGATAAAGACCCAAATTATTTCCCTTTCACCATTAGGATGGTCCATTCCTGCACAACCGAACGTCCATATACTTTTACCTGTGAATTTTAAAATTACTTTTTGAGTGTCATTTAGTATGGACAGCTGACAAGGGTTACTTGATCAATTATAATGTATCATTAAACTTTTATTTCATAAATTGCTTGGTTGATTTGTTTATGTAAAACGATGAGACTTTTTCAGTATTCATTTTGAATATTCTATTTTGAGTAAAAAACAGTGAAAATGAAGAGGGAGTCTCCATAAAATACAGCACCTGAATGCAAACTTTTCCAGACATACCTTGCGGTATAAATGTTGCAAGGAAATTTCTGTCAGGTGAAAATTTTGTTTCCAAATTTAGGAAATATAATTGAAAGATCAATTTGTGAATTGGAGATCAATTTATTTTTGTATGTTCAATGCAACCAGGAATCAATTGCAAATATACAATTTTTTTTCATTAAATTGACTTATGATTGATTGTAATTTTCTCCATCATCCAAAGATTTAGGATTGGTCAGATATTTCAGGGGACAGTTTCATGAATCGTAGATGTCATTCATTGATCACACAGACTGGTACAAGCTACTGAAATTCTTGCATGAGATTGGGTATGAGCAAAGTTTTCAGTGAAAAATACTGTTATAATACTTCATGAAATCCTCCCCCACTTATATAGAAATAATGATTGCACCAATGCATTGAGAAAGAAATGAAGACTGAATCATCCTTAATGATTTTTAAAGTGAGAATTAAAGGCATATTTTCTCATAAATGCAATATATGAAATTATAAGCTAGTCTTCTGCATTGTTATTTTTTCTGTCTGGAAAAGTCTCATTTTAGGAGTATTATTAAATGATAATGATGATGGTGATGATGATGATGATGATGATGGTGGTAATAATGATGATGATTATGATGATGATGGTGGTGGTAATGATGATGATGATATAGATGATGGTGATAGTGATGGTGATGATGATTGTAATGGTGATGATGATGGTGGTGATGATGTTGATGATAGTGATGATGATGATGGTATTGATGATGATGTTTAGTTGAACACTGGTGTCCATCATTATAGTGATGAAAAACCTATCCTACATCATGTACTTGTCAATCTGTTTTTCTTGATATCCTCACATGTGGGTATCTTCAAGTGGGTATGATGTCCAAAGAGGTGGAGCAACAACATCATTAATATGGTTTTGATAAAAGCAGAAAATTACTTGCTTGTTCCTTCTTACACTCAGCACCCCCCTTAACTCTAGTCTACAAATGTAGACCCAAATGCACATCTGCAGTGTGTACCACAGCTGATTCAAGGAGTCTGCATAGCAGACTAGGTCTACTGAGGCTGCAGATGTGGCTTCGCAGACTACCTTAACCTGTTCTCACGACTTCAAAATATCTTTCGCGGAAGACATACAAAATGAAAATTTTGTTATTCCTTGGTTATTTTCTTTGATCGAGGTATCAAGTTAAAAGAGCTGATGGGAGGCACTTGAAACGTATTTTCTCTTTGAATTTCTCATACCGTGCACCAAATAACGGGGATTTTCTTAATTGGGGGTGAGTTTTTCAGCTTCCATCGACGTTAGGGCCCAGTGTCATACGAAAAGCAGATAATCTGAAAAAAAATCGTCTAATATTTCTGGAATGTTTCTACCATGGATATGTGCCCGTTTTCGGACGGTTTGTCCTTGGTTTCAAATGAAAAAAGTAATATATGATATTACCGTCCTTTTTGTCATGAATCTAAGTCGTAAATTTGATGAAAAGGGTTTGTATATGACTGGATTATTAAAAAAATGGTTAAGTTTTTGCCAAGTAAGAATAAGTTTTGAGGAAGCATCGATAATTTTAAGTTTCGTTTTATTTTTATTTTTAAGACTTGGACGCACTGTATATAGATCCATAGCTGGATGGGAAATCGTTTTCCATCCGAACTTAAACCTACTCTGTAGTGTTGTTGAAATAACATAAGAGCCAATGTAGACAGCATATGTAGTGAGATTGAGTCTTGACTCTCTGAGTCCAGTTTAATGCCTGATTCAACGTTGTACATTTAGGTGTGGCTTCGCTCAAGCATGATAGTCAATTCAATAGCTCAACTTAAACATGTAAGATTACAATGTATGCAGTAACTTCACCAGGTGGTGACCTGAATATCTTAACTCTTCATGCACAACATTACTTTGAATAAATTAAAGTTGCATCAATGATTGTATACACAACATACATGTACTCCAATTACGCCCCACTTGCCTATGCACCTGCTAATTCGTGGTAATTAAAGTCAACTGAATTAATTAATAACACATATTATGTATGTACAGCATATTATCAAACCCTGTGATATGCTTTTCTTTTTGCTGATGCTGTAACGGTGCCAGGTAAAGGCGTGCGAGCATGCGTGATGCCATGCCAAAATATAGTCTCAATACGACAGGATCTTTAATTCGACTTTTATTTACTTTAATAACAATCATCAGGGATATTAAATTGCTTATTGATTGCATTCAAATAAAGGGAATAGTAAAATCCCAAACAGCTGTTCAATTAAGCTTCATTCCTTTGATAATTGATTCAGGTCTATATGTCGCCAAACCATGATTTCAGAAAGCGATCAGTATAATTTCATTTACTCATTTTTATCACGTTAATTAAGGACAGGGGGCAGGACCAACCCGTTTTTTTTTCGTTCCCAAGCCCGTCATTTCAGGCATCACTGCAGGATGACCCCCATTTAATGCTAAAGTCCAGTTCCCAAGCTCCCCAATTTGCAGAGGACCATCTAGTTCTTAATGAAGCCCCTCATTTCAAAAAAAAACTTCAATTCTTAGCCCTTATTTAACAGGGCTATTTTAGATCAGGATATTCGGGAAGGGGAGTCGATTTGACCTCCCCCCCCCCTTCAAATCTCGGCGACTGATCTGATTGCCGGTCGCCGCCGCGGTGATAATTTGCATGCGCGTAGAGCCGGGTGTATTTTCCCCCAAAAAAGTTGTATATATTTCTCATCATATTATTGTGCAAATAAGCGTATGAAAATTGCCTTATGTGAGTGTGTGTTAAGCACGGCGTATAGTAAATCCGGTCCCAGCGGGGGGGGGGGGGGGTAATAATAATATTGACCTGAAAATTCAAAAGTTTGGGGACACCCCCACACCAAGGGCTATATTTTATATAGGGGAATACCTGTATAACGTGCACATAATACTTCTCTCTTTCAGTTAAAGGCGTCTCACGATTTTTTTTTCGATGGCTTGTAATGAATTTGCTGTGATATACAGTGTGTATAAAAACCGGGACAGTTTTGTTTCAAATTATGATGTATATTTTTATTTTAATAGATGCTCTGCTGTCTTATCTTTCAAAAAACGAGTTTCGTTTATGCTTGAACGAACACGAAACGTTTCTGTCTGGGGTTCAAAAAAAGGCTTGCCCCAAATGGCAGTGCCGGTGGCATCATCATCAAATCTTAACCTAAGATTCAGTTTTTGAAATGACATCATAACTTAGAAAGTATAGACCTAGTTCATGAAACTTAAACATAAGATTAAATAATTATTACTAAATATCCTACCTGAGTTTCAGGTCACATGACCAAGGTCAAAGGTAATTTAGGGTCAATGAACTTAGACCATGTTGGGGGAATCAACATCAAAATCTTAACCTTAGTTTAAGTTTTTGAAATGTCATCATTACTTCGAAGATTTAATGACTTGGTTCATGAAACTTAGCCAAAAGGATAATAAAATATCACTGAACATACTGCTTGAGTTTCAAGTCACATTACCAAGGTCAAAGGTCATTCAGGTTCAATAAACTTTGGCCAAGTTGGGGGTATTATTGAATTATCATCATAACTTTAAAATTTTATGAATCTTATTCATATAACTTGGACATTTAAGGGTAATCAAATACCACTGAACATTCTGTGCGAGTTTCAGGTCACATAACTAAGGTCAAAGGTCATTTGAGGTCTTTTAAATTTAGCCATGTTGGGGGTATTTGTTGAACTACCATATTATAACTTGAAAGTTTATAGATCTGGTTTATATATCTTGAACATAAGAGTAATCAAGTATCACTGAATATCCTGTGCGAGTTTCAGGTCAGATCAATGTCAAAAGGTAATTTAAGGTCCATGATCTTTGGCCATGTTGGGATATTTGTTGAATAACCATCATAATTCTGAAAGTGTGTGGGTGTAGCTCGAAAAACTTGGACATATGAGTAATCAAGTATCACTAAACATGTCGTGCGAGTTTCAGGTCACATGACCAAAGTCAAAGGTCATTTAAGGTCAATGAACTTTGGCCCTGTTGGAGGTAATTATTAGACTGCTGCCATAACTTTCAAAGTTTATGGATATAGTTTACAAAATATGGACATAGGGATAATCAAGTATCACTGACTAGCTTAGGTCACATGATCAAGGTCAAATGTCTAGTTTTAGGGTCAATGAATGTCGTATTGTATCGTTATATGAATGATATTTTTGTAAATAGTTATTTTATAGTAGTTTTCAAAGTCAGCACTGCTGCAATATTGAATCGCGTAATGAAGGTGAGACTGCCAGAGGCTCTCCACTTATTATTAAACTTGCTTTATTATTTTTTTTATTTCTGCATCAATTATGTTCATACTTGTTACACATGATCCTTAGGTAATATCAGATGTGTATCCATGAGAATGATGGGGTCAAAGGTCATCTAGGGGTCAAAAGTTTATATTGCATATTTTAATTTTCGCGAAATCAGGCGAGACTCATGATTCGCAAACCACCTTATTTCATTTAAATATGTTATCTATTAGCGTTGAATATTCTTTCATAAGGAAAAAAAGAAACTTTTTGTAAACCAAGGAGATTTCCATTATTAATGGAAGAGCTTGTAATATAGGCCTATCCTTTTATTACGTGCAACAAAGGATATGGTGCATTCGAAAGACATGAATCCTAATGTCTAGGGGACATTGATTACTTGAACAAGTTAACTTGACAGGACAATATTAATTTGAACAAAGGATTCATGTCTTTCAAAGGCAACATAACCTGTGTAGCACACAATGAAAGGAATTGAATAAATTACAAGCTCTCCCATTAATAATGCGAATCCCATTACTTGGGTTGATATTTTTTTTTTTACTTATGAAAAATCATTCAATGCTAATAGATACCATGTTTAAAAAGCAACAAAAAGTAAAAGAATAGACTAGTAAATGGATTATGACAGCATAATTCGAAAATTATGGCAAAGATAATGAAAAGATTACAAGGAAGTTTGCTTACTATCAAAAAAGATGATCAATATTTTCCCATTTTTCTGCCATTTGGTGCAAGCCCTTATAACCCCTGACAAAAATTAGTCCAGTCAATATAGGGTTTGACCCACCACTAATTGCAACACTTGATTTTCCACTGTAATGCTTTCCAGGAAGGTCCCCTGAACAACATACTAAAAGTCCCAAAAAATCCAAGGTGTGGAAATTTATGAAATTTGCATATTATGCAAATTAGCCATAAAAAGTTAGAAAAATAAGGAAAATAGTCCAAAAATTACAAATTAAGTGTCCAAAACAATTTTATTTGAGAGGAAATTTATGATAAATAATTTTAATCAATGTTTTTAATCAAAAATGCAAACAAATCTACCTCATTTGCATAATATGCAAATAAGCATCCATATATGGAAAAAAATGTCAAGATATTGTGATTTTTCTCTCATTGACTGCTTGAAAATTTCAATAATGTTGAAATTACTATGCGTCTATCACTAAGGACGTTGAATACATTAATATTAAGCTTAGTGTCTGTAGTGTCATTTGCATATTATGCAAATAAGTATCTAACATGTGATAAATATTCAAGAAAACACACTGGTGATCATTCCTCAAAAATTGCAAGTAGATTATCTATTGAAATTGGAATATGGAAATGCCTTACAGGAAAGTAATACCATATTAAAAGTCATTAAATAGACAATCATAGGAAAATCACAAAATTTGCATATTATGCAAATTAGCCATAATAATTTGCAAATGAGGAAAAAATAAAAAAAAATTGGAAATCAAGTGCGGAAAACAATATAAATTGAACGGAAGCTCATGGTAATCTTTACAAATTTAATAATTCTTCAAATAAAAAAATGTTAATAAATCTCCATCATTTGCATATAAAATTATGAGCATCCTTGTATGAAAAAACCCCAGAAATTTTGAGTTTTCTCACACAAACAGTTAAACCCCCATTCAACAGAGAACAAGACCTCTGAAAGACTGCTGTAAGACGATAAAACTTGCTTGATCTTTCAAGGGTCTTTCAACGAACTTTCAAAGATCTCCGATGTCTTTCACGATTCCTGATAGATCTTTCAATTGTCTTTATGTTCCTCATGAGTCCCAAAACTTTTTGAAACGGTTCAAAACAGTCTTTCAGTGGTCTTACAGTAAAATTATTTTTTTGATGATTTTTAAGTGGTCTTTTAATGAACTTTCAAAGTTCTTATTAGTCTTTCTATGATCTTTCGGCAGTCTCAAGATTTTTACGGAGATTACTGTAAGACTCATGAGAGATCATTGAAATATCATCGAAAGATAAATTAAAGACCAGACAAAGTCTATGGAAAGAATTTTGAAAGATCACCTGATGCATAAACATCTCTGAAAGACCATTGAAAGATCTCTATAGGACAGGTGTCTTTCAGAGTTCTTTGAGGGGTCTTTCTGAGCCATTCCACAACAGAAATGACAAATTTCAGTGATCTTGGAGACTGCTGTATAAATTAAGACCTTGCCAATTTTTGGTCTTTGAAAGGTCCTTCAAAGGTCTCCCCTCTGTGGATCTATATCTGAAGTGGAATGTACATGTTATGCAAATAAGCATCCGTCATGTTATAAAATAATAATCAAGTAAACTTGTGATATTTTCCTCTAAAATTCCACGTAGATTATGTGTAACCTTGATGACCTTGCTTGGTTGATATTGACTTTTTTCATGAGCAGTTACCACCGGAGCAGATACCTCACTCATATCATGGAGCTCTGTTAATAGCTCTATGCTCATATTGTGCAATGAGTCAGTTCTACATGGGTCCGACTGTTTGAATGCTTCATATTTCTATCCAAGTCTTGCTCTCTCCTTGACTTGGTAGAGTCTTTGCTTTTCTTGCTAGTATAGTCCACGCTAGCATGCTCCTTGATTGTCAAGTGATCAGCACAAGATGTCACACCCAGTACAAATAAAATCTCGTTAGCTTCGAATATTTGGTCCTTGTAGCACACCACTTGTCTTGGTGGTGAATATGAGTACTTGCTTGAATCACGAGATCTCTGGGCATGGTTTATAAGAGTACCAATGAGCATTTGCCCATACGAGCAACATGAAAGCCATTCATAAAGTCATGATAAAGGCTTAAAGTGTATATAGACATCATTCCCAGATACAGGAATCATGATTAGATGTTCTTGCTGAATCCAGTTGCTGCTTCAGGATGAAGCATCCATATTCTGTTCTTTCCTCTTTGATGAATGTCCTAAGAATGGCAACTATCTCCAAATATTGTAGCTATAGTTTCTAAGCAAATCGTATGCAAATGATATCAATTTCCTGATATTTATGGCAAATGGAAATTCTTCAGTGAGACAATGAACAACCAAGCAGACGTTAACGGATGAAGGACTAAACCAGATTATTGAGGACACAACATAACGGATCACCCTTAACGTCCCCATCAAATACCATCCAACAATGATTAAACAGTGTGTACCCATTCCAGGATTTGTTTGCCACTTTGTGTTACTCATTGGTATACTCTGAGTATACAGAGGAATAAACCTGTCAGAAATCATGGTACGACTGAGGATGTTAGTCCGGAGGAATGCTGACATTCATAGTGTCATGCACATGTACTTTGGACAATCATACAACTCTCTGTACTGAAATCCGACAAGTCGAGCATAGGAGATTGAATGTTAATCAAGAGGACTTTGGCAAGAACCAAACCATTACCAATGTCTTCTTCCGACACAAGATGCCTCAATTAGACGCTGGACATAAGTTGTGTCAGAAAAAGAGTTTTATAGGAAGGCTTGCGCATGTTGAGCCCCTAAAGCATCAGTAAGGTGAAGCTCAGAATTGCTACACTAGGACCATAGAATGGTCACCATTTGTTGACCGGATTGGCAATGATCCAGGCTGTAACATGTTGAAAGCCCCTAATATCATGTTATCATGCTATGACTACATTGGAAGACAACTGGTTTTTAGTATTAGTATTTACCACTGATCATGATGATGATGACGCTGCTCTGCAAGTCCTGGAACCTTGTTCTGACCCAGGCATGGCCAGGAAACATATTTTTTAGTCAAGCGGGTGTAGCCCAAACTACTGAAGAAATTGTTAAACAAAACAACCTGCATGAAGCTACTAGGCCAGATGGAATCTCTGCTACACTTCTTAATGAGACTACTCATCAGATCTCACCTGCCATAAGTTTGCTTTTCTTGGCCTTCCTTCTGTCGTTCCCATCCATATAAGAAACGGACGTCAGCTCTATCAAACTACTCACCAATTTCAAATACTGTGCTTTATTCTTGCCAATCCCATCATCTTGTCAGACTAACAACATGGCTTTAGGACGTGAAGAACACATTTCCAGTATTTTACCTTAAATACAAATCATATTAAGTATGCATGCTTAGTGATAGCAGCATATTGATTTGAACAACAGTCAATGTGAGAAAATCAAAATTTCTTGACATTTTCCATATATGGATACTTATTTGCATAATATGCAAATGAGGCAGATTGGCTAGCTTTTTAAAATAAAAACATTGTACTTATTTATTCATCGTGAAATTTTGTTCGAATTGCTTGCTTTTGACATTTAATTTATTTAATTTATAATATTTGTGTTATTTTCCTTATTTTCTTTTTTTAATGGCTAATTTGCATAATATGCAAATTAATTTTCAGGCATTGTGATGAATTCTCATGCTTAGTGATAGTAGCAAAAATGTCTACATAAATGAAATGTTTTCAAGCAGTCTATATGAGAACAATCACAATATCTTAACATTTTTTCCATATAAGGATGCTTATTTGCATAATATGCAAATTAGGTAGATTCGCTGGCGCTTTTGAATAAAAACATTGAATACAGTTATTTATCATTACTTTTCGCTCAAATGAAATTGTTTTGGACACTTAATTTGTAATTTTTGGACTATTTTCCTTATTTTTCTAATTTTTTATGGCTTATTTGCATAATATGCAAATTTCATAAATTTCCACTGCTTGGATTTTTTGGGACTTTTAGTATGTTGTTAAGGGGACCTTCCTGGAAAGCATTGCAGTGGAAAATCAAGTGTTGCAATTAGTGGCGGGTCACCCCCCTATTCTGGCTAGATTGACTGGACTAAATGTTTCGTGTTCGCTTAAGCATGAACAAAACTTATTCTTTCTTAAAGGCATTGGAAAGATAAGACTTTAGGGCCATGTCTTACAAAGATTTACGGCTGATCTGATCAATCGCAACTATAGACGGCCAGCAACGTCAACATGTATTTTTTCATGTTTGTTCAGAATATGATGTATATTAATGCGTTCATTGTTTTCTTGAAAATTCACTGTGCTTCTCTTTGTTTACAAAGGACATTGTGCAAACTTCCTGGAAGAAAATTATGACAGTGATGGATTTCCATAGAGTTACGATCGATTGGATCAATCGTAAGTCTTTGTAAGACGGGGCCTAAATCATCGATTAACAACAAAATATAAACATCATAATAAGAAACAATATTTTGATAGCCTTCTCAAAACTGTCCCGTTTTTTGATACACACTGTCGTAGGCCTGCCATGCTGCGCTGAGCATGAGCATGAGCGGACACTGGAAAGACTTGCCACTAGTTTGAGGGTCCGGAACCGTACGGGAAAAATAGGAAAATGTTTTTTTGTGGCTGTCGAAAGGCTCTGGATTACGGAAATTTAGGCTGAAAATTGCTGTCTCGATAGCGGCACATCATACATTTATACTAAGTACCCCCCCCCCCTGGGAGGCGCACACCTACAAAGCAATACGTCTTTATAATTATAGCGATGTTTTTTTTTCTTAAAAAGTTGTCATTTTTTATCAGAAATATTCTCTCTTTTCTTTCATAATTATAGTTTTGTAATCTCCTTTGGTTTCATTAAATGATAGAAAGTATAAAAAAAACTATTGCTTTTTTGGCTAAATGAATGTGAACTACGAATAAATTGTCGTATTTTATTGTCAAAACTGTATAATGATTCGGTTTCATGCCGCGATTTATTATTATTCACCTGAATAAATCATTTTGAATTGAATTGAAGTACGCTATTTTCACTCGGTTTCGCTTAGGAAATGATAACTACTTTCAAATCACCTCAGACATTTACCCAATACCGACACGCGCAAATTTAATGTTTCAAAAAGTATGCAGTATCTATTTCACAATTTCAGTTTCCAGTTTGACTGCCTAGGTGCCTTGTCATGAATTCATAATCTACATGTATGTAACCTTTTTCAAATATTTTCCAGATTTTGATCTATATTGAATTATTTTACGATTTTCCATGTAATGTATGTTAACTATGAATGTATACTGTGTTTTTATATAATGAATGCCAAAAATATTACCAATCAATCATTCTAAACTAGGGCATATACCATCTCTTTCACCAACATCAGTCATTAGTAGAACAACATTAATGCCAACGTTTTCCCCATTAACGATTAGTATTACATCCATTAATAAAGCATTCGATTAGACTATTTTGTTTCCATGACTACGGTACGCAGGTTATTCATTCTCCCAGTGCAAGCAACAATAGACCAAGGTCTTCCTCTTTTTTATAAGTAGCCATCACTCCATTGCTCCAATACTGTAATTAATGGGTAGAATGGAGGGAGTCGAGGTGGTGGGGGGTGGGGGGGGGGGGATCTGCAGAATTGATAAAAATGCACAGGACACGTCGTAGGGTATATGCAATAAGGTCAATATTATGCATGGATTTTCAATTGCACTATTTCTCAGTTTGAATTAATAATTCAACGCGCACTTTCAACATGATCGGGACATAACATCATAGTATAATGGTAATTTCAATTCACGACGCAGAATGATGCATTTAAACAGCAATTTTAGCAAGCGATGCGGAGAGATATGGGCCAAATTGACAGTTTCACAGGTTTCAACCATCCCATTTTAGAATTAATTCAAATGAGTGTACCGTAAACCACATCACCAGCAATTGTACATGCCACCATGCAAACCTTCAAACAACATCTAATTCAAATGAATAAAACATATTCATATTATGAGTACTATTTTTCTGGAAAACAGGGAATGAAGAAAAAGTTTTCAGGGTAATGTAAAAAAAGGCAACTGTTTTTAACTACTCGTGTTATTTTCAAATTTCATAACCATGATCATGATGACATTCCCTACTCGGTTGAAAAATAAAAGAATATGCCCTTATGATAATTTTCAAAATTCAAGTCGTTTCCATTCCTATTTGTGTGTTGTGATCGAAGTTTCACAAGACGAGTTTTCTTCCCTGACTGCAACATTATTTTAGAACAAGTTAGGGATTAACGGATTCGTATTTAATCCATCCACTTCCGCCAACATGCACATTCTCTGATGAACGCTTCCCTTAAAAATGATTAACACAAGTCTTGTTCATTACATATGTTCTTGGTCTACAATGTCTACCTCATTTTCTACGTGACTTTGTATAGTCTCCAGGCACAGACCCTGATTGAATCTTTGATCAGCAAGTGTACCTCCACGCAAAGACTAACACATACAAAACTGGCTGTTTCAATACAGGGCGAGAGACAGGAGAGCCTTCAGTACACAAGGCATGAGTAGTCTACACATTCAGACCCTTAATTCGAATGAAGGGTTTGCCCAGCAGACTAGACTTTGTATGTGTTATGGCAGGAAGTGAGGGTGTGTGTGTGTGTGTGTAGGGTGAGGACGTGAAGGTGACAGCGTGTGACCGTGTGTATAAGTGCGAGCGCAAATTAATGCTGGTGAGTCTGTATGTGTAATTAGTCTACAAATGTAGACCCACATCTGCAGTAGTCTGCTATGCAGACTCTGAATGGCTCGTGAGGTGGGATCTGCTACTGGTTTGCGAAGCAAACCAGCCTGAAAGGGCGAGCGAAGCGAGGGATTTCTGCAGCCTCAGTAGACCTAGTCTGCTATGCAGACTCGTTGAATCAGCTGAGGTACACATACTGCACATGTGGGTCTACATCAGGGATTCTCAAATGGTGGCGCGCGCGCCACTTGTGGCGCACCAAGCCTTGTGGAGTGGCGCATGGGAGCCGCTATAAAAAATATATAAATAAGGAAAAATTGGGGAGAAAAAATGTATCTACCAGTAACCTGGAAATACGGTAATCATTTTGATACAAAGAGAAAACAAAAACTCTAGACTTGACACTTAATTGCTAATTGATTCCTCAAATTTTGTCAAATTTAGCACTCGATAACCCCTTATTATGGAGGATCGATGGTGTTCTCCTTTTTATTTATTCTACTGTATACAAAGTTTATGTGCCACACAAGTGATTTGAAACCCCCTTTTGTAGGATTTCTATTTCAACGGCGAGACGTTTTGGTTAAGAGTTAAACATCAAATAATATGACATTCAAAGAACATCCTGATCATAAAAGATTATGAATTTGGGACATAAGAAGCAGAAACTTTTTTTCCGGAGCCGATTAAAATCCGAAATTGTAAAAGTAAAATACATGTATGCTCAGATTTATTGCCTGCCGTGATTGCATGCATGCACTCAACGGAGACCATTGAAAGCCGACCACTGAAAGACTTGAAATTGGTGAGGTCTTACAGCGTGTTCAGAATTTCTGAAATTTGTCATCTTTGTGGAATGGCTCAGAAAGTTCTCTCAAAGAACTCTGAAAGACTGATGGATATTTCTTGTCTTACTGGTCGTATAGACTAGTCATACAGAGATCTTTCAATGGTCTTTCAGAGATCTTTTATACAACAAGTGATCTTTCAGAATTCTTTCCATGGACTTTGCCTGGTCCTTCTGTCTTTCAATGATCTTTCAATGATCTCTCATGAGTCGTACAGTGATCGCCGCAAAAATCTTGAGATACTGTCGAAAGATTATTGAAAGACTATGAAGACCTTTGAGAGTTCATTGAACGACCGCTGAAAGACTGCTGAAAGACCACTGAAAGACCATTTTCCTGTAAGACCGTTATAACACTGATTTGAACCGTTTCAAAAGTTTTTGGAGCACATCAAGACCACGTAGATCACTGATAGTCAGGTCAGGTCAGGACTTGCGTAAGACCTCAAAGACCATTGTAGGTTCATTGAGAGACCTCTGAAAGATCAACCAGAATTTGTGGTCTTTCAAAGCGGTCTTGTTCTCTGTAGAATGGGGGTTTAACACCAACTGAATGAATGATACCGCACGCGAGTTGTAGAGAGAGAGGGGGCAGTTTGGGGCGTTATAGTGCAGTGCAACGCCTAATTTTCAGCCCTTGCAAAATCGGGGAACGCAACTTCAGCCACTGGCCTACAGATGGGGTGGGGATTGGGGCCCACAAGTGTTTCACGACCAAGAAAAAAAAGGAGAAAAGGAAAGGGAAAGAGTGGAACACTGTATTATTTTCTTGAAAAGTTCATTTTTTTTTTGCTTCAGCTGCCATACCAAGACCCCTCTTTTTTATTTTACTCATTATGCCACTTGCTTCAGCCAGTAGATCTGGTGTAGAACAATCTGATCTAGTGGTATCATTGCTATGTTGTGAAAAAGTCACTGGTCATTTTTCTTTTAATATTAATATTGTGTTATTTGTTGGCATTTGTATTTCTTCTGTTGATATTAAAAAATGATTATTGCCCTTCTGGGCAATTTAAAAGGCCTCATATTCCAAAAATTCTGGGGGCTTTGCCCCCTCGACCCTCACCAGGGGCCTCTGGATACACTGCTGGTCTCCGTAATTGACAGTGGAGCACTACAGATTCTCAACAAGAAATGTGGCGCCTCAAAAAAAGTAATTGAGAATGGCTGGTCTACATTATTTTGTAGACTACATCTGCAGTGTGTGTACCTCAGCTGATTCAACGAGTCCGCATAGCAGACTAGGTCTACTGAGGCTGCTTCGCGCCCTTTCAGGCTGGTTTGCTTCGCATAGCAGATCCCACCTCACGAGCCATTCAGAGTCTGCATAGCAGACTATACACCAACTGATATCTTTATGTTATTGTTTGTGGAAGAGCCGTGGTGTAGTGGTTCTGACTCTCGCCTTGTAAACAGAGGGTCGTGTGTTCGAATGGCATGGCACCGCGGTCTAGCGTCCTTTGGCAAGGCGGAATCCACACTTTGCCACCCTCGACCCAGGTGCTAAATGGGTACCCGGTAGGATGCGAAAGATATTGTATGTTTGATTTTGCCAGCGCCATAATGTGGCTGCGATGAATAGAAGGCATGCTCCCCAGGGAGTGGAAATTTTGCATTTTTCGTGCTTGATTGAAATGAATCCAACGACCGGGGTAATGATATGCTGTAACGCGCTTTGGGCCATTCTGGGAAAACTGCTTTATAAAAATTGTTTATTATTATTGTAACGTTTGTATAGGCCATATTATGATCCATGTTTAAAGGCTATTGAAAAATCAAATGTGAAATATTAAACTTTGAATTATCTCATTCAAAATGTTGAAAAATATGAAATGACTTTGCTTTAAGAAATCATAATGAAATATGAAAGAGTTCTAATATGAGGATATGGGTGAGTGTGTTGTAATGGCTTATTAAGATGTGTGTTATAGTGTGCGGGTCCTTGTTTTTCAATGTAACTTTTCAAATAACTAATTGTATATGATATGATTTCTTGATTTGTACAATATTATTAAAATCATGATAATGTTGGTTACACGTTTGTAAATTTGAATTATGTAATAATGTAAAAGCTTCCACCATGAAACTTGCTTTTCTCTGTCGTCATAGTTTCATGTGACACCATAATGCAACGATGTATATTCGGGAGTGTATAATTAAAGTGCATTTGATATCGGTGTATGATGTGAAGTTAGGATTTTATAATGAACGAGACTTTGATCAAGTTGATTTTACCTTTATATCAAATTTGATAATTTTGATTTGAACTTTCTAACTGGGTGAAAACAAAATACGCTGGTTTCATACTATAAGAAAAAGGAAGATTAAAATGTTAAATCAACATTTGAAAGGTTGGAGGAGTGACAACCTTTTTTAGTGGTAAATGCAACATTTAGAAAATGTTGTCACTCCTCCAACCTTTCAAAGATTTAGTTAACATTTCTTTTTTAGAGTGTACACAATCAGTGTAACTCGAATTTTGTAGACTGATATAAGCTAATCTACATGAAATTGTATGCATCTGTAAATGTGCAGGGCTTTAATTTCTGATATTCATGAACTGTGTTTGATGGACAGTAATCATGGTAATATACACGTGGTACATGTACCTGTATAAAATATAAGCCACCGAGGTGACCCAGCAAAATTTTATAATCTAACTGGCCCATTTACACTCTGATGTATGTATATACTGTCTGCATTCGCTCCTAATAGTTCTTATCAATATTGTATAATTCAAGCAATAAAATACCCCCCAAAAGAAGAAAATAAATAAAAATATTTAAAATAGAATAGCTTTTGTATGGTGTCATTGGCTCTGTCGTTTGCACACCACTGTGCTTTGCTTATAACAGTTTTGTGAAAAATAATTTATCACTTTCCTTCCGATTTGAATGTAATTTGTTTGATTTTTCTCTTATTCAAATAATCATCGGTTGGGGTGTACGTCCGTTTCATGAGGCGTAAAATATCCATATTCAAACATGTTAATCATGCAAACACTGAACTTCTAATAGTGCAATTCACATTTGTTATACGAGACATATAGGAATCAATACCACTTATTGAATTCATGTAGAAAAGGGTGAGCGTTTCATCAACATCTTCATCCGACAAGTTTGATTTTGATCGGCTGAGAAGCACTGTCACTATGATAACTGTCGGATAAAACAGGACTTACTCCCCAGACCTTGCTTGTAGGCATCATGAACCCAGAGTTTGGAATTCACCCCCTCCGTGCACAACCTCTTTGTACCAGATTCAAGCGCCACCTGAAACTATTTGATTACACGTTCACTCGTTTTGAGCTGCATAGATCATAAAAATATTTTTTCCCTATGTACTCATAATCGTCCTTTCTTTTCTGTTTCCCCTTCTGCTTTTCTTCCTACCTTTCATGTTTGTTCTGAGGCTTGTTTGGATGCAAAATGAATTTGTTCCCCTATGACTCTTCTTTCTTTTTTCATCACAATATGGAATCTGTCTTGACATGGACATCTATGGGGTTTTAACAGCTATACCTAATTTCAATCAACTGTTACACCTTTATTATATGCATGTTGTTCAATTGTTCATTAATACTCTGCTATAACATTACATCATTCTGAACTTCTTGGCCGTTTACAGATCGTTATTCTTTTTATTTGTATTTCTACCAGTTAAAATTTCATATCAAAAGTTTTATTTGCCTTTATGTTATCTTCTTCACTTTCTTGAAATAAGCCTCCATATTTTCTACGTATATGGTTTTCGTTATGCACCTGATTTAAAAAGTGATGTGTTGTAATAGCTATGTGGCTTTTATATTGATGTATTGTTTGTTAATATTGCATGTATCACTGGCGGATCCAGAGGCTGGAGAGGCACAATTAAAATTTGTAATGAAAGAAAGGAAGCAGCAAACTTGGCCATGAGGTAACTGCGAACTGATATATTCCTTAACCGGATTGTATCTTTGAAGTCCTAATGGGGGAAATTATTCTAGAAACATTTCGGGTGGAAAGTTTGGAACCGGTGTATGTCACACAATTTCAATGCGCTGAAGAGCGGTTCCCAAACTGTTTTCTCATGTTTTGACCACCTAATTTGCATAAACAAAATGGCTGCCAAATTGACCATTTACTATTTGATTTTTATAACATTCTTTCATAATATTCGTTTTCACAGACATTGATAATATATTTTTTTTGGCTTCAATGTGTAACATTCGTGAAATGAGGTGTAATATCACAGTCGATTCCTATGTATATATTTTTTTTCAATTTCTTATGTATTTCTTTGTATTTTCTACCATTTTCGTACATGTTTTGTTACGAGATCTGTAAAAATACTGATTATTAAACACACACACAAATTAGCGTCAATGATTACATTACTTTAATGATGTTATTTTGCCACAATTTTTAACTCTTAAACATTCAGGAACGCACACACACACACTTTTTTTTTTTTTAAACAAGTGCACACCTAGTTACCAATAATGCATATAGCATTTCCATTTATTTGAAAGCAATATAAAAGGGCATTGTAGATTAAATGCTTTGCTCACGGGCACAGGTGCCGCAGCCGGGGATCGAACCCCGGACTTTCCATGTATAGCCAGGCGCCTTAGAACACTGGGCCACGGCACCTCACACACGCACCCTCACCCACACATCCAGGCACTCACCCACATGCTCGCTTTCCCGTATTATGAAACCCAATTCGCGACGGAGGATCATTGGATATTTTCTTTCACGCTATTAATCATACCAAGACACTAATGCTGCGAATGATCGCTATATAATTATCTCCACAGCGTAACACGATCTCTTCACTTTTACGAGATAAATCGATCCTTTTGCTAAATTAATCCCTCGTTATATAAATTTCACTCTGTTATGATAATTAATATTATGATAGGGATCACGAGAACAATGAGAAACCTTTTTACTCCGTGTACCTCACTACCGGAGCATATCCATTACATTTATAGCAGAACCCATTTCTGTTGTTGCTGCTATACTTTTCATTTTTTAGAGCGGTCTAATCTGTCTTTCCAAAACTGTCTTAATATTATTCTAAACACTGCAAAAAAAATATTACATGCCCATGTGAATGGAACCAACTGCATACATTTGTAATTCCGAAGGTTCGTTATTCCGAAGGTTCGTATTTCCGAAGGTTCGTAATTCCGAAGGTTCGTTAGTCCGAAAACGAAATGAGGTTCGTTAGTCCGAAAAGAAGTGAGGTTCGTAATTTCGAAGGTTCGTTAATCCGAAAGCGAAATGAGGTTCGTAATTACGAAGGTTCGTTAGTCCGAAAAGGAAGTGATTAACGAATCTTATTTCGTTTTCGGACTAACGAACCTTCGGAACAACGAACCTCATTTCGTTTTCGGATTAACGAATCTTCGGAACATCGAACCTTATTTTGTTTTCACATTATCGAACCTTCGGAATAACACCACAAATGTTCGGATTAACAAACCCTTTTGCGTTTTCGGATTAACGAACATCGAGGTATAGGCAATTTACATGTTTCGGAATTACGAACCTTCGGAATTACGAAGTGTAACCGGAACCAACAACCACAAAATAAATAATAAGTCGCCTAACATGAATTTTGAGATTTTAATTGAGTTTGAAAAGGCAAACTCTAATCTTTGAAACGACATATAAGCAGTAAAAATCAACTGTAACCCG
Organism: Lytechinus variegatus; assembly: GCF_018143015.1. Classification (NCBI taxonomy): domain Eukaryota; kingdom Metazoa; phylum Echinodermata; class Echinoidea; order Temnopleuroida; family Toxopneustidae; genus Lytechinus; species Lytechinus variegatus. The sequence goes on along the minus strand of NC_054743.1, from coordinate 23,622,488 downwards.
ATTGAATACTTGATCGAAATCAAATGCAGGAGAAACTCAGCAAAAGCTTCAAGAAATAAGGAGAAACAGCTTTGATGTTCAGACCCACTCAAGCATGAGATGTGCAACATGTGCAATATCATGCAATGAAACTCCACAAAGTTTTTTTTTTCAAAGAAACACTCGTAACTTAAATTGTGATTTTACTTCAAAACCTGAACTTAAGACAGTATGAAGGAGTATAATTTTTCTTTCAGATAAGGTAATTTGCTTATTTTTGCATCTTGAATATACAAAATTAGTATTTTGGCTTTTTACAGAGAACCTACCCCGGCAAATGTTGGTGTTGGGGTGGCTAGTCAAATAATATTGAAATGTATACTTCAAAAGGAAGGACGAATCAAATCCTATTCTGGAAGTTTGAAGCACCCATCGTGCAGCTTTGAAGAGAAAGGGACTTCCCTTTTAGAGATCGATAGCATAATTACACTCATCAGATAATTACACTCATCAGATATGTTCTAATTTTTATTTAGAGTGAATATATTCTGATATTTAAGTTCGAATACTGCAGATATAGTAAATGTATTATCGTTGGACTCCTTCAAAAATGAATCAAATATTAATTAGAGGTCAAGTCCACCTCAGAAAACTGTTGATTTGAATCAACAGAAAAAAATTAGACAAGCACAATGCTGAAAATTTCATCAAAATCGGATGTAAAATAAGAAAGTTATGACATTTCAAATTTTCGCTTATTTTTAACAAAATAGATATATGAACGAGCCAGTTCCATCCAAATGAGAGTCGATGATGTCACTCACTATTTCTTCTGTTTTTTATTGTTTGATTTTTTTGTTTTTCAATTTTTACGAATTCGACGAATGGACCTCCTTGCCTGAACCACAAAATTTTAAAATAATGGAATTCCACATGTTCAGGGAGTAATGAAACTTCATTTCACATGACAATGACGAGGAAATAAAAATATTTCATATAATAAAATACAAAAGAAATAGTGAGTGAGTGATGTCATCAGTTCCCTCGTTGGCATACCGACCGGGATGTGCATATTTTGTGTAATGAAGCGAAACTTTAAAATGTCATAACTTTCTTATTTTACATCCGATTTTGATGAAATTTTCAGTGTTATGCTTGTTGAATTTTTCTCTTTTTATTCAAATCAAGTTTTTTGTTGGGGTGGACTTGTCCTTTAATACTTCGATCCACTGCACACGTAGCGTGCTCTTTCATTTACCGTGATGTGTCAATCCTGCAGGTATTTTGCTGACCCAACGATACAGATACAGAACCCGGGACCCGGATACAGAAAACGTAGTGAAAAGTTCTTATACGCGGTAGATATAATGGAAAGGCTTAATTTCATTTAATTTCATTTCATTTAGTCAAGTGTCAATATTTATACATAACATGAATAACGAGTGACTAGAATAGCACATCGATGAACGTTTTATGAAGGTACTTATTGCACTTATACCTTGAAAGCGTTATCATATATGTTGCTATTACAATATAGGCCTATATTGGCCAACAGTCAAAAATACCAATCGCTAGTGCTTGGGCGCATTTTTTGCTTTCTAGGGATGTAAAAGTAATACACAATCAGAGTTCAAAAGAATATGAACAATGAAGACACCAAAGATGGTGGTAATCTCGATGGAAATTAAACCACCATGCCTTTTGAGCTCAAATAACCTTCTTCCGATCATAGTGGAACCAGCTTATTCACGGATCCAACAGCGTCTGTTTACCTATTTCTTGGAGTCCCCATATTACCCCAAGGCTGTCACTGAGTTTTCCCCATTTAGAAACAATAAAGAAAATCCAAGTTCATGAGAAATCACCCACTTCCTGCATCCACAGATAGAATCCACCTTCGGAACAAACCAAAGCAACAGCTGTGAAATAGAAAGGAAGTCGTGTATTTTCACGAATAACAGTTAGTATACAACATTATAGGGAAGTGTTGACAAAGAAGGGGGGGGGGCGGCTTTAGTTTTAACCTTTAATTTCCTTAAATTTTAATATCTATAGGACATGACACATTTCTTTAATACATTACAAATGAGGAAAAATAAACGAAATAAATGAGGTAGACAGTCAAAACCCGTCAACAGAACAGGATATCCAATGAATTGGTCCTTTTGTGACTTTGGTTGATTATATTCAAAGATAAGTATGATGAAATAATCGCATGTATGTTTACAACTAATCATTGAATATCAACCTGTGTGATTACTGTTTGGATTTTGGGTTGTTTTTATGTTAGCCCCGCCAAAAAAAACAAGAACCGCGAGATCGTGAAGATGGATTCTCGAATGCACGCAGTCAGAATCTACTCCTCTGTAAGTGCTAGATCAAGAATATAGGCCTACAATGCTGCTATAAAAATCAAAATAAACTAACAAAAGTATTTGATATTTCAATGTCACAAGTTGACAGTGTTGCTATAACACAGGAGAGACTTTATACTAATGGTGTTCTGCCTTTCATACAATCTGTACGGGTTATATTATGTGTGGGTGTGTGTGTAATTGAGTTTTGTCAGACGTGTATCAATCAGATATGGGGCCCGTTGCAGAAAGAGTTGCAATCAAACGCAACTCTAAAAATCACGCGCAACTTGATTTTCAACCAATCAACTGCGCGCATTTTTGACTTGCGATTGATTTTTTGACTTGCGTTTAAACGCAACTCTTTCTGCAACGGGCCCATGATCATTCATGTCTGGGACCATCCGAATGCCGTGATCAGGGTTCGAACCTCTGAATCAGTCACTTCCCCCACATACAGGCGTACACACACAACAACGCCACATTTCACTTCAGCCTATGTACAAGGGTTCAATTAAATGACTAATGACCCTGTTAATATTCATCTACGGTTTTTAATAAGTATAGTTTTAAGTATATGGTTTCAATGATATGGTTATAATTATGGTTTTATATTTGCTATCCTGTTAACATTCACCTCAGATTTTAATTTATGACTAATGGTCTTGTTAATATTCATCTAAAGGCAGTAATGCGAGTTGGTGTGTAGACCATTATACACACGATACTTGTGTGGATAGGAACTGCATGGTATAATCATGCAAATAAACATAACTGGAAGTATTAAATACCCGTATCATTGAGAACATGCCTATAAACTACCCACATGAGATAGGTCTGCCGTCCTTTAAAACAAATCGAAAGTGAGTGCTCAAAGAGAGGGAAACGAATATTTGCGCAAATTAAATGATTATATTCATTAGAACAATGATTTGGATCTCATCAAGGAAGTGTGAGGTTAACAACCCACTTAGTTGTCTTTCCTGAACTGATCATATATCAAACTAACGACAAGTCATAATAGTGTACACATGAATTATTAAATTGGTCGTAGTATTAATCAAAAACAAAAATCAAGAGTGATACAGAGCGTCGACGTCTCTCTAGACTAGAGCCATTCTGGAAAAAGAGGCCTGTATTAAATTTAAGAAGCATTTTGGGGTAAAAGTTGGAAACCGGACTATTTCACACAATTCAAATATGCTGAATCTGATAGGATCGGTTCCCAAGCTAATTTCTCATGTTTTGACCACCTAATTTGCATAAACAAAATGGCTGCAAAATTGATAATTCAGAATATAATTTTGACAATGTTCTTTACTTATATTCGCTTTCACAGACATGAATACTGCAAAATCCTGCATACATACGTATACCTTTCGGGAAAAATTGTTATTTTTGTTTCCGGCTAATTAATTATGCAGATCTATCCATATTTTGGATCATTATGCTTTAATTTGATAATCTAAGCTCAAATGTTTATATTTTTGGTACAAATAGTATTTGCATCATTATGAATAATTATACGGCCCTTAGAATATAATACCACAGTGAATATTAATGTTTTTTTAATTGTTTTTGAATTTCTTATGTATTTGTTTGTATTTTGTACCTTTTGTTTCGTGCATGTTTTGACATGGGATATGTCAAAGTATTGATTATCAATGGCAGAAAATAATAAGTTTCAATGATTTTTACATGTTTGTATTCGTATATATCCATGGGCATTAACAAATACACCGACTCCCACACTCACATCTGCATACAAATGTAAATTCCTGCAGGGCATTCATTTTAAAAGCACACTGGTGGTGATCCAACGAATTTCATGAACCTATCTGTATTCAAACGAATGTCACTATTAGTTGCTTAAATTTTTAATATAAAATGTTTTTTGAATTATGATATCAATCAATTCATTCGTATTTACAGTTTTAGATGATGGATTATTAAATTTGAATTATGACAGTACTGTAAACTCCTGATAGTCAATCAGTCGCATTTAATATCCTTTGGAGTAGTTATGTTCCCCGACCAACAGAATCTCATTACACATACATGTATATATATATATATATATATATTCAGTGTGCTTTTCTTTAGCAAAATAAAGTGAAAACAGTCTGCTGAAAATGAAATGTCTTGTGTGTTCTCCATTATGCTTGTCAAATTGTTCCAATTTTGAAAAAAAAAATTCTCAGAACTGAACCCACATATTTATAAACTATCTAATGTCTCTTTTTGCCTATCAATTAGACAGTTTTAAATGATTTAAAAGCCAGACTATATGGTGTTCTAAAGTTCCACAACGAATAAGTCACTGCATGTCCTTTTGATAACAAATTTTGATAATTGGACTTCATTAACTGATTACATGTGCATCTCCATATTAAAATCTTTTCCAATGCAGTACTGCACCTGTCCTATCAAGGATTGCCGCTTCATTCAACTTAGAGGCATCCGGTTTCCCCCAGCTTGATACACCTTCGGGGTGTTGAATGATCAATATCAGTTATCATCGAGCTGGTGTTCCATTGGATGGCTTGATTGATAGGGCAGCCTCATATTAGTCTGGTCCAGATTTTTAAAAATGTGCTCAGAAAAAGTGCTTTAGGCATTTTGTGTTAATGCTGATTTATCAATTGTTTTAAGGTAATTCAGGGGTGCTGAATCCAAAAATGCTGTTTGCCAAACTTGATTTTGATGTTTTCATCCTCAAATCGGCAAAAAACAAAATGGCGGCATTTTTAATGGAGCTTCCCATATTCAACGATTTTTATGGGTGATTGTATTTCAGAAATTGGGATCTATCCCTTATTTTTTACACCCAGGGTTGCAAACATAATGTGTCCGATTGATTCGTCAGCCATCTTTAATTCCAAGATGGCTGCCATGATTCACAGCTGCTGATTGATAAATAATATGGCCAAATGTTTGATAATTTTGGGGCGAAGCTGGCATATTCACATCGTGATATCTTTAACGTGTCCGCTATTTTTTCCTTGCCTGCATAGCAGAAGCAAGACATGGACGTCGCTTTTCCGACGGCGACGATGACCATGGCGGCGGCTAAGTCAACATCAATCTTAACCGAGGTTAAGCTTTTGAAATGTCATAAATTTTAGGGTATAGATGTCTATTTCATGTAACTCTGGCATGTTAGGATTAAACAAAATCTATTGAGACATGTTATATAGTTACAAAAAGGTTGTCAAGGTTACATGGAAATCTAGCATGGCGTCCACAAGGGCAGCCGTTGTACCATCAACTCCAAAAATATAGTAAATCCTCAAAATCATCAAAAAGCTTGCAAAGCAAGTAATGAATTAGAACAGGTTTACAAGATATTCAGTGTGTCATAGAATCCAAGATGACCTTCCAAAATTACCTCTATATTGGACGTCTGAACATTGTATCTGTCCAAATGTCCAAATTCATAATATATACACCTGGTAGAAATGCCGTTGGGCCTACCTAAAATTTATAAAAATCATGGTTCCAAAGGGGAAAAATTACATTAAAAAAAATCAAGGTTTATCAGTGGTGCAGTTTTGCAAAAAAAATGATGATGGCCTAAAAAATAGTTATTTCTTAAAAGTCTGGCTGCAAAGTTCATATACTATCTACCTCGAAACATTTTTTGTGTCTTTCTCATGATTTTCAAGGTTCAAATAATATAGGTGAAGACGAATTACATGGATTCGCCGTTTTCCATTTTGTAAAAAAATAAAGAACGCTCCTAAAATTACATTCGAATCGGTCACCATCGATACAAAAACAACAATACTTCATATCCCATCTCGCGCCACTATTTTGGTGTCTCTGTTTTTAAGACTCATGAAAATACATTTTACAAGAATATGTGACATAATAAATGTTGGAGCATCAATACGTAAAAATCCGAAAAAACAAACTTTAAAAAATAAGGTACGCTTTCACCTAAAAAGTTCCATAATTCACTGATAAGTATGTCAAGATACGTCATTTATGTGCTTAGGACTATCCTATGGTTTCAAGATTAGGGGACATCAGTCATTTTTACGCAATTTTAGAAGTCGCTTTGGACTTTTTACGAAGAAAAGAAAAAAAACTGACCATCTTTTTTATTTGTCCCGATTTATTATTTCAGCCTTCAAACCCCAAAGTGTAGATTTGGCTCTCCTAATTATGACGATGTTTAGGTGATGGAAGTCTTTTTTAGACTCATTTTGAAAGGGATCTTTAATGATAGGAAAATGGGCAGCTTCATACCATTGTAACTTATCAAAAAGTATTATTTAACCCTTGAAACCATAGTATAGACAACAAAACCATATCTCCTAGATAGATTCTAAATAGATTATGTCAATTTTTAAGTATCAGCAGCCATTTTAGACTCCTTAATTGTAAGCCATGTTGGATTTTTAGACATACGGGACCATTGATTGCCCCATATCCTAATGTATTACTTGACCATTTACACAAAGGTTTAGACAACATAATCATACACCCCAGGAGGATATTAAACAAACTATGTCAGTTTTTAGGTAAGAATAGCCATTTTAGTCTCCAAGTTTGGAAGCCTTTTTGAATTCCTGGACATACTGGACCTCTGACTGTCCATGTACCTTGTCCTAATTTATTACTTGACCCTTTAAACATGTTAAACCATGGGTTAGATACCAAAATCATATACCCCAGGCTGATATTAAACAAACTATGTCAGTTTATCGGTAAGAACGGTCTATATAGACTCCATTTTTGGAAGACATTATGGATTTTTGGACATACTGGAACCTCTGACTGTCCTTTCAACTTGTCACAATCTAATACTTGACCCTTTAAACCATGTATTATACCTAAAAAATCTTATTCTCCAGTCGGTTATTACACAAATTAAGTCGATTTGTAATTAACCAGACATTTATACTCCATTTTTGCAAACCATTTTGGATTTTTGGACATGGAGGACCATAGACTATCTTTGTTACTTGTCCCAACATATTCTTGACCCATTAAACGATGGGTTAGACACCGACACCATATCCCCAAGGCAGATATTAAACAAACTTTGTCGGGTTTTAGGGTTTTTAGATAACAGCAGCTATTTTAGACTCAAATTTTGAAAGCCATCTTGGATTTTTGGACATAGTGGACCGTTGACTGTCCTTGTAACTTGTCCCGGTTTACTTCTTGACCCTTGAAAATCAGCAATGAATACCCCCCCAAAAAAGATACTAAAATAGGTAATAGATGAATTGTGAATTTTTAAGCCATGGCAGCCATTTTTACGCAGTCTTTGATTTTTAGGTACCCTGGGGTGCTTATGTTCACTCTTTTCCCTTTACCCCCTACATCATTGAATACAATGTATGCACTGAAAAAGGTGTTTAGGGTAGAGAAAGTGTCGGGTTATATTAATTTTCAGTTGATGGTGGCCATCTTAGACGCCATCTTGAAAATAACCACTTTCCTGGATCCGGATTTTGTTGGATTTTTAGTATGTAATTTCTCAGATCAGATATTACCAAAAATCGTTGACAAACATTTTTGTTACAAGTTTGGGGGTCAGAATAGAGTAAAAATGGGTGTAGAATGGCGGCCATTTTGTTTTTGCCAATTTGAGGATTTTAACATCAAAATCAAGGTTGGCAAACAGCAAATTTGGACTCAGCGCCCTCAAATTATGCTAAAACACTTCTTAATTCAGCATTAACACAATTTGCCTAAGGCAGTCTACTTTTCTCAAATCTGGACCTGACTAATTAGTGACATTGTTATAATCAAATCAATTTAGCACAAGTATTCTGCGGAGGCCGTTGGTATCGAAGTCATCGTGTTTGTGTTCTTGAGATATGTCTGATTCTTATGTCACAGATCCATAGAGAAAACCTAAACTTTTGTCTTGAGAGAGAATCTGCTGTCTGACCAGATCTTGTTTCAGGTATTAAAATGCTCGGAGTGCACCTTTCAATACCTCAGTGAATTGTGTTATGTCCCCTTGGCCATTTATCGAACTTCTAATATTCTCACATATTCGAAAGATAGATTATTTCTAATTTATAACGAAGATGTCTTTCAGAGGATGGTTGGTTCCTGACATGTTTGGTGTTCATGTAGGTTATTAATTATTAATCCACTTCTTTTGATCGGTATCAAACCCAACAGCATCCAATAGCTGACCGAGCTCTGATAGGCTGCATGCGAGTGTGAGATATCACCATCAAAGTCTAGGTCAAGAATTTCTTTGTAGAGCCAGGAGATCTCTTTCTATGAAGAAAGCAGTTGCCTAAGTTATGTTTGACTTGTCAACCGGTCTTGGTACCACTGAACATGTCATTCTTCTTGGGAGACTGACAGTCTGTTTTGGAATTGATGATTCTGCACTCCAATGGCTTTCCCTTTACCTTGCGAACAGGAGGACAAGCTGTATTCATCATTGACATGCAGTCTCCTGTTACTATCCTTTGCTATGGAGTTCCTTGGGAGTCTGTCCTTGGTCCCTTGTTCTTCAAACTGTACATCACTCCTCTTGGCTCTATAATGTGGCAACTTGTCCATGGTGTACACTTCTATGCTGTTGACTGCTGTTGTTGGTGCTGCCACTGAAGTAACTTGTTCTGTCATCTCCATATGCGTAATTATTATGACTACAACTCCGGTCTTAATAGGTGAGGAAGTTGTATATCTACAGTATGCAAGGCTAGATATCTTGGCGTTGTCTTTGATATAACTTTGAGCATGAAGAAACTCACATCACATGTCTGCCAATCTGCATATTACCAGCTTCACAGAATTGCTGAGATCAGACACTGTCTTACATGAGGTGGTGCGGAAAATATCATCCATGACCAGATAACCTCTAGACTGCACTTCTGAAAAATGTCTCCATGCTGGTTTACCTTCATCAGGCATCCCTAGCACCTTTCAACCACAGAACGCAGTGTGAAAATTTGTTCTGCATTGGGCAGTGACTGGGCAGCTGGAAACCTTCTTGTTTTGCCCATGTTTTTACCATGGAGCTAATCTGTGTTTAGCCCCCTATTTTTTATCATTTCCTCTTCTGTATTCAGTATCGTTTGGCAAAGAATCTTCAATGGCAAGGGTTGGATAGAAGCTGTGGTTTTCAGGTATTACTTTGATGGTTGACTCAGAGGAAATAAATATATCGGTAATGATAAAAAAAAAACGAGTAAGTGATCCGGTAATACAGACCCTTTGCCTTTATTACAAATTCTTCTTTTGTTAACTGTAATGATTGCCGTTCTGATGGAGACGAATCAAATATATAATTTTGCTACAAGGATGTTAACAATGTACTGATACTTAAATCTGGTTGATAAACTACACTGAAAAAAAATCATTAGAAATCATTGATTATTGGGTCTGTTATCGAATTATAAAGGATATATAAGACATTTTAATATAAATATTTCAAGAAATCTAATTCCAGCATGATTACATGTTTTCTAACTTCTAAACCCTTCTTTTCTGACGGGTTCATTGAATTTGGTAATTGTCATGATTATAGGATCAGCATCAATGTGTTTTATATTGGGCATGTATAATATACCTTGCAAGTATATTACTTTCTATATACAGGTGTGGGTGTGGGAGCATGTGTGTGTATTTGTTCCTGAGTACAATTAACAGTTGTGGCAAAAGAAGTTAATCAAATGATTCAATGATTGAAGCTTGATATTTGTCTGCCATTGATACTAGTTTTTTTTTCAAGATCTCATATCAAACATATACAAAGAAAATGGCAAAAAATACAAGAACATAAAAAATCAAAGAATAAAAAAATACATATAAAAATTGACTTAAATATTATATTCAGGGGCCAAACAGTTATCACAATGATACAAATTATATTTGTACCCAGAATAATAATTTTTTGAGGTGTAATTATCAAATTATAGCACATTTTTGCAAAATATGCATAGATTTGGATAATTAATTAGCAGCAAACAGAAAATAACGATTTTTTCTGAATGGTACATTGCTATGTATGCAGGATTTTGCAGTATCTATATCGGTGAAAGCAAATATTATAAAAGAATATTGTAGAAATAAGATTATAAATAGTCAATTTGGCAGCCATTTTGTTTATGCAAATTAGGTGGTAAAAACATGAAAATTTGGCTTGGGAACCGGTCTTATCAGATTCAGCACATTCAAATTAGGTGAAATTGACCAGTTCCCAACTTTTACCCCAAAACGCTTCTTGAAGTCAAATTCTCCCCATATTGGTCTTGTCTACTAGACGTATTATCATATAGACCTATTCGTAACCCGTTATTTTTTTTCGAGATGAGGGTTGTTTTGTTTATCGAATATCTTTTTTTTAATTCAAACATTGCATTTCCTCATTGTAGCCATCAATCGGTTAAGAAAAAAATGCATATAATTCTGCCTTCTTACTTTGCTTTCACCATTTCTCCTTTTTCACTTTTATCCAGCTTTTGTTTTCTTTCTTTCCTTCTTGTTTTCTCCTTTTCTACCTTTCTTTCTTTCTTTCTTTCTTTCTTTCCTTCCTTCCTTCCTCCCTTCCTTCCTTCCTTCCTTCCTTCCTTCCTCCCTCCCTCCCTCCCTCCCTTCCTTCATTCATTCATTCTCTCTTTTTTTCCTTCTAAACCTGCATTAGCCAATTATGTCTTTAAATGTCATTTTTATTTGTTATTTGTTGAACTGTATTTTAATGTGAGTGTTATTTTTAGCACCAGCTAATGAGGAGAGTCTTTTAACAGAAACTTGATTTCTTTTGATAATCCCCAGGCATTAGTTGGTGTTCTTTCCTCTTTTTTAGTGTTGTTTTTTTTATTTAATATTGTATAATGGATGTTGTATGATGATTATTTTCAATGTAATGAATTTGACTATGAGTATGTGTACCTGGAAATGTAATAAAATAAAATAAATAAATCTCAACCGCATATGGTTGATTTCCGTGTTTAAGAATAATACACATCATTTCATCCTCGCATTATACAATTATTTATAAAAGATGGGTCTTCGAAATAGTCTAAACACCATCGGCTAGAACGTATGGTGCAATAAATATCTTTATTTTCCCTATACTTGATGCGGGTATATCTTACTTACACCCTCAATGATACTATAATAAAAAACTTGTGCATTTATGTGGAAGAACTTTATCTGAGAATACGACGTTCAGACCCCAGCTGGCTCTTGATACAACCAAAATTAACATTCTTTAAAGGTGCAGCATCAATTTCCATATAGTTTAACATTCCAATATAAATATACACATTGGCATCATGTGTAGTAAAAGGGTTCTTCAAGAACACGATTTGTTTCCCCCAAATGCTAGAGTTCAACTTGGATACTTTTTCAAAATACCATAATCACCGTATTGAAGAGAGGGTTCCATGAAATTTGCTCCGGCCACAATTGCTCCGATGGAAAATCTGCACATTAAGCGAAACATAAAACATAAAATCCGAAACTATATAAACCCTAATCATAATATTTACATCATAACAATAATTAACATATTAGAATATTGCGGTTATAATATAAAAAACACAATACGAGTGTTCTAAGAAAGACCTTTTCTTGATAAATTACATATGTAATTTATGTGATTTTAATATTTTGCATAGAGACCTAAACTTTTTATTTTTATTTTATACAGTTCAGTCATGTGAATCAACATTGGAGTATCACCTGGCATTCCAGTCTTCTGACGTAAAGTGACCAATAAATCTTTCATTTCTTGACTCCTGTGAGAATTTGAATTCTTCATTTGAGGACATTTAGCGTCTACATTCTGCACACCTATCTTACAAAATGCAACGCGTATAACCAAAATCTTTCAGCCCATTTCATCTTGAAAAATATTTAGGAAAATGAAAATCCATATTTTATTGTTCGAAATACAAATCTTTACTAGAAATACTCTAAAAATTCCTTTTGCCCTATTGTTCGTGGGCCTGGTAACCCATGTGCAGCACCAGATTGACGAGGCTCTATCCCTTTATCGTAAACGCCAAACACGGGAGCAGCAATTCCCATCTCTTTACGTTATTTATACGCTTTTTATTGTTTTATACCATGAAGACAAAATTGTCTATTTTTGAAAAATGAATTGGATCCCCACCAAAATAAGCTTTAAATGTAGAATAGTGAATGCTGCCACTAAAACTTTTATTTTACATCATCAATAATTCACACAACAACTGCTTTGCCATGTTTAGGAAAAAATATTCATGTAATGTAGAAATATATGCTAAAACAGTGATAAACAATTTTTAGGGGGTATCGAAATTAAGGAGAGGATTAAGCAAATATTGCATATTTCTGAAATTCGTTTGTGCTTACTGAGGCATGAATGAACATGAACTAAGTGCAAATAAACTTGGATAAATATGACATTTAGCCAAGTATTCATAGATGATATCCTTATCGCACGCATGACCGAAATCTGCGGTTTGATACGGGCAACTATATACGTTATAACCTTTTCTATAGGCCTATTGTTTATTTCTTTTTTTGACATCTGGACGGCTATCACAGTTTTGTGGTCAAGAGAGTTATCAAAGTAATCATATACTGGAAGGGTCTCGAGTGCCAGAAATGTGAAAATGACGAACATCTGCTAAATAGAGATTTGTGGCGTAAATGGGATCGAAATATGGTTAAGATGAATATCAATTCTATCTCTCTTGTCATTGTGATATCATCACGATCGTTATCATCATCATCATCATCATTATCACCATCGATGACATCGTTATTATCAACGACATTATCATCATCATCATTACAGTCATCGTAATCATGATTATTATCACCACACCATCATTGATACGGTTGATTATCATAACTCTCATCATCATCATCATCATCATCATCATCATCATCATCATCATCATCATCATCATCATCATCATAGGATTGATGGTTACACTTCGTAATTCCGAAGGTTCGTAATTCCGAAACACGTAAATTGCCTATACCTCGATGTTCGTTAATCCGAAAACGTAAAAGGGTTCGTTAATCCGAACATTTGTGGCGTTATTCCGAAGGTTCGATAATCCGAAAACGAAATAAGGTTCGATGCTCCGAAGGTTCGTTAATCCGAAAACGAAATAAGGTTCGTTGTTCTGAAGGTTCTTTAATCCGAAAACGAAATAAAGTTCGTTAATCATTTAGTTTTCGGACTAAAGAACCTTCGGAATTACGAACCTTCGGAAATACGAACCTTCTGAATAACGGACTTTCGGAATATCCGAACCTTCGGAATAACTAAGCTTCAGAATTACGAATGTATGTGGGATTGATTACCATCGTCATAATCGTCGTTATTACCATCGACATCATGATATTCAGGTTCCCCGCGCTTAAAACGACGTCTCTTATTCCTTTAATTCAGAAGTATTATTGACCGGGGGGGGGGGGATGGGGCTTCATGAAAATTGTCAGGACTGACTAAATTGTCATTAATGAAAAGTTTAGTGAAATCCTCCGTTTTCATTGGCTAAGATGCACTGGCCTCTGACTGTTACCATAGTAACTGTCACAAATCGACAACATGTCAGTTGGATGACAAGTTTCATGAAACGGTCCCCCGGTCTTCGGATTTTGTCCGATTCCCGTGCTGATTGTACACATTGTTTCCCATTTCCATTACGAAACATTCTATAAGTGTTTCCAAACTCAACCGATTGACATGTTTTGGAGAGTGCAAACTGCTTTAAGTCACCCTCTGATTACACAGTGAACCGCTGCCGAACAATTACAAAGAAAAGGAAAAATGTTCAATTAAGAATCAATGTCGTTTTGGTCATGAGGAATTTGACAAGGAAAATAAATGTTTAATTAAAAATGAAGGTTGTTCTGGTCACGAGGACGAGGAAGTTCACATGGAATGAAAAAATGTTTTAATTAAAAATTAAGATCATTTTGGTCATAAAAAAAAGAGTGGGTCAAAACAAATGTTCGTCATTCTGGTTACATTTCTGCTATTTGGCACAACTACCGGATTTCCATGCGGTGCTACTTAAGGAGAATAACATATGCAGCACCCCCTTGTTAAGTGTAAGAGCACACCGGTGGTGGCAGACAAATATTAAGCTTCGATGATAACATTATTTGATAATCGTCTTCACCACAACTTTTAATTAGCATTCAAGGAAAATCCACATTAATCCACATAGACACCCACATGTGTTTGCAATGTGACTTCATGTCACAAAGATGTGGCTAACCGAAATTGCAGCTAGACAGTTATGAGACATTCACTCGGTTCAAGAGTAAGCAGAATTAAGAGATAACATTTCACTGAATTCATGTACATTAAAACACAAAACTTGAAGAAGTAGGTTTTGTACCCTTCGTCTTCAAAGGACCATAACTCTGTGACACCCACATGTGTTTACAATGTGACTTCATGTCACAAAGATGTGGCTAACCAAAATTGCAGCTAGACAGTTATGGGACATTCACTCGGTTAAAGAGTAAGCAGAAGAGAACATTTCACTGAAATTTGCAAAGTAAAACTCTGGCTAAACCAAAACCTTACAAACGAAGTGAGTTTCGTTCATGTACATTAAAACACAAAACGTGGAAGAAGTAGGTTTTGTACACTTCGTCTTCAAAGGACCATAACTCTGTGACCAGGGACAATTGTGACGCAAGCAAGGTGTCAAATTAAAGTTGATGAGTTACTCATATATGTAGAGTAGACGTTAAAGTAATACATCATGTATTCTTAATAAAGCCGACCTTTGAACTTCGGTTGCCCTTTTTTAGAAACGGCCTGTGACTCATTGCACAACGAGGAGTACATAATTCTGGCCGTCAAGGGGACCAAAATTCATCAACCTTCTTTGTATTCATACAAAATTAATTAACTTATAACTATAAACCACATCACATAAATTAGTGAATACCCAGTGACAATTAACAAACAGTTGATAATATACACTCTAAAAACATTGAGTAAAATTTTACCCAATATTTGGTAGAAAGGGAACCTGCATGTTTGCTAGGTATATTTTCCCCATATTGAGCTATTTCAACTCAACATTGCCTAAAATTTACACCTGGTATCTTTTATCCAACCAACATGCATGTTCCCATATTACCCAATATTGGGTAAACATTTCTTTAGAGTGTAATCCGATCATGCGTTGGTTTATTGGAAGTGGATTTAATATCAACTTATCCGATTATTGTTTGGTTGTTTTCTGATTTTATCATTTGGGGCCCTTAATTTAACTATGACCACTTTGGGTTTTAGTTTTAATCGATTCGATGTTTCTATATAAATTAATATGGAAACAGATCGCTAGATGGCAATAGCATACTCAACCAGTTATCCAGCCTCTCTCAAAAAGAAAGGAAGAAAAGGATTGAATAGTAAAAAAAAAGAATCAAATATGAATTTAAAAAAATGATTGAAACATTTAAGATGCGATGTATATGTTGATTAAAAATATGTTAATAGTGAAGATTTTGATATTAGATAAATAATGTAAACATGAAAAGACGACAGGAGATGAAAATGACTAAGATAAAAAAAAAACAACTTGAAATCAGCTATTGGAGATCGCAGATTTTTGACTTATTCCTGGTCCGGCATAAAATTGCGCCTCTCGTGAATAACCTCGAATGCATACGATCACACGATGTCGATTTTGTTCGGAACCGGTGATCCGGAGCCATGTGATGACGCCAGCATTCCGGCTTTCAAAAGACCTTTCCATCACCCATTCAGAAATAACAATGGTGTTTCTGATAAATAGTGTAACTCATATTTTTTTCTTATAAATGGCAAATCATTCCGAGCTCAACTATGTCACTGTTTGTACATTGAGAGCTAGCTTATGAGTTATGTTATTCGTGCGTGCATGTATGCATTTTGTATTTCGTTGTCAGTGACTGTATGTGTAGTCGAATCAGACATTGCCGTCCAGTCAATATGCATTGAGAGCGATAGGAATATAACTTCATACAAGAACCTATCTATATCTTCCTGTCAAGTATGAACGTTAGAAAAGTTAGAAATCGAAGAAAAATTATCAAATAGTAGGTTTCATCTCGATCATTTTAGAAAGGAATTTGGTGTCCACCTCTTCATAATTCGCTTCAAATCTGTAATTTCGGTTCCAGTTCATTATTGTTTTGTTTTCTGATTTTATCGGATTACGCGGTTGGAAAAAATCTGAAATGAAACAAACGCCATCAGCCTTTTATTTATTCTAACGTATTTAGCACATCGGGCTTTATGAATAAAGTTGTTATTCCAGCGTATTATGTAGGGCCATATTCTCAACATTCTCCCTAGGTATGGATTCTCCATAGAATTGGTCAAAAATGAAAATATTTATGTCCCCATGAAAAAGATGAATTATGACCATTTAAAGTAGACATTTCATTTTACATTCTAAATGTCAAAGATCAAAAACCCTCAACGAGAAAATAACATTCAATTCGGATGTTTTCCGATTTATTTGATAATTTGTGAGTTCTCTGTTGGAATCTTTCAAATAAATATCACTATTCTACCCTTTTATCGATTTCTAATTTGAAAATGACATAATAGAATAAAGACATTTGTATAATGAACATGATGTGCATATAACTGTTATGCGAATTTAAGCGAAAGTTAGAGTCATAACTTTCTTACTTTACATCCGACTTTTCTACTTGCATTCAAATAATTGTTTTGCTGGGATGGACTTGGTTTAATGATATTACAAAAAGATCCACACACAGGTTGAAATTGAAAAACAGAACAAACTTACCTTAAACTCTGTTCTATTCTAAATTCTATGGAATTTATGTTTAGTATCTAGTGCCTGTTGCGACCTGCTAAGAGTTGAATATAAAATGCGCCACAATCCTTAATTGAGGGGTGAACAATGATTAAGGTTAAAACAATACTTTCCCCATCCAAACTTGTGTTTCGTACTTCTCTTTTAGAAAATAAAACGTGTTTCTTGTTCTTTTGTTCATTTTTGTGGGGTTGTTTTCAGAGAACCCATTTTAGCCAGTTTAATATGGAAAAAAATTATGCATTGAAATTCAGTGTCATGACAAAGGACGTCTTCAAGTAAATGGCTCTAGTCATTTCTTTGCCATTTTAGTTGAGCTCAATGAATGGTCCACTTTGCTGAAGTGTTCCATTTACTTTCATAAAACTGATCATAAAGTTAATGCATGTTTTCGAGTAATTAGAATATGAATTCATTCTGTATAATTCATAAAACAAGAGTTTTATGCAATTTAACAGAACAGGTCTGTTTAAAAAGGGGAAAACGGTGTTTTATTTAAGGAAATTTGTAAGGTTGCATACACCAAAAACCAATTCCCTGTAATTTTACATGATATAATGTAAAATTACGCAGTCTGGTATGATTACAGGTGTTCTCGAGACACTGCTGCAGGACCTTCTTTTATTTTAAGGATAAATTTTCTAACAGTGTATGAGCTGATGTGTTTTCCCTATATGAGCACAGTGTGACACAGTTTAAACATAGTGTGGCAGTGTTAACACATATGTTTAAACTTTGAACATACGTTTAAACTTCGATGACTTTGCATGGATGGGATCATTTTTAATAACCGAGTCACTACTAGGTATGAGATCACACACTGCATGCGGAAGACCGTGTGTGTACACACTGTGTTCTGTACAGCAGGAGTTTTTTCTTAGTTAATCTTTTTAAAAATTATAACGGCATTCCATTTGTTATTATCAAATTGTGGCAAACAGAAAATATACTTGAAATGATCGAGAAACTGCAATTTTCATCGAGTTTTTAATGCCACTAGTTAACCCATTCACCTCTGAATTCTGAAATTCTCATAGGCTTTGACCAGGAACCAGTCAGCTCCGATCGATAGGGAACGGATCATTGGGATTGGATAATATTGAAGAAAACTCCAATATGACATACCGTTATGGTCTAAATATATTTCTTGATGTCTAGTGACTAAAGTCACACGTACCAGGGCTTCATGATATCGCCCCGCGTTTGACAAAGATTATAATTGATTTTTCCTGTCAACTGATTCCTCTTCACGGTAAAATGAATTACGCAGATCGCGCCTTCGGCGAGTTAATAGGGACATCTCGCTACACAACACATGGCAGATTCAAGAACGTAGAATATGTATTGTCGAATTCCCTTCGTGATTTTTAACAACCGAGACGTCTTTGTCGAAAATTTGTGAATCAAAACAGCAGTTTCGTGCTGGGGCCCGTTGCAGAAAGAGTTGCGTTTAAACACAAGTCAAAAAATCAATCGCAAGTCAAAAATGCGCGCTGTTGATTGGTTGAAAATCAAGTTGCGCGTGATTTTTAGAGTTGCGTTGATTTCAACTCTTTCTGCAACGGGCCCCTGGACTCTGCATAAACGACATAATTGCAACTTTTCGTCAGCTCCGAGACTTAGGACGAAACTGCTGTTCCGGTTAACCAATTGTCGACAAAGATCTCTTAGCTGGTCATTGTCATTTTACAGGCATTTTCAATACATTTTCTATGTTCTTGAAAGCGTTCTGTTTCGCGGTGCTGAAATACCCTTATGTCTAACGCATCGGACAGTAGTAAAAATTGCAATCAAGCGTTGAACTGTAACGGCCATTGGTTATGTTGAACGATGATTACCATTTCGAATGATTGAACTCTCAAAAGTACACATCGTTACTCAAACACGATGACAAGTGCTTTTGTTTGTCACATTGCATGAGTGAAATTGCCACCGAAACTCCCAAACCATACAAACCTCAACTTCCCGACTACATGCATAGTTCAGCAAACACAAACAAATCACATACATATATACTATGTATTAAAATTTTTCATTTTATTAATTAGATAGATTAATATCTTGTTACCATAACCCCATCCTCTAATGACTGGGGAAGTACGAGAGAGTTAATCAAATGAAAAAATGTTGAAATGAAAATATGAATAACACACATTTGAAAATTAACGAAGCATTCAACTTATGAACACTTAATAAATAACATATATTAACCACAGTGACGAAAACTCATTGTCCAAACCCTGGTATATGAAGCAGCTGGAGAATTGATAAGTAAATCAAATTAAAATAAAGTCACACTCTTTGAACTCATAATAGCATATTATATCAGCTAGTTTACCACTCACAATGTGTTCACTTATTTTGCAAATAACTGACCATTATCGGGATATGGATGTTAAGTTATATCATATATATCTCCTCATATCTGTATTATTACACAGCAAAAACTGTGGTGTTAACCGGTGTACATAGAGGACCCCACCAGTTATTTTACACCGGACGTTAAATTGGTGGTGTTAGTTTTACACCTATAGGTGTTAATACAACACCTTTGATTGTTACATTTACACTCTTTGGTGTTATGTTCAATCTCTAGCGTGTAATTTTAACACCTCAGGGTGTGGTCCTCTATTAACATCAATTGGTGTCAGTTTTAACACCATAGTGTTTACAGTGTACCTTTAGCTTTACAATATTAATGACGAAATCCCAATCAAATAATTGTCAAAGGTACGGCTAATAAACCGAAAAACTATTTGAAACTACACTCTACATGCACTGCGCAGTCAAAAAAGGGTATGAATTTATTCATTCCATTTCTGATGGTGACATTTTGATCTTT
Source organism: Lytechinus variegatus (assembly GCF_018143015.1). Taxonomy (NCBI): domain Eukaryota; kingdom Metazoa; phylum Echinodermata; class Echinoidea; order Temnopleuroida; family Toxopneustidae; genus Lytechinus; species Lytechinus variegatus. The sequence goes on along the minus strand of NC_054743.1, from coordinate 23,602,530 downwards.
GACGTTTTGATCTCTAACGATTTTACCTCTGATATTTTCTGATGGCATTATTTTTACCGCTGAAATTGTTTCTTCTGATTTGCAGCATTTTTTTTTTAGTTGGAGCAATTTCATTACCGGCTTCGTTCAGTTCACAAATTTATGCCTTTAATATTTTTCCACTAATATTGTATTCCTCTATATCTTTTCCTGTGATTTTTTTTCATCGAAATTTGTTGTTCCAGACTTTTGTTGGTTTTATCTCCGAAACCTCGTACCTCTATAGCTTCATTTATATTTGAGGTTTCTACCTCTGATTTTTTTACAACCGATATTCATTTTTATGGCATTTTATTTTCCTTTAACACTTCATTTTCTTCTAAACATGCTGGAAGTTGTTTTTTCCTTCCACACTTTTACGTCTGATGCTTTCAGACCTGTCAGTGTCATCAATAGCAATTACCACTGACACCTTTTTATGTAAGACAATATCACGCCAGATTTCTATTCATTTGACATTTTCACTGACATTTTTTAGAAACCTGACATCCTTTTCCTCTAACATATATACTCCAGATATTTTCGAGTGATACGTCTACCAAACAATTTCACCTCTGGGCTCTGAATGATGACACCAGGAAATTTTGAAACCATAAAATGAAAATAAATCAACTACCACATTGAAACAAACAGATCCTAAACGAGGGAAATATATTAAATGCCTCTCCATGCGTGCAAGGGTTTCTAGAAAAGAGGGTTTGGTAATTTGCTAAGCTATCGATTAAATACAGTGGAGTACAGAAGGGGGCGGCAAGCGCCAAACAAAATCATGACCAAGAAAACAATGAAAAGGGGAAAAAGGAATATTAGATCAAAATCACAAAATTGATTTTTAAAAATAAAAATGTATAAATTTTTGCAAGCTCGCTCACAACTTTTTTAAATTTATGTTTGATAAATTTTGCCCGATACGCCATATCTATCCCCTCAAATTTTGTTTGGCTCAGTATAGCAATAATTAAGTCAAGTATGAAAATGAGGTTAAAGGAATCCACCTTACTTGTACATGACCATCAAAGAAATCACATTGATGACGCTTCTGACTCCAAACAGGCACCGTTTGATACTAGAAAGGCACTTTAATTTATTCGTATCGTAAATATACTGAACATGTCACACATACAAGCATTGTCAATTAAGTTAACTCAACACTCTTAGAAAAAAAGGACGAATTGGTACCCTTTTGTCCGATATCAGGAACCCTCGAGGAAAGGGGTTCCACAAAAAGTTCTTTAAGTGCTCAAGCACCTTCAATATTTTTTATGATAACCTAAAAAAGGTTCCGAAGCGGTAGTTAAAGATAATTTACATCCTTTTCTGTTTATGATTCTAAGTACGGTACAAATATATATAGAAACTTTTAAAAGTCTAAGAACCAGTTTTAAAGGGTGAACAGGTGAAATGTTCATACGGTTGACACATAATGAATATGACAATACATGCACACTTTCGACTGTTTTTCAATTAGTAATACAACTATTCCATTTTACCAAGAAATTAATTAAACAAAATGTTTGGTACAACATTTGTTTTCGAATATAGTGAGAGTGAATAATTATCAACAAATCTCCTCATTGCACATATCGAAATATACATTTTGTGCATTGTCCAGCTAATAGGCTTGTAAATGAATACCAGCAATCCAAGATAAAAATCATATCACCTAAAGAACATATTTTACATTACGTTTCGTGGAAAAAATGGTTTGGGTCCTGGTTCATAAGGAATTGATAAAGTAAATAAATGCACAATTTTAACAAGTTTACTATCATCAGCCAATCACATCAAATGATTTCAGTAGCTTTTAACTGTTACTGCGAATTTGTTATTATAACGTGTTTTTTGAAACAGGCCCCTGGATTGAATGTGAATATAATAAGAAAACATGCTTCTCTTAACTTGTTTTTTCTTCACCCTATTCATCTTTGCTTCTTACGTTAGTACGACCCATCAGAGTGATCATGAATAGCTAATGCTTATCGAAACATACAGTATATGAAACATAAGTATAAGGAAACGTTAATTCGTTATTTTATTTGACGACGTAACAGGCTATTTCATTTTAGTCGACCGGATATCAAAAGCATGTCGAAATGATGAATAGCAATATCATCAAGTTAAAATATCATTTATCAGTTGACATAAGGGAACTATTTGTCTTCCAAAGTTGACATCTGAAATATGTCATGTCGTCGTAGTTATGTCGCCAAACGGTACAAAGTTATCTTATCGCTTTAGTAAAAAAAACAGCTAGAAAAGCAATTATTAAACAACTAAAAACGTACTCTTTAAAATGACATTCTAAAAATGATAACCAATCCATAGACTAATTCACTGTTCCCGACACCAGCGTATAGAAGGCAAGAAGAAAACAAATTTGTTGATCGCATTCGTAGTTTTTGTATTATAGATATTTTATCATTGTTAATTTGGCGAAAATCTGGTAAAACATTTCTGTAGAATGTCGTCATTTACATGCAATGACAGGGGTGTAATAAGGATCGGATGAAGATATCTCGGCCCTGTTTCTTTTGCATTTTTTACAAATATGTAATTAAGTCTATTATTCATTTTTTTCCTCCGCGAATAAACAAAAATAGGATTGACTTTTTATTCAGCGTGAAGGTTGATTGATTCCGCACCATCAGGGATAGTAAGGAGTTTTCGAATCGCAGAACGCTCTGTTATATAACATAAAACATGTAGAAAATATATTTCTTTTAGATGCCCTTCATGGCAAAGGGCAACCAAGAAGTTGCTGTCAAAAATTGGCGAATCAAAACAGCAGTATCGTCCTGGATTCTGGAAAAACGATGTAATTATTTGCAATTTTTTGACAGCTCTGGGGCCCGTTGCAGAAAGAGTGTGCAATCAGTCGCAACTCTAAAGATCGTGCGCAACTTGATTTTCAACCAATCAACAGCGCGCATTTGGGACTTGCGATTGATTATTTGACTTGCGTTCAAACGCAACTTTTTCTGCAACGGACCCCTGAAACATAGGACGAAATGCTGTTCCGGTTCACAAATTTTCGACAAAGACCTTCAAGCTGTTCACGATCATTAGGCGGGTATTTTCAATACATTTTCTGTGTTCTTGAAAGCCTTATGCGTGGCGGTGCACAAACCTAGTGATATCATTTACACACATGTAATTGATTTGTTTGACATCATTTGCAATGTCATTCACATAGATTGGTGAAACCGTTCCCTTTCAGCAGTGGAATGAGATGGGCTAGACAATTAGAAGGATGAAACGTGAAATAAGGTTTCACGAAATAAAAGTACTTTGCATCGTGAGACCACTGATTGCATGTTCATGACAACATACCAACACCAGTATTGCTTGACTAAACTAATTGAACAAAATCAATAACAATTCTTTTTAAATCCGATTTTGATAGATGTTTTGTTAAAAAAAGATTCTGCTTGTTTATTTTTCTTAACTTATACCAAATGTATCCTATACAGTGCGTATAAAAAAAACGGGACAGTTTTGAAAAGTCTATAAAAAATGTGTTTCAAATTATTATATCTATATTTCGATGTTAATAGATGCTCTAAGATCTTATCTTTGATATGCCATTTAAGAAAATAAATTTTGTTCATGCTTGAGCGAACACGGGACGTTTTTGTCGGGGGTTCAAAAAGAGGCTTGCGCTAGAATGGCAGAAATGAGAAATTTGATGATTAGACTTTTGGCTAATCAGCAGATTTGCTCTAAATCTTTTCATTATCTTTGCCATAATTTTCGATTTATGCTGTCAAATTTCATTTACAAATTTATTTATTTACCTGAATTATATTGTTTTTCATTTAAACTTTCCTTCATAAGTAAGAAAAGAAGAGACTTTGTCAACCGAAATAAAAAGATTTCCATTAAATGGGAAAATTTGTAATTATTCAAATTCTTTTATTATGTGAAACAAAATATATTATGGTACCTTTAATAATTATTTGGTGAAACAAATTATGCTATGGTACCTAAAAAGACATGAATCCTATTTTCAAGGTGTTACGGTATTGAATCCTTCACCAAGTTTAATTATGTGCTTGACAGGACAAACAGGAAAGGATTCATGTCTTTCAATGGCAATGGTGCATTGAGTCAATTTTGAAGGAGCAAGATATGGCAGATCGGGTAAAATGTATTAAAAAGTTGCGAAGCGAGCAAGCAAAAATTTCCACTTTTTATTAAAATATCCAATCTTGTGATTTTGACATAATATTCATAAAATGATATCATACTTCACTTTCTAAGTTTTCTGTTATTTGCCTTTCCCCTTTCTTTCCTTGGTAATATTTTTTATTTGGGGGGAGAGCGCCCCGAGCCCCCACCCTCAGTATGCCACTGTTCAAAGGCACCATAACCTTTGTAGCACATAATGAAAGGATTTGAAAAAAAACACGCTCTCCCATACTTTGGTTAAAAAAAAATGTTCTTGCCTAAAGAAGGAATATTCAAAGCTAAAAGAGAACAGATTAAAAAGGAACAACAGAACTATTTCAAGCAAATAAGTAGATTTGGAAATGAATTTTGACCGCATAATTCGAAAATTATGGCAGAGATAATGAAAAGGTTAAGAGGAAGTCTGCTGATTAGCAAGAAGTCCGACCACCATATTTATCATTTTATGTCATTTTGGCGCAAGCCTCCTTTTTTACCCCAGACGAAAACATTCCGTGTTCGCTCAAGCATGAACGAAACTAAATTATTTTAATGGCATTTGAAGAATAAGACTCCAGAGCACGTATTGACACCAAAATATAGAGATCATAATATGAAACAAAAATTTTATAGACTTTTCAAATCTGTCCCGTTTTTTTTGATACGCACTGTAGTGCTTTCTTTAATCTGGAGAAGTGGACACGGAGGATTGGAGGGGAAGGAGGAAAGGAACGGAGGAATAAAGGCCCAAACATATCTAGACTCGATATATTAAATTTATCTTTCTTATTTACACGTAAAATTCCTCTTTTCAACGAATTACACTAAGAAACACGTCTTTCCACCCTGAAACAAACGCTTGTGGCAAGAGTATTTCAAAATAAATAATGAATAATGACTATACATACATACAACACGATCTTACAGAAGCGCCAACGAAATTAGTAAAACCACATCATCCACACAACGCAGACAATAATCATATAGAATCACCGTTAATATTGCAGTCATCTCAATTCAAAATTTCGATTACCCCTTCATGCCAATGTGATCGATTATGATCGATATCCTTACCCACATACAACATTCGATACCTATAAAAATATCGTTTGTTTAGAATACAAATACTAAAAGTACTGCTCGATTCAATATCTACCAATGATAATTCAAAATCCGGGCTCTTTTTTTACCATAACATGGAATTTTGCAAGAGCTATTTCAAATGAGCTTTTTTTAAATTCACATTTCATTCAAACTTATGCAGTGTATCTAAATAAGCAAGAATACACATTTTTGTCCAATGGAAGATGTCTAATTCCACCCCAATGACCTACATAATGTTGGTTAATAATAATGATAATGATCATAACAATGATAATATTAATTATTATTTAAGATTTATAGTTCCGTCATTTTAATGACTGCAGGATGGTATTCAAGTTCACCTCAATATCTTTCGAGTAGAAAATTATTAGCCTGTTTCCTTAATCGGAAACTCGTATATTCACACATTATAATTAGAAGATGTCAATTGGGGCAATAGGCTTACGCAACTAATTTTAGGTACTTCCGTAGACATTTAGATACCAAAGTCGGTGCAGTTAGCTTCAGCATTATAGGTATTCCAGACATTGTAAAGGTTCTTGGCATCTTTTCCGATACCATGGATGGTCATGGTGTTTTTGTCCCTCAGCGAACACGTGTCCGTCTTTCCTCCCCAGTTCTTAAATCCACTGTTTCCTATGGGGCCATAACCCAGCCTTTTGGTGAGAATTCCCTGGAAGGCATCGTCAACATTGATCAATGATGTCCTCAGTGATTCCTGGTAAAGATCGGGTACTGTTTCAGCTGACAGGACATACCCGCCTCCACTGCAATAGGGAGGATAGAAGTGTCCAAAATACATTTTATCTGGAACATGATATCTCTTGTAGCCTTTATGTTCAGGTATATTGGGAGAAAACCTGATACTACTGTACATGCGGGACCCAACGAAAAACTTTGTCAGAGTTTCACCGCGATTTTGACTTTCTAACCCTTTTATGTAGGAGATGATATTGTTGAAGTTAACAAACATGTCTTCGTCCCCCTTGTAAAAGTATTTTGTGTGTCTGCAGTTTTCCGATATCCACTTTAAACCAAGCACTACTTTTAAGGTGAGGTTCTGAAATGATTCTTGAAAACTAGCCCGAACTAGATCTCCGTACTTGATGTCCTCCTGGCGCAATTGATATCTCATTTCGTCCGTTTCAGAAGACATCTCGCCCAAGATGAAGACACATCGGATTGTCTCTCCCAACACTTCCTGCTGCCCACACCAAGTTTCCCTGATAGCTTTTCTCACTTCGCCGTGATTTGGTGGCGTGCTGATCAACACGATCATAAATATATCCAATGGCTTGCCTTCTCTGTCGTAACACACGTGTGGATTTGTGAACTTGTAGGAGAGGATTCGGTCAAGGTAAGGACGATTGTCTACATTGGCGGGTAATACAAGGTCGAGATCGGGATCCATGCATTCCTTCAGCATTGTCTTGTTTCCAAGTTTCTTCCAGGCTGCAATTAATTCCGTAGGTTCTTTTGGAATATGCATCGTCACTGCGGATTGCGATGCGCATATGTTGTCAATTCGCAGATGATTCCTCGTAAACATATCGTCCTCCACCAAAGTCCAGTTTCTCTCTTTTGAAATAATCGAGATAAAAACATCGGCGATTGGGACAACCGAAGAACGTTTCACCGCGCTCTCCAGGAATTGCTTCGCAACTGTCTTCGTGATGACGTGCCCATTCTCATCTGTGCAGAATGGAGGGAAGAACTCATCAGCAAACTGCTCATGTGAGACATAGAACAACCCATTCTCTAATCTCTGAACCTTGGAGTGTGATACTATCTTGCCCATCCACGTCCGGGAATCCGAGACGCCATGTTTTTCGCAGTAATCAAGGCGTTCGAAAAGTTTCTTTGGCATAACGGCAGTTTGTTCGTTGACCACGACGACATACTGGAAATCTTTGCAATTATCTAAGATCCAAGATAATCCATACATCACTGGTAAGGTCGTCTTAGGTTGAATGTCGTAGGTAAAATCACCCTGCAGCAGATCTCCTTTAGTTCTCATTTCTTCCATTAGCTGTCCATTTCTATGCTCTTCTCCGGCTTTATAAATGGGGTTTCCGGTGACGAATACAACTTGCATGGCAAAATCTCTGTTCTCATTAACCTTACCCCATGTCTCCCGAATCGCTTGCCGAAGCTCTGTACTATGAGGCAACGTGGACACCAAGGCGATTACCCTTGAGTTCTCCTGGCAATAGATGTCACCAACATAGGTGAGGTTTGCACTGGAAACCACCGGTTTGATCTCTTTTGATTTTCTGACGGTCGGTTTGACCGTTCCCCCTTGTTGCTCTTGGATGCTCTGATACGATCCATTCAAGAGAGCTCGTGCCCCCACCAGATGGTTGATATCACCAACATGATCATGCAAAATATCACTCGCATCTCCAACGGCTTTGCGCTTTCCATGAGTTTCCCTATCAGAAGTTAACCACTCAGTTATATAGTTACAAAATCCAAGAACGATAAAAAACAAGACGACATACTTGATCTTCTGCCTCCTGGTAAACATCTTGTCTAATCCATGTGAACAGAAACTGTTCAACTTTCACACCGAAATTGTTTTTGGGTGGAGTGAGAAAACAAAATAACGTCAAACGTTGACAGTATAAAATCACTTGAAGATTTGCCCTACTGCGGAAGATCAGTGGCATGAAGCTAACCCGATGAAGGATATTGCCATAATAAAGACTGAGTTGGGTAGCAGTAGCTAATAATAAAATTGATCATGCAGTATTGTGTGTGACTCGACGGTTGAGGAGGGCATGCTTTAATGACTCAGAGTCTATTGTCAGGTAGTAAGCACCCTGTATAAGTCTCGGCTATAACAGCTAGCAACACGTCTTTCTCTCCCACTCCCACAGTCTCGTTAACTCACAATTATTATCATTATGCTCATCGAACCATTCGAAATGGATGAGTCCGTTTTTGCTATCGAACTGACCCCGTTTTCCATGGTTCAATCTCCAATAGTTTTCTAACTTATGCGCATGCGTCATGGTAAGAAAATCGCTGAATTACTAGTTTTAGCTTTATGGAAACACTATTTTTTTTCGAGTTTTGAAATATTAATTCAGAAACTAGCGTAGGCCTAATGTGGGAAGGGTGTGGTAAAATATTGCTAACTGTTCAATTTTTATAGTTCCTTTAAATCCCATTGGAAATAGGCCTACACATGATTTGTGACCCACTTTTGAATAACAGTAACGCAGTCATGGCAGTAGGGAGTCAAAGGAAATTAAGCTTTCATGATTTCAAGCTGAATCCAATATTATATACACAGTATGGCACTCAAACGCTAAACAAAAGGGGAAAATCGGATTGCTGACAACAAAAGAAGCTGTTTTTATTCAACATGAATAGAAATTGGTGAACTGGAAAGTTTTGATTTCCCCCGCCTCCCAGGATGTCTGTCAATTCACAGAATCCTGACAGAGATGGCGCTGTAACCAATATGCACATAATTCATCGTTTGGTGCTAACTCTGAACATGGACCCATTACCTGATTACAAAACCTGCTCTGAACGAGATTCGAGCCTGGTTGAGGATGGCGGCATCCCAATGAAAAGGTTTAAGAAATAGGGAAAATAAGAAAGTTATAACATTTGAACTTGCACATTCGAGTCTGTATGCTCTTCGAAAAAAAGGTGCAAAGTGGAACCCTTTTGACACGGATTTGGAACTCTTAAAAAAGGGTAACCAAAAGGTTCTTTAAGAATCTTAAATAGTTTTATAAACAACCAATAAAGATTCCAAAGAGTGTTAGTATCCACACTCGCCATTAGGCCCTATTCTTCTGTAAATTATCATTTGCAAAATCAATTTGAAAATATTTCAATTTTCTTCCTCAAACACTGTAAAATGTGTTTGATTCGTCGTATAACATGTAAAAGATCGTCGTTATTAAGTTTATTGTGTATCAGTAACAGCTTATATGCACAAAAGCTATCAAAATTGAAGTGTCATCTTGATTTTACATTCTTTTGGTTCAATACAAAATAAGCAACCACATTTTAGACGTCATCAGTCGTATGATCAGCTCTGATTTGAATAAAGAATCCACTCCAAAAATAAAGGATTGCGATTTCCCTTAATTTACAAAAAATTCCCAGGCCTATTCTATTAGTTATTTTTAACCCCTGACCATGCAATTACTTTCGTTTATTATTATCAGGAAACTGGGCAACTTGCGTTTTGTTTTGAAATCGGATCAAAGAGAGGTCGTAAGTTGGGCTCTAACCCAATAATTTACAAATTTGCCAATTTGCGTCAAAAGGAGGAAAATGTTTTACAAACCGGTCATCTTTAGAGATCGACGATTCGATTTGGATATTTTTTTTAATGGTAATCTCTAACTATGGGAGGGGTATGCCTATATCATTATATTGAGTGGAAGAAATGGAATTGAGTCTCCATGAAAACGAAGCGCAGTTTACTGCGCGGGTCGAAATAAATTGTCACGTTCAAGTCAGGCACAATTTGGCAGCTTTAAAAAAAAGTACACATTTACCTAGTATTAAAGTTGCTGGTTTCTATGAAATGAATGAAATATGTTTGCAGATGATCTATTTAAAATGAGTTTCACATGGCGCATCATAAAAGATGGGCGACACGAAAGACGGCCCTTGCAAAGACCCATTCGTGCAATCGGCCCCTGATCATTATACTTGTCTATTCGTGGTTAAACAAAATTCCAATAGAAAGTTGTTGTGATTGCAGTGAATGTGTTATTTTTTTGCTAGGAGTCAGTCATGTCGAACCGAGAAACCATTAAAACTGATTTCGCCTTCAATCCGAATCGCCCCGGTGATTCCTTTAAATCGAAAATCCTCAGAATGGCGTTTCGACATAATAGGTTTCAAGAGTCTCACGCAAGTTAAGGGGGTGACCCTTGACTGAAAACAAGTGTATCTAAATAAAAGAGAAAAAATCACTGAACAAAACGCTGAAAAAATCCATTATGATATAGCGTAACAGTTTACAAAAATATTTAATTTTAGAGTCATTTTGTATTATTACGCCGTGATAAATATACCCAGCAATAGGTGGGCTGATGACAATGATTTGATTTTGATTTGATTTATTGTTTTCTTCTGCATCCACGGAACATTCGTATTATACATTTTTCATAACATAATATGTTAGCATTTTTGGCATGAATCATGAATAAAGAGTACTAAAAATATAATTCCAGACAAAAATGATTAACTATATGATACTCACAATTCACAGGAGGATTGTCATCATAAGCAGATTGCTTGAAAAAATGACAATCCCAAAATTATACTAATTGAATTAATTAATACATTTATAAAGCAGAACGGGCATATATTTTCAAATCCGAAACATCCATGCAATATTATAGTATGAAGATGAAAAAGCTGAGGGTGACGGTGATATGATGATGATGACATTATATCCCCACTTCCCTTCCCCCTTATGTTTTACACGAAATAATAACTACTTCATACATGTTCTTGTGAAATGTCTCCCTTGTAAATTGCAGCAATTTACATTAAATCAGTGTGGTAAATCCTTTGTTGGTTCAACATTGGAGAAATATTTTAAAAGAAATATAATTTCATCCAATAAAACACAAAAAGTGAAGATATGACTTTATTAACTTGTCCATTGCATGAACAAATGAAAAGACCGTTTTACGAAAATAATGAAAAACTTTGAAATGTCACAAAATTTGTATTTCTTGAATGACAGAAAAAATTATATAAGACTTGATAATGTGTATACAGTGGCGAAACTACGGGGGGGGGGGGGGGGCATGGGGGGCACTTGCCCCCCTAATTGGCTGGCAAAAAAACCCGGGGAAAATGAGAAAAAGAGGGAGCAAGAAAGAGAAACGTAATTGGAAAGAAGAAATTATTGTTCAATATATTTGTATGCGAGACAATATAACTTCGGATGGTTTCCATGGCGAAAAAGAATAGTATATAGGTTTCACGGTACACCATGTATCTTTCTTGGGCAAGTGTTGGTCCTAAAAAGGACCACCCAATCTCGACGTTTCGACAAGTGTGTTCTTGTCGTCCTCAGGAGAATTCTCCTAAATGACGTAATTATTAAAGAAATATTCATATAAAATGAACGGTCCAAATCTGAACATTTTTTTTTCATGGCGGCATAGAGAGGGATTTCTACTGGATCTGTTCAGTCCCATGGGAGAGCAGTAATTTGTCAATGCTGGATTTTATCTACATGTATGTCTTCAAATACAGTCAGCGTGCTCCCTCCACAGTGGATATCCTCTGCAGTGATTGGTCAACAAAGGACCCAATACGACCTTTGACCTCAGCCAACAAAACCAATTTCATTTTCATTTATTGGTTTCTGCAACACTTTTTCATAAACACATTAACAAAGAAAATACAATAATAATATAGTATAACTGACAAGCAAAATATTGAGCAACATTGCATTTTCTATTAATACATATCGATTTTTAGTAGGTTGCAGGGGTTGCCACTATAAGCTAATCTTGACTGCGTGACAACCCCTTATATCAGAACTGACAAAAAAATACCCCATCAGTTAATCCAGTTTTACAAGAAAATGATGAGGACATCGCCTTGGAAAAGAGTGGGTTGCCATGGCAATGCGAAGCCCTGCAATCCGCAATCACTGAAGTGTATATGAAAGAGTGGTGTCAGGCGATGACTGAATTGGAAGCAGTTCCACAGAAGGTACTTAAATTTTTGTTAGTTTTGGCAGATTTATAAACATAAACGTGCTGTGACAATGTTTAAATTTCAAGTCCACTTCAGAAAAATGTTGATTTAAATCAATAGAAAAAAATCAGACATGCATAATGCTGAAAATTTCATCAAAATCGGATGTAAAATAAGAAAGTTATGACATTTTGAAGTTTCGCTTATTTTTCACAACATAGTTATATGCACAATTTAGTCACTTGCAAATGAGAGAATCAATGATGTCCCTCACTCACTATTTCTTTTGTTTTTTTTTTGTTTGAATTACACAATATTTCAATTTTTACGGATCTGAAAATAAGGACCAACTTTACTGAACCATAAAATGTTTAACAATGGTAGTTCCACATGTTCAGGGGGAAATAAAGCTTTGTTCTTAAGGACAATGAGGAGAAAATCGGAATATTTCATACAATAAAACACAAAAGAAATAGTGAGTGTGTGATGTCATTAGTTCCCTCATTTGCATACCAACTGTGATGTGCATATAACGGTTTTGTGGAATTGAGCGAAACTTTCTTATTTTACGTCCGATTTTGATGAAATTTTCAATGTTGTGTTTGTTGGATTTTTCTTTTTTTATTCAAATGATTTTTTTGTTGGGGTGGACTTGTCCTTTAATAACAGTTAAGGCAATTTCCTCTAGATTTGTTCATCATGCTCATCTTAATCATTCAGTTTTCAAGGGGAAAAGTCTGGAATAATTCCAATGTCTTTGTCATCATAATATAATACTCTGCTGTAGAGTTTATGGCTACCTGGTATTGACATTAGGGATGTTTTCATTAAACCATAGAGCTATTACTGTAATAGCTCCATGGCTCCATGATTAAACCAATGGTGTGTCATGCCCGGTTCATATACATGTATATGCCACCATTGAGATATTATGATAATACATTACCAATATAGCTGAGTGAGCATTTCTGACAAACCATTCTTTTACCACTGAAAATATTTTTTGCACCACTGCAGTATTCTTCTGACTAGGGCTTACATGTATATGTACAGGGATAGTCAAGATGCTGCAATTTTCTTTTGAATAAACAAACAAATGACTGCATCTCTTTAGAAAGCACAAATAAAATCTTTACACTTGCTATTTTCGTTATTTTTGAAAAATTACCAAATACTTTATTTTTTTATGCCTGCTGATATAAAAAAACATATTCTCAGTATTGCTGCAACATTTGTTGTTTTTGTAGATTATGTGGCATATATTATGAGCAGGAAAATTTGGCTACTTCTACTTTATTTATCAATCAGTTGATGTCACGCACTTTTGGATGTGTTGTCACTTTTTCTCAGAAAATACTTATCAATTTGTCAGAAGTTTGTTAACCCTAACCCGACGGTGCTTTTTAGGTATTACATTTAGGGGGAGGGGACGCCAGATGCGCTCGCACCGTGAAAATTGACTTGATAATAATGTGGGATAATCTACAATGCTGTGTAGTTCTTTTTTTATATTATTGACTAAGTATGCTAATTTATGCATAAATCATACTTTTTGCTCTAATTCACTAAAAAAAAGGGCCCTACAATGTTTATTTTTTGGTGTACATTCCTCATAAAATTGCTAAAAATTACAAATGAAAAAAAAATCCTTGTTTTAAAATAAATTTCTTATGTATTTTATTTTTTGTGAATTTCTTATTTAATTTTTTGTTTTTCGACCTTTTTTTCCGCCAAACTTATAGCAGAAGATTTTTGAAACATTTTTAGGCTAAGATCAATTATTCCAACTAATGAAAGTACTTGAATTGCATTGACTTTGTTCACGAAATCACGTTTTGGAGCAATTTGGAGTCTGCATTCACATACATTATGTTGCATAACTATTCAATTGCGTCCTAGGGCATCGTACATCTCGTCAAAAAATACACATGACTTCGAAGTAAAAAGTCGGCGAGCGGCACGGTAAAAAAAAAAAAAAAAAAACGCGCAGCAAAATGGTCTCGGAAAATGTTAAGGGGTGGGGGGGGGGTTGATTCACCCCCTCCCCCGTCTTTAGGGTTAAGCCAACGTTGTATGTTATTTTGTATGTGACAGCCATTTTCAATGTACCGGTATAAAGCGACTTCGTGTGGGACTACATTGTAGTCCGGTAAGTCTATGAGACCAAACGAAAATTATGAAAACTGGTTGTAAACCCTTCGGTGTTATACCTTTACGAAACCGTTACTGTTTGTTGAAATCTAGCCTTCCAAGTGGCCTTTCTAACCAGGTTCATCCTGTTTATCCCTCCTTCAGTTGGCAGCTGGTATAGCAGTCAGCAGTGTTTCCACAGCTCAAAAATGAATTTCCCGAAACTAAATCCCAAATTTCCTGAAATTCATAGATATTTCCTGGAATTTTCAAGATTGATTTTAAACGAAAATCGGGCAATAATACAGCGTGCCAAAATTCGGCCAAGGTGGCCCAAATCGAGGATTTTGGCAGTTTTTTGTTCACGCCCTCTTTAAAAAAGTAACAAAATTACAAATGTGAGCGCGGAGCGCGAGCGGAAAATTTTGAGCTACGTATGGCTGTAAAATATTATTAAAATGTGACCTGAATATAATGAATATTGATACTTTCTACGTTTAATTGTTGTTTAATTGTAATTTTAGGATTTCCTGAAATTTCCTGGAATATTTTCATTTCCCGAACCTTTCCTGAAAAAAGTCAAAATTCCCTGAAATTTCCCGAATTTCGGAAAGAGTGGAAACACTGAGTCATTGCATCACCACCAAACTACTGCTACCTATGTCCACAGACCTTGGGGCAGGCAACAGAGTCTGACGGCATCTAGGAGCACGTGACACAACCCGAGTGGCAGCTGCAGCAGCTGTTTGGCCACATACTTGACAGATGGGTACGGCTTTATGTAGGCTGTAGGATGACAGAGGCAATGGCAGTGTTGTACTGGTGATGAATACTGTCGTGATGTGTTAGAGGTGTATCAGAGGCGGATCCAGCCTTCGCCGATAGGGGGGGGGGGGGGGGGTTCAGCCATATATTCCCCGATCGGCCTCTCGAAGATGACTTTTGGTTTCTTTGAAGGGGTAGTCCTAGTAGTCACTTCTTAGCTTTATTCTCATAAATTAACATTAATATATAATATCCTTTTTTATATAATGCGAGCGCGAAGCGCGAGCTATTTTTTGTGGAAATCCTGTGTACTTTTTCTTAGAATTTAAAATTCCGGGCAACGTTTGTTATCTTGAAAAAGATGTGTATGCAAATAAACAACTACTACAAACGTAAAGCGCGAGCAGAAATGAACTGATGGAATAAAAAAGTTCATGTAAAAGACTGCTCATGTAGTTAGCCCTGAAGACGTTACATATTTCAACAATCAAATAATGCGTGCGCGAAGCGCGAGCTGAAAATGTTGACATTTCTAAATGAAGAAAGGAAATTCTAAGCACTTTTTGTATTCTTGAAAAGGACAAGTATGTAACTAAACAATCGATGCGAGCGCGAAGCGCGAGCGGAAAAATTCGAGATTTACACCTAAAAATGGGACACTCTATTCATGTTTTGTAAATCATGAAAAGGATGAGTAATTGGAAATCTTCCTACGCAAAGCGTGAGCCACAAATTTCAATATACGTTTTGATCTATTAAAAATGATCTGTTAACGGCTGCTTGCAGTTAGCCCTGAAGACGTTACATATTTCAACAATCAAATAATGCGAGCGCGAAGCGCGAGCTGAAAATGTTGACATTTCTACCTGAAGAATGGAAATTCTAAGCACTTTTTGTAATTTTGAAAAGGTAAAGTATGTAACTAAACAATCGATGCGAGCGCGAAGCGCGAGCGTAAAAAATCGAGATATACACCTAAAAATGGGACACTCTATTCATGTTTTGTAAATCATGAAAAGGATGAGTAATTGGAAATCTACCTACATTGATATTTCGAGCGCAAAGCGCGAGCAGAAAAGTTTTGATATTGTGAAATGAAACTGGATAAAGATTTAAACAGAGAACAAGGTTACCGAAGACACCATCCCCTTTTTCCGTATTATGAAAATTTATGGAAAAAGCTGCAAATTCGGAGCCCCCACTGAAGCTAAAGGGTGTTTCTGCTAAAAAGCAATCAATTTTCATTGTCTTAAAACCACATGGAGACGAAGGAGTTGCCTTTCCTCTATCAGTAACATAATAAAGAAGTGCTGGTACAGCAAAGCCTACCCCTGTCAGGGGCTCCTGAAATTGCCCACCCCTTTTCTCTTAGATTATCTTTTTATTAGAAAATATGCGAATTTGGAGCCCACACTGAGGCAAGAAGATGTTTCTCTTATATATAGCGATCACTTTCATTGTCTTAACACCACTTGGATAAAAAGTAGTATTTTTCATATAACGAAATGCTGGCACATCGAAGCCTACCCCCTCAGGGGTCGGCTGAAGCCACCCAACCCCTATTTTGCATTTTTGCAATTTATCTGAAAATCTGTCAATTTGGAGCCCCCATTGAGGCAAAAAGGCGTTCCTGATATATATCAATCAATTCCATTCCCTTAATCTACTTGGAGACAAATGAGTAGCATTTATTCTATCAGTTACATAATAAAGAAGTGCTGGTACAGCAAAGCCTCCAAATTACCCCCAAATTACCCAACCCTTTTCCGTATTTTACCTTTTTATTAGAAAATCTGCGAATTTGGAGCCCACATTGAGGCACAAAGATGTTTCTCCTAAATAGCAAACCACTTTCATTGTTTAAAACCCCTAGGATGCAAATAAGTAGTTATTTTCTATATCTGCTACATTATAACGAAGTGCTGGCACATCGAAGCCTTACCCCCTCATGACACGGCTAATGTCACGCAACCCCTATTTCGTATATTACCCATTTCTATAGGAAAATTCGCCATTTGGAGCCTCATTGAGAAACGGCGTTTCTGCTTTGCAGAAAGTCACTTTTATTGTTTTGTAACTCATTGGAGACAAAAAGGTAGGATTTTCTCCATCAACTTCATTTGAAGACGTGCTTGCACACAGAAACCTACCCCTGGCAGAGGCTGCCGAACCCCCCCCCCCTCACCCTTTTGCCTATTTTCCCATTTTATCGGATTATTGAATAATTCACAGTTTTTGACCCCCTCGTTCAGGCAAAATAGCATTCCTGCTATACAGTGCGTATCAAAAAAAAGTTTACACTTTGAAAAAATCCTGTAAAATTATACATTTGTAATATCCTGAAGATTGTTCCACATTTTAACATTGGTACAGGTCCATTAAAGCAAATGACGATGTAACTGTCGAAAAATATTTCCGCCTGAGTGAGCACCACTTACTTTTGAAAAGTTAGTGAAAAATGATTTGCGCAGAAATTTGAAATAGTTATGCGAATGAAAGTAGACCTTAATCATGAAGAACACATGGAATTTAGCTAGTAAAATTGATTTGAAGATATCTTCTACATTGTTTGACTTGTTTCCTTGCCCAAAACACTTCGAAGAGTGCATTTTGCCCCACCCACTCCCCCACACACCGAGGCCATCGTGACGATATTTGCTTTACACTGAGCTGTGATTTACATGGAATGGCTTAAGCTTGATTTTCATTTTGTTAATCATTGCTAAGCTTGGGAAAAGTGTGGAGAAACAAGTATTAAATGAAAAATGAAATGTAAACCAACTTTTAATGATAAAAACTTAGTGAAAAAAATGCTGGAGATGTCTGATATAAACTTTTGTTCAGATTCAGTTATGTCCTCAGATCCAGCTGGCATAAATAGGGTAAAGGTTGTGCTTATTGAGTGTTGAAATTTCAGTTTGGGTGGCAAAATTGTCACAAAATGCTTGAATGTATCCGTTTTACTCCAAATGACTAAAAGTGCAAGGGAAATGTATGATAAATCTTTCATACTGTCAGTTTGATTTCGTCCTTTCGACTTGACACAGCATGAAAACCAGCATTTCTGCGCAATCAGATTTCTGCGAGCTTTACAGAAATGGACAGTGCTCACTCAAGTGTAACATTCTGACAAAATTTTTACTTTCGTTGGATAGATGAGACCCAAACCCAAGTTTATATGTGAAAAAATTACCCACGTGTTGTGTATTTTTTAATTCCCAGGACTTTTCCAAAGTGTAAACTTTTTTTTGATACGCACTGTATAATGAAGCCAATCTAATGGAAGCCAATGAAGCAAGTTTTTGGCAGCAACTTTAAGATGAAAGAATAGGTTTTCTTTTATCAGCTACATGCACAAAACGTGCTGGCACATCGACGCCTACCCTCTTCAGTGGCTTCAAATTGGCAGATTTTTCCATAAATTGGCAAAATTTGAAATAGGGTTTGGGTGACTTTAGCCATGCCCTAAAGGGTTAAGGCTTCTATGTGCCAGCACTTATCTGTAGCAGACATAGAAAATACACTCTAATGAAAAATGAAGTGCTAATTCAGCTCTTAAAGAGCGTGTATAGTGACTGCACTTCGGAGTGCTGATTTGTCTACACTGTAGTTCAAATTTGAACGAGAAAAATCAGCACTCCGAAGTGCAGTCACTATACACGCCCTTTAAGAGCTGAATTAGCACTTCATTTTTTAGAGTGTACTATTTACTTGCATCCAATCGGTTTTAAGACAAAGAAAGTGGTTTGCTTTTTAGCAGAAACATCTTTGTGCCTCATATCAATGTGGGCTCCAAAATCGCATATTTTCTAATAAAAAGGTAAAATACGGAAAAAAGGGTTGGGTAATTTTTGGAGCCCTTGACGGGTGTTGGCTCTGCTGTGCCAGCACTTCTTTATTATTATGTCACTGATAAAGGCAACTCCTTCGTCTCCATGTGGTTTTAAGACAATGAAAATTGATTGCTTTTTACCAGAAACACCCTTTAGCCTAAGTGGGGCCTCCCAATTTGCAGATTTTTCCATAAATTTGATAGATAGAAGAATGTCTACTCCTTTGTCTCCGAGTGGTTTAAAACGATGAAAGTGGCTTCACTACATAGTGGAATCACTTTTTTCATCAATGTGGCTCCAAAATGTCGAATTTTCCAAGAAATGGGCAAAATACGAAAAAGGGGCTGGGTGACTTGGGGCAGCCCCATGAGAGGGTAGGCTCTGCTGTGCCCTTACTTATTTAAAAGTAGTTGATAGAGAAAAGCCTACTCTTTCGTCTTTAAGTGATTTCAAGAAAATTATAGTTTTTTTTACCTATCCGAAGCATCATTTTGCCACACTGAGGGCTCCAAAGGCAAGATATTTTAATAGTCAAGCTTCGGATAAGGGTGGGGTACCTTCGACAGGCTCTTGCGGGACTATGTTTCAAGGTGCGCGAATGTAATTGCTTGTGACATGCAGAGCAATGCCTCTTCTAACTTTTCCAAGAGGGTTCATTAACATAAAAGTTGCTTCAATATGCAAAAAACGCCTTTTGTCCTCATACCCATATAATAATTATGTAATATACACTTTTCTAAGGCGACGCTAAATACATGCATTTATGCGTGCTAGTCACACCAATACAGGCGAGCCAAGACCGATCGGGTCTATTGTACTCTTGAAATGCATGCCAGCGAGCGCATTGTAGTCGGTATCACTATTATGACTAGGACGGAGGTTGCTTTACTGGGCAGGTGTCATTTTAATGCAATATCGGGGAATACATTTAAAGGTATTTTCCCTATATCTTAGCAAGTTAGGACATTAATACTATCATGAAGCAAATCAATCTTCTCGTTTATATATCCTCTTTCGTGTAGAATGCTGATATTTTGCATTAATTGTTGATATCAATGGCAAAAAAGAAAGATATCAATGCACATGCAAATTTTTGCCTAAAAACATTAATATCTGGCAACCTATGGACACACCAACACAGGTTTATTAATAATTTTCAAACTAACATGTCTTTCCAATTTTCCCCAAATGTTGATAGTTATTCTTCAAACTTGTATTCATGGCTGGAACTTCTTCCTGTCCATGGACGGAAATCCGGGGGGGGGGGGGACAATATCAAACGCCCCTACTACTTTTGGTCTTTTATGATGGAAAGAAATACATCATTTGAAATTTAAATAAAACATGTATTTTTGACGAGATCACCTTACTTTTTGAATGATAACCTCCCCTTTTTTTGCTTGTCAAATTAATTTTTGTCGAAACGACCTTAATTTTTTTTTGCTTGCCAAATTTATTTTGGTCGAAATGACCTTGCATTTGGGCGTGATAACCTTTTTTTCCAGCCCGTGTCCCCCCCCATACCATTGGGGAGAGATTTCCGCCCATGGAACTTTTTGTAATCCTGAACAGGATGCACTTGTTAATGAACATTTTTAACTATTAATGCACACGGGAAACGTGAGTCGAAATTTGTTATAGACTAATATAAAAAGGGAATTTTAAGCAGTTTTTAGAATGAATATAATAGTATACATAAATGTGAGCACACAGAGCTATGAGTTTTGACAATTATACCTGAAAAGGAATTGTTCCATTGATTGACAGAACCTAGCTGCTACACCAAATAAATTGGCCGCGTAAAAATGTTCAACCCACTGCAAGAGAGAAGTTCATATAAGTATACTCAGACAATGCGGATTATACTCACTTTCGCATTTTTTACAGACGGTTCCAAAATAGTTGAGTCACAATTAGCCGGTTTCCGGTGTATCATTACACTTTAACCATTAGAAAATATAGAACCTAAAGTGGAGCGTTGTGGCCCAGTGATTAGTATCCGGACTTTGAAACAGAGGGTCGTGGGTTCGAATCCCAACAATGGTATAATTTCCTTCGACAAGAAATTTATCCACATAGTGGATAGCTGCACTCGACCCAGGTGAGGTGAATATGGGTATCCGGTAGGATTATTCCTTGGATGCTTTAGCGCCTATTAATATTGCGGCTTAGCTACAGCCGGGGTAACAATATGATACCAAATATAATGTGACACCAGTTGATTATATGCACATAGTAAATACGCTATATAAATGGACATATTATTATCATTATTATTGTAAGCTTTAACACCAATGATGATATAATATTCCGCTTTGGACTTTTGGAATTTTTGGTGCATTGTAGTTTTCACCGTGATCTCAGGGCCCGCACAACGGTTTTCAAATTGGGGGGGGGGGGGGGGGGGGGGGGCTGACCATGCAAAAAATCACAATCATAAATATGGTCATTTCTATTTACGTTTTTGTATATGGCTTTGGAAAATGTAGGGGGCTGAAGCCACCCTCCCCCGGCTTTATTATGTGAAATGAGGTTTTTTTTCAATTTTTTTTCTACCAAGAACTAAAACAATTGGATTGGCAACTGATTAAGTGCATTAAGTTAATTAGAATATTACCCGCACTTCCCACTTTTTTCTTATTTTAACATGAAATAATAATTATTTCAGACATGTTCTTGTAAAATGTCTACTTTGTAAATTGCAGCAATTTACATTAAATCATTATGGTATATCCGTTTTTGTCTCATTATTGGAGAAACATTTTAAAAGAAATATAATTTCATCCAATAAAACACAAAAAGTGAAGATATGACTTTATCAACTTTTCCATTGCATGAATAAATAAAAGGAGTTTTTTTACCAAAATAATGAAAAACTTTGAAATTTCACTAGATTGTTATTTTTTGAATGACAGGAAAAAAATATATAAGACTTGATAATGTTTCTATCATGTTATCTTTTAAAATTACAGTTTAAGATAAATAATGTCATGAACATCAAAAGCGTACAAGTGAATACGTCCGATAGTGATGAGTTTTCAACTTTATAATCATGCTTATTTGTTTTTTCTTTTTTGATTAAACTCGATTTTTTTTTATAAGACTGACCTTAAAAATAATACTTAGCGAGTTACATGAGATGCATCGACCAAGAGAGGGCGGTAAAGACCAACCCATGGCTTTACTTTGTCCTCTGCCTGAATTAGACAGACATCCGGTATATAGAGGGGCGGCGCCAGGGAATCGAGTAGGAAGGTAGGGGGCAAGACAATTACCTGAAGTTGACTTCTCCCCCCCCATTAAAAATTTTGAACAAAAAGAGAGTAAAGCATCTCATTTTCATACTCTTATTTTTTCTTCCCCATTTTCATTTCAGCTTCTTTCATTTTCAATTGTTCCTTTTTTGTATTAATAATATAAAGATGGCTCACAGCATTTCAGCGCGGGCGAAACAAAAGTGCGCCAAAAGTCATTTTGGGCAATTTTCGATTTTTGTCATGCCCAGCTGAAAGACAACACTTTGAAGAATTTTTCAGCAAAGTATTTCATTCCGGAATTCGCATTAAGGTTGCTAATTACCTGCCTCAAATCGTAAAATGTGACATTTTGCCAAAGGTCGCGTGTATGACAACCTCGTTGAAAAACAGACCATTTCACTTGAGGTTTTTCATCATTTAGGAATCTGAAATGGCTCCCATATAATCCTGATAATTTTTTTTTCGTGTGAAAGGGTTCAAAATAAATAAAACACATCTTTGAGGAGGTTTATATGATTATTCCTCGATATAGGCTGAAAATCCATGTTTCTTGCATTTACCTTAGAAACGTGTAGATTTCCGTTAATCTCCGTCTAAATTCTATAAGCATCATTTTTCCCAATTTCTAAGCTCTAAGTTCATACCAAATTTAGCTGCCCGTTTTTGCCCGTTGTCATGTTAGAGCCGATTTTACTTGACACAACACCCCACAAAAACCTGTTAAAAACAGCCATTTTTATACCGGGTGGTCATCTTAGCGCAGGGTATTCGGTATTGGTGTACATTGCCGTTCGCTTTTCCACGGCGCATTCCTCTTCCATTCCATGAAAATGACATGAATTCCAGGCATAATGTCAACAAAATAAAGGTTGCTAACGCAAATAAGGGCTATACCCACAAATTTTCCAGAGATAAAACTTACTTGTAGAATAATTTCAGCCTCAAACCCTCCTCATAGTAATACATTCGTGATTATATACTACTCGTTTTACACAAGTCAACACAGCTTGATAAAACACGATTTTCTTTGATCTACAGACAATCTTGTGGAGGTGAAGTTGATCACCTCTAAGCCAGAAAGGAGGGGATGTAATGGAATCAACAGGGGATTTTTACAAGGGTACAACACAACTTAATAACGACGTCACTGATTTTTCCTAATCGAAAAAACGGGGGATTGACAGGCCCTGTAAAGTTACAAATCATAGAGATGTCAAGTCCACCCCAGAAAAATGTTGATTTGAATAAATAGAGAAAAATTAACCTAGCATGACGCTGAAAATTTCATCAAAAACATTTGTAAAATGAGAAAGTTATGACATTTTAAGGTTTCGCTTATTTTTCACAAAACAGTGATATGCACAACTCAGTGACATGCAAATGAGATTGATTGTGATGTCCCTCACTCACTATTTCTTTTGTTTTTAATTGTTTGAATTATACAATATTTAATTTTTTTACAGATTTGACAATGAGGACCAACTTGACTGAACAATAAAGTATTAAACAATGCTAATTCCAGATGTTTTTATGAAGAAATTAATAATTGTTTCACTTGACAATGAGCATAAAATTAGATTATTTCATATTTCATATAAAAAATACAAAAGAAATAGTGAGTGGATGACGTCGTCGGGCTCCTCATTTGCATACCGGCCAGGATGTGAATAGGAATTTTATGTGAAATTGAGCGAAACTCTTTTTATTCAAACCAACTACTGGTTGGAGGTGGACTTGTCCTTTAATATTTTTTCTCTCCTTTTTAAAAATACTTCTTAAAGGTCAAGTCAATCTCAGAAATATGTTGATTTGAATCAATAAAGAAAAATCAGACAAGTACAATGCTGAAAATTTAATCAAAATCGGATTAAAATAAGAAAGTTATGACATTTCAAAGTTTCGCTTATTTTTAACAAAATGGTTATATGAACGAGCCAGTGGCGTAACTACGGGGGGGGGGGGGCAAGGGGGGAGGCACGTGCCCCCCAATCGGCTGGCCAAAAAAAAAAAAGGAAAAAAGAGGGAGAAAGTGAAAGAAACGGAGTGGGAAGGAAGAAATTATTTTTAATTATGTTATATTATATTATAATTATGTTATGTTATATTATATATATAACTTTATGAAACTGATACTCGCATTGTCTGTTTAACGAGATTTATAATCTTGTTGTACTAAAACCTCCCGTTTTCAAGTCAATATACACCAAATATTATATCTCCTCGCACGTCGAATTATTATTGTTTTATGTAGTGACATATTTTAAGGTCTTAAAGGCAAGTCCACCCCAACAAAAACTTGATTTGAATTAAAAGAGAAAAATTCAACAAGCATAACACTGAAAATTTCATCGAAATCGGATGTAAAATAAGAAAGTTATGACATTTTAAAGTTTCGCTTAATTTCACAAAACAGTTATATGCACATCTCTGTCGGTATGCAAATGAGGGAACTGATGACATCACTCACTCACTATTTCTTTTGTATTTTATTATGAAATATGAAATATTTTGATTTTCTTGTCATTGTCATGTGAAATGAAGTTTCATTTCTCCCTTAAGACGTGGAATTCCATTATTTTATTATTTTAACATTTTGTGGTTCAGGCAAGGTGGTCCTAATTGTCAAATTCGTAAAAATTGAAATATTGTATAATTCAGACAACAAAAAAACAAAAGAAATAGTGAGTGAGTGACATCATCGACTCTCTCATTTGGATGTAACTGGCTCGTTCAAGTAACTATTTTTAAAAAAATAAGCGAAACTTTGAAATATCATAACTTTCTTATTTTACATCCGATTTTGATGAAATTTTCAACATTGTGCTTGTCTGATTTTTCTCCATTGATTCAAATCATCATTTTTCTGAGGTGGACTTGACCTTTAATATAAAATCATTTCCCGTCCGTGCTTACGTTCGCATTAGTGGATTAGTGAGATTATATGTCTGCTCTTCATGATTTCCTAAAATCATTCCTTAAAATGTCAATTTTTTAAATCTGAATATTAAAGATTTCAGCTTGCGCTCGCATCATTTGGTTAGTGGTCTACGTGAATTCCTACAAACAAGCCTTAGAATGCCCCTCTTCAGGTGTGAATTTCCAAATTTTCAGCTCGCGCTCGCAATATTTGACTAGTGAGATGCGTATGATAATCATGAATACAAAAAGTATGTCTTTAGGTGTAATTCTAACAAAATCAGCATGCGCTTGGCACTCGCATTAGATAACTATGGTGAGATATGTGTACACAATGGATTCTTTTAAAAATAGTCCTTAAAATATCCATGTTTGGGGTCAATATATACAAAAATTTCAGCTCGCGCTTCGCGCTCGCTTAATTAGGTTAATGAAATACGTCGTCGTGAATTCCTACAAAAAAGCCTTAAAATGTCCCTCTTCAGGTCTGAATTACCTAAATTTTTAGCTCACGCTTCGCGCTCGCAATATTTGATCAGTGAGATGCGCATTTTAATTATGGTTACAATGACAATTGCTTTATGTGTTTGGATGCATATAATTCTAACAAAATCAGCAAGCGCTTGGCACTCGCATGAGAATACTATGGTGAGATATGTATACTCTTAATAGATTCCTAAAATATAGTCCTTAAAATGTCTGATTGGGATCAATATATACAAAAATTTCAGCTCGCGCTTCGCGCTCGCATTGTTTGTTTAGCGAAACATATCATGATTACAAAAATTTGCTCATAATTTCCCCTTTTAGGTCTGAATATAAAAAAATTTCAGCTCGCGCTTCGCGCTCGCATTATGTGATCAGTGACATACATATCCGTTTAATGACACTGTCCTTAAAATATCTCTATTAGGTCAGCATAATTATCAACTGAGCGCGCTTCGCGCGCTCACTTGATGACTCAAAATTTTGGCCCGTGCCCCCCCCAATGCCGTGACCCACGGTACGCCACTGGAACGAGCCAGTTACATCCAAAGGAGAGAGTCGATGATGTCACTCACTATTTCTTTTGTTTTTATTGTTTGAATTATACAATATTTCAATCTTTACGTATTTGACGATTAGGACCTCCTTTCCTGAAGCACAAAATGTTAAAATAATGTAATTCCACGTGTCCAGGGAGGAATGAAACTTCATTTCACATGACAATGACGAGAAAATAAAAATATTTCATATAATGAAATACAAAAAAAAATAGTGAGTGATGTCATCAGTTCTTCATTTGCTTACCTAGCGAGATGTGTATATAAATGTTTTGTGAAATGAAGCGAAAATTTAAAATGCCATAACTTTCTTATTTTACTTCCGATTTTGATGAAATTTTCAGTGTTATGCTTGTTGAATTTTTCTCCTTTTATTCAAATCAAGTTTTTGTTCAGGTGGACTTGTCCTTTTAAGTAACGATGCATACCTGATGGCTTCCCTGCCCCCCCCCCTGTAACGCCGCACTTTGACACTTGATAGCAGAATATGCGTTCATATTAATTTCACATTACATTTTAAAGAATAAAGGTTCCACAACTCCCAGATCAGGTCCATTAAATCAACAAATCCGTGGGGTAGTAACTTCCTACAAGAGCTGTTTGAAGTACGTCACTCACGACTTTGAGAAATATGAGTCCATCCGGGTTGGGGACTAAAATTTTGGTTAATCGGCTCTGGTTTGAGCTTCATTCATGACTAAAAATATAAAGCGGTTATCAGAGGAATCGTCACGTTTCGTCAGAAAATCCGACATTTAACACTGGGTACTTCATACACAATTTTGGTGCCTTAAAGCCCCCATCACACTTATTCCGAATCAAGCAGAATTGCCCGGAATGAAAGCACTATTGTTTGATCACCATTTGGTCATTCAAATCTACTTCGAACACCGTTCGAAATTACCCCTCGAATGTTTTGAACATGACCAAAACCTTCGGGACGGCCAAAGAAAATGACAAAAATGTTCCGAATGCACTCATCATGCTCATAATGCAGTCAGAATATTTAGAATGCGCCGAGAATGTCCAAGAATGTAGCACGAATTATCAATCTGACTCCATTGCGGTTCATTTTGACTATTGTATGATGATTCACCTGGTCAATTTACTGAATTTCAACTCCAGTTTGGTGAATAAATAAGTTCCTCTAAAAAATGTCGAGATTTTTTGAATATTTGTTTCGTTCCAGCATCTGCTTGATTCCTGCTGATTCCGAATAAGTGCATGTGATGTGGGCTTTACGAACGACTTACATAAATACGAAGGGTGTGCAAAAGTGATTTTTACAAAACAATTTTAATCCTTCATAAAATAATGTCCAAAGTAAATTATCACACACTATAAGTGGTTAACCGAAACCCATGTCGACATGGCTTTTTCATATTTTGATTTTTCTTTCAATTTTCTTTCAATGGGGCATAATCGTTTTGCATGGTGGAAAAATATAAACCAACAAACACCCGGGTATACTGTCTTATCATAATTGGTTTTGATACACGATCAATTGCCACTTTGTAAACACATTTCGACACCAATGTATAATGTTTTCGCTACACGATCATTTCATCATCAAGAAAACATGTCGACATATCTGGTTGATGCATGATTATTTTCTCCTTCGAAATCACATGTCGACACACATATAAATATTCAAAATTATATCTGGTTGATAGACGATCATTTGATCCTTCGTGAAGTCATGTCGACATCAATGCATATTGTAAGATCTGGCTGTTCATAAACTGTTATCTCGCCACCAAAAAAAAACACGTCGACATATCTAGTTGATACACAATTATTTGCTCTCTCATAAACACATGTTGACACCAACGTTTAATGTCATATTTGGTTGATAGACGATCGTTTGATCCTTCGTAATCACATGTCGACATCTGTGTATATTGTCATACCTGGTTTCAATACACGATCATTTTACCATCAAGAACACATGTCGACACAATGTAGAGATTTATAGATATTCCTAAATCTGGCTGATGTACGATCATTACCCCTATCGCAAAAAAATGTCCACACCTATTCAAATAGCCATTACAAAAATATAAATATAATGATGGAAGTCAAATAGGAAGGTTTTGTGAAAATCAAGACCACGAAATTAAGAACACGAAGTTATTTCTTTTTCCAAAAAGAACATTCTGAGATTAAGACATAGATCCAATGGAACACTTTTAACTTCATCAATTTCAAGCGTTGACGTAAATACATTTTTAAACAAATCACATATCAGAATATTCATATAGCTTGACAACGATATCTTCATGGGAAAGATTTCCAAGCACATAAATACCAGATTTCATATAAATTCATCGAGTGTATATATATCCACATGTCCTGAAAGACTACATTGCTATTGTCTCTGCATCTTAATTGGAAATTCTGGAATGCTTTGGCGACATGAATTTGTCCACCACTCTGTTAAGTCGGGAAGGGCAGGCGTCTGGATACCCTCCCTTTCTGCCTTCTCGTCAGCTAACAGTCTCCTGACGACTTGACACATATTCTTAGGCTCAAAGAGCCACTGTTCTCTACTGACGACTACAGACCCATATTTTTTCCATTCAAAGAATTTGTTGTACAGATGGTCATTCTTGTCCAAGAGATTTATATAGTCGGCCAGGTCCTGGATCGTTTCAAAGTCCTCCACATGGATGAATGAATTCGGTGGAGCTACCGCCTTGTAGTCTGCGCGGCTTGGTCCAAACACAATGGGGACCAAATCTAGATTGTAAGCATGGTTCCAGAATTTTTCGCTCATGTAGTCCCGACAGGCGCAGTTCTCAAGGGCGAGGTAGAACTTGAACTGCCGAAGGAAATCGTTACAAGAGGACAAATAGTCATTTCCGTTTACCTGTTGATACCTTGAGGGACAGGCACCTGCTTCACCACACTTTCCGTACATTCCGACATCCACAAGTTTGGAGAGTTCTCTGACGAACCCTGTCCTGTTCCAGTGGAGAAATGGGCTGTTCCCACAGTTGGAAGCCAACCAGGCCACCTTCCTTTTCCGACCATCTGCCCAATTTCGCGTATCGTTCAAAGCAATCGAGGGATTGACAGTATCGTAGTATCCATAGCTACCATAGAGATGTGACTCCCTGAAGCGGAAGGACATTAAATAGTCATATGATATGTTAATGTACTTTTGAGGCGGGATGATGTCCTTTCGTGTATTAATTGGACTTTCGTGAGAGAAAAAGATCCATTTTTGCCCTTTCGGTTTATGGCTTGTCAATTCATCCCAATTCCACTGGGAAACGTGATAGAGCAAGACGGCGTGGCTGTCTTTCAAGGTTTGATAGCTCGTGTCAAAGACCAATTGAATACCACAGGGTATTCCCGGACACGGTTGTATCCCTTGTGGTCGGATATTATAAATATCTTGGCTCCATATTTGAACTTGTCTCCAACAACTGGAATTTTGAGGCTCCGTTTCGCCAAGATCGTGTCGAATTTCTTCATCCAAGGATGCACCGTTCTGTATGACACGAGAAAAGTATCTAAGAGGCATACGAGGGGTTGATGGTTCCACTGCTCTCTCTTTCATTTCTTTTCCCTCCTCATCCCTCATCCATGACTTCCTAGTCCAACCGTACGTCATCAGTAGAATGAACAACACACCAGTAACTACGATGATATATCTTCCCAGTTGTCGGCGACGACAGAACATCTTGAGGATTTCGATAACAACTCTAAGACATGGAAAGGATAAAAGAAAAAAAAAAATGATATTTTTTGGGACTGGTCGAAAGTCAAACCCTGTCCGATTCAAAGGCAAGAGACCAAGCATGGATGCGAATACTGTACACACCCTTGATTATACAATATATGGAAAATAGTACGATAACCAGCGACATACCAATTTTCCTTCTTGCGAGACCGTATTCCACCATATTTCTATTTGCTCCAATATGTGATCGGTGAGTATTGGATGAGGTCATTTGAATCTACCAAATTCGGGTTAGGTGAACGACGTCCAGTCTCTTTGTAGGCGAATTTGCCCTTCCCCAAATGAAAGGGTGCGTAAGTTTCCTCAATTTCCTCAATTTTCCTCCATTTCATCAATTAAAAAAAAATGAATACAGTACCGGTCACCATTCTTTGAATCACTATTGCCTGTTTCGGCCGGAGAGCAATGGATTTGGTCCACTGATTCGGTTGTTCTCTGGCTGAAGCAGGTAGTGGTGAGTCTGGGAGTTGTGACTGGTAGTGTAAAGTTATCTTTGAACAATTTTGTATTAGTGATAATTCTGATTTTAAATGTTATTGAACTGACTCATTACTTGTATAGAACCCAAGTTACTATTTTATCTTTATTGGACCAAGAATAAAAATATAATTATATATGATGAAGTACAAAATATAAGTGGGAATTTGACATCACCAGCATTGCAAATTCATGACGGCATGCATTTAACTGTTTTATCGAAATAGTACAGAACTTAAAAACGTCCTAGCCTTGTTATATCTTGCCCGATTTTGATGACAAAATTTGTTTACTCCTTTAAATATGTATTCAATCAAATGCGAGAGAGTGAAGCAAGCGAGGAAAGTTATATGCATTCTTTAAACTGTTTCACCAAAATAATTAAAAACTTAAAAATGTCATATTTCCTAGTCCGATTTTGATGACAAAATCTGTTTGCTCCTTTATACAATGCGTATAAAAAAAGGGACCGATTTGAAAAAGTCTATAAAAATAATTGTTTCAAAATATTTTGATGGTAATAGATGCTCTGAAATCTTATCTTTAAAATTCCATTTAAGGACGTTCCACAGTTAAAGTGAAATCCATGTCATTTTCACCAATCTTTGCACATAGATACTTTAGAACCTGAATATTCGAAATATGCAAAAATTGCTTGATTTTTTGCTATAGAGCTTCAAAGTTCACCCAAATGGATGTTCTTAAGAATTGCGCATTCAAAAGAATTTGTTCATGTACTTGTTTTCAAACTATCGGCATTGTTATTGGGCAAATGTGCTTTTTAATCACCAAAAATGTGCCTAATGCGTTGTATCTATGTGAAGAAAAAAAAAATAAATATCCACTCTACGATTTATTCAAACTCGTTGTCATATTCGTGATATTTTGGCTACACTGCAGAGTGAAGTATTTTGATATTGTAGAGATATTTTCAAAAATGGTCCATGGAATAATTCCATTTTTGGGGTTCATAAAATAACGCATCAGATCTGCAATTAGAGTGCAGATGATGAGAAAAATCAGCTCATACCCACAGCTAATTAATCTCCTGTTCATCCTTTGTGACGTCATCGCGCAGAGTGTAAAATATGCGCAGATCATAATACACACAAACATAACTGTAGAACGTCCTTTAAAAAATAAATTTTGTTCATGCTTGAGCGAAACGAGACTTTTGGCGGGGTTCAAAACAAAATGGCAGAAATTAGAAATTTGATGACCAGACTATTTGCAAATCAGCAGACTTCCTTTTAACGCTTTCATGTGTATTTTCTGTGTATTGATAGAAGTTTCATTTTGTGATATAGGCCTACAGTATATCTATATGGTTATTTAAATTTTGTTGCCTGTTTTGCTCAACAGCACTCCTTCTGTTACTATCTGAATGAATAGGTCTATGAGAGAGAAAGCACATCAAGCGATGATAATAAGCACCATTCGTATTGTTTCATTGTAAAAAAAATACACCATGAATAAGGTTTGTCACTTTTGCTTTTCCAACTACCGTATAACTTATTGAATACGAGCGAGCACGGCGACCGAGGAAAAAAAAACTAATCCACTTTTATTCAGCAACTTCAACATAGCGAAGCATACGCGCCCCGTAATCTTATTTGATATAATAGTGGCGCCACATATTGAAAATGAAAGACAACATATCGGGAGAGAGGCCATTTAATGAAATTAAAAAAAAGTTCATAAAGCTTTGTCTAAATCTTATTTTAACCAAGGGCTACATCACCGGCTGATCCATGGGAATGAGCAGGGGAGGGAAAAGAAGGTTATCTGAAAGAAACGTCTTGTTCTATTTTTCAACTGAGAGAAAAAAAAATGACGTCATTATACCGTCATCCCCCCTCTCTCCGAATCATTATCATGGATGCAGCCATCCCTTCCCAAACCCATAGAATCCCACCAAGCTATTGTTTAGAAGCTTGCCTATATCCAGGTCAGATAGAAATTACACAAACCGTTCAAGGTTGAAATGATACTACGGCAATTAATAACATGTTGGGGAGAAAATGAATAGCGATATTTCTTTCTGATAGAACCATGGTATGTTACCGGTTAATTGACTCCGTTCAGCGCTCCCTCAGCAATTGCTTCATATATAAGCAAGGGGCTGGTCGATTGAGCAATGATGGGGGAGGCAATGTACAGACGCCGGTGTAGCGGCAGATTGGTCCCACCGATATGGTATCCGCAAGCACATATCGTTCTTACTCGGAACCATATCTGCCGGATTTGTATTGACGCCCCTGAGATTTTGTCGAGGCCCTGGCGGCTGCTTCCCGAGCGAAGCGAATTCGGCCTGGCGCTAGCCAGGGCCTCTTGACATCTGAGCTGAATCATATATTCATGAGGAACGTCTTCCTAATGAATATACATGAGTCGTGATATCAGCGGTCACCTATAGTAAACGAATGAAATGTCAATGCTGCTTCGTCCGGGGTTCGGAATATAGTAGTCCACTATTTTGCGGGGATTCATTTAATTGCGGGACACTACAGGGGATATAACCAACAAAATGCTACAAGTAGTGGTACTACTACTATTAATAGTACTGGCCGAAAAAGACCCATCACCGCCCCGAAAGTTCCCGTGAGATACTGGTCAGCCGCTGGTCAGACTCGAGTCAAGGGGAAGCAACTCTACTCCAGCATTCCCTCACTGCACCGCGGAGATAACATTTTTTCCATATCCTGTGGGAAGATTTACAAAAACATCTCATCCTTTCAGTACAGATTTAATTTCATCGATTTGCAAATCCTTAAATCGGTCAATATTCGGCATTTTAGAGGCATATTCAATGCTCTTTGACATTTCGTCGTCACTCTTCGCCAAGAATCCACGGGTCGCCATTCAAGATGAGCTCATAAATATTCAATATGACGTCATAGAAGCCCGCGCTCTCATTGGATGATTTTCACCGACCAGTTTTTGGTCGGGATATTGGTAAAAACAATAAAATAACAAAAGAAAGTCGGTGAAATTCGGCACAGATGTCGAGAGGCCTGTCTCGCGGCGCTATACTTCGCTATATTAGTCCGGGGGCTGGGAGAGTTTATTCAGCTGATCGGGTACAAAAGGTTTGATGGTCCCATCATGTTGGCATGAAGGTAGTCATCAAGGGAAAGTGTTGCTGCCGGGCCATATCCTGTACGGAAGGCCCCGATGGCCCCAAATAGAGGCCCCAAAAATTGGTTTATTCAGCTGAAAAGGTACATGGCTAATTCTTTTTGCAATGGACCGAGAATATATTGTGATTTCCCAAAATACCCATGCAACCAACTTTATCGTGTACGGGGGCCCAGACAG
Source organism: Lytechinus variegatus (assembly GCF_018143015.1). Lineage (NCBI taxonomy): Eukaryota > Metazoa > Echinodermata > Echinoidea > Temnopleuroida > Toxopneustidae > Lytechinus > Lytechinus variegatus. The sequence continues at coordinate 23,569,034 of NC_054743.1, read as the reverse complement.
TAGGCCCATAGGGCCCCCGACTAATGGGTTTATTCAGCTGAAAAGGTACATGGCTAATTGTTTTTGCAATGGACTGAGTATACATTGGGATTTCCCAAAACACCCATGCTAGCAACTTTATCCTGTACGGGGGCCCAGACAGTAGCCCCAAAGTGCCCATACATCCTGTATAGGCCTATGTCCCACGACTAATTTATCAAGCTCAAAATGTACATGGATAATACCTTGTGCTATGGATGCAGTATACATTGGGATTTTCAAAAATACCCATGCAGCAATTTTATTCTGTACGGGGGCCCAGACAGTAGGCCCAAAGGCCCCCCCCCCGAAAATGGGTTTATTCAGCTGAAAAGGTATATACCTATTTTTTTTTTGCAATGGACCGAGTATACATTGGGATTTCCCAAAACACCCATGCCAGCAACTGTATCCTGTACGCAGGCCCAGACAGGAGGCCCGAAGGGCCCGCCGAAAATGGATTTACTCAGTTGAAAAGGTACATGGCTATTTTTGGCAATGGACCGAGTATATATTGGGATTTCGCAAAATACCCATGCAGGCAACTCTATCCTGTACGGGGCCCAGACAGTAGCCCCAAAGTGCCCATATCTCCTGTATAATATGTCCTACAACTAATTTATTAAAGGGGAATCCAGCCTTGGCCATAAAATGGTGTGTTGGGAAGAGGAAAAATAAATTAAACAAAATGGTGAAAGTTTGAAAGAAATTGGACAAGCAACAAGAAAGTTATTGCTGTTTTAAAATTGAGATCACTAATACTATGTAGATTTCAAATTGGCAACTAGGTAAGAATTATGACAAGGGGCAAGGACAACTTTCCCATAGGCCATGTACTTTATTATCAGAGATTTGTGGTTTTCTCCCAAGTACCCATTACCCTGGGGCTGTAATCTAAATATAACCCAGGTAGTATATTGTTTTATGTCCTCATGACAGAAAAATATAATTTGAAATAAAACTTTTGGGAAAAATGTTAATTTAGCCATAATATGCATTGGAGTACATGGAAGAGTAGTCCTTGCCTTACATCACTATGACATCCCATATGTGGCCAATTTGAAGTCTCCATGGGTATAGTGATTACCAATATTTACAACTTTTAAAAATTCTGAACTTTCTTGTTGTTTGTCCAATATTGTTCAAACTTTCAGCTATCAACTTGTCTGATTTTTCTTTTCCTCATAAAAACAAGTTTTTATTTGGGTTGGATTCCCCTTTAAGCTAAAAATGTTAATGGGTAATTCCTTTTGCAATGGAGGCAGTATACATTGGGATTTTAAAAAATACCCATGCCAGCAATTTTATCCTGTATAGGGGGCCAGACAGTAGGTCCGAAGGGCCCCCGAAAATGTGGTTATTCAGCTGAAAATGTACATGGCTATTTTTTTTTAAAATGGAATCTGCATACTTTAAGGCTCACAAAACTACCCATGCCAGCAATTTTACCCTGTACGGGGGCCCAGACAGTAGCCTCTAATTGCCCATATGCCCCACAACTAATTTATTCAGCTGAAAATGTACATGGATAATTCCTTTTGAAATGGAATACATTGGGATTTTCAAAATACCCATGCCAGCAACTTCATCCTGTATACAATGGTAAAGGGGCCCGGACGGTAGGTCCAAAGGGCCCCCGAAAATAGGGTTCAGCTGAAAAAGTACATGGCTAATTCTTTTTAAAATGGAATCTGCATACTTTAAGGCTTACAAAAATACACATGCCAGCAACTTTACCCTGCCATGGGCAGCATTCTACCTGTGTGGGGTCCAAAACAGAATTCATGCAGGGCCCATTAGAATGGTGCCTTATCAATGTATATATATAAATATATATATATATATATATATATATTTTTTTTTTTTGGGGGGTACAAAAACATGAAGGCCTCCATTGATAACAATGTAAGGGATGGGAGTGTTCAGGGATATCCATCCGAATTAGACAAAATAATTTGATAGGCCGATTACTGTACAAAAACAATATGGCCCCTGAAATTGTGGCTAATCTAGTTCCATGCCCTGAACCTCTTTTTATTGGGATTGCCTGACATTGTATAATGGCACAGCCGCATATTCTGATTTGCCTTCAACCACTTGTCAGTGCTTCCAGACTACATCATGGCTTCCACAACTCAGGTGAGAAATGTTAATTGTACTCATAATTTTATTCAAACCGATTTGACTAATTAAACTATCTGTTGAACATAATAATGATCAAGCATCATACATTAGTTATCAACAATAAGTTTTATTATAAAAAATATTTTATGATCACAACTGCCCTCACTTGCCAGATACAATGTTCCGCCATGCGTGGACCAAGTGGGCCTGAAATGCCCCCCCTCCTCCCCTCAAAAGAGGGGGGATAGAAAAGAGAGAAGGGAATGGGAAGGGGACTGAGGGAGAAGAAAAAAGGAGATCGGAAAGGATGAGAGGTGGAAAAGAGAGAAAATGGTGAAGGGTTGAGAATGAAAAGGAGGAAATAGAAAACGACAAGGGAACGGGGGAGGGGAGAGAAAAGGAGAGGAAGAGAGAAAATGAGAAGGGGCATATAGATGGGAGAGAGTGTGAAGGGGACAAAGAGAAAGAATGAGAAGGGAAGAAGGGAGAGAAAAGGAATGGGGAAGAGACAAAAAGGGAGAGAAAAGGAAAGGAGAGAGAGAGAAGGAAACTGGGAGAGACTAAAGAAAAGGGAGAGTGAACAAAATAGAGGAGAGAGGGAAGGGGAATGGAAGAGAAAGAGGAAATATAAAAACTAAGAGATACAGGAAGAACATAATAAAAGATAGAGAAAATGAGAAAAAGGATAATTGGATTAAGGACATTGATGGAGAAAACATGCAGGATATAGAAACGATCATAATGATAATATGGAAGAGAAATGAATAACAGTAAATGGAAGAAATGATTTTTTTAACAAAAGCCCTTGCCGTCTCTTAAAAAATTTAAAAAAATGAAAAGGGAAATATATGGGAAGATGTAGTTGGATCTTGGAAGTTGAAGCAGCCTCGTACCTTTGATGGCGACACAAAGGATTGTGAGGGACAAAAGAGGAAAATAACAAGAAAGGAGGAAGAAGTTTTTAAAAAATACATAGAAGTGGAAATGGAAAGAAAAGTAACCAAAAATATCACACCTTTCAGGTTAATAAATTTAAATACTATTCTACTATATTCGGGCCTTGAACTGTAATCAACAAAAGTGATGGTAGTATTAGGCACACGGCAAACTACTCCCATATCCATAGCCCTTGTTGTGATATTACAAACCACTTGAAAGTGGTATTTGGGGATACGCCATTCTGCGCGTTCGCTTCGCTCGCTATACTGCTACTGTCATTATTTCAGTTAAATTAAATGTGGGATTTCCGCCAGTTCCAATCATATATATTCGATATCCCCAAATGAAACTACATGTATAGGCCTATTTATTGCACACTGGGCCCCTTTCAGGCATATATTACTGGAAATAAGGACCAAGGTATACTGATTACACGACAAAATTAATTACCATGTACTAGTATATCCTGTTATCCCAGGGGAATTTGGGGTTGACTGCATGTCTGGGCCTTATACAGAATAAACTTGATGGCATTGGCATGATTGGTATCTTTTAAAAACCTTAGCTGAGTGCATACAAATTCCATCCAAAAAGATTATATCCATGTATCACTTCTGCCGAAAAAAAATGGTTGTTAGACATCTGCTGCTATCTGGGCTCCATACAGGATAAATTTGCTGGAATTGACAATTATCCATGTATGTCTTGAGCCTAAAATAAACTTTTTGGGGAGGGGCACTATGGGGCTACTGTCTGGGCCCCCGTACAGGATGAAGTTGCTGGCATGTGTATTTTTGTGAGCCTTAAAGTATGCATATTCCATTTTAAAAAGAATTAGCCATGTACCTTTTCAACTGAACAAACCCATTTTCGGGGGCCCTTCGGGCCTACTCTCTGGGCACTGTAAAGGATGAAGTTGCTGGCATGAGCTTTTCTTTTCAAATCGCATTGTATACTGCTTCCATTTCAAAAGGAATTATCCGTGTTGATTTTCAGCTAAATAAATTAGTTACTGGATATATGGGCACTTTGGGGCTACTGTCTGGGCCCCCGTACAGGATAAGGTTGCTGACATGGGTATTTTGGGAAATCCCAATACACGGTCCATTGCAAAAATAATTAGCCATGTACCTTTTCAGCGGAATAAACCCATTTTCGGGGGGTCCTTTGGGCATACTGTCTGGGCCATCGTACAGGATAAAATTGCTGGCATGGGTATTTTTAAAAATCCCAATGTATACTGCCTCCATTTCAAAAGGAATTATCCATATATATATACATTTTTAGCTTAATAAATTAGTTGTGGGACAAATACTGGATATATGGGCACTTTGGGGCTACTGTCTGGACCCCCGTACAGGGTAAAGTTGCTGGCATGGGTAGTTTTGTGAGCCTTAGAGTATGCAGATTCCATTTTAAAAAGAATTAGCCATGTACCTTTTCAGCTGAACAACCCCATTTTCGGGGGCCCTTCGGGCCTACTCTCTGGGCACTGTAAAGGATAAAGTTGCTGGCATGAGTTTTTCTTTTCAAATCGCATTGTATACTGCTTCCATGTCAAAAGGAATTATCCGTGTTGATTTTCAGCTGAATAAATTAGTTGTGGGACATATATGGGCACTTTGGGGCTACTGTCTGGGCCCCCGTACAGGATAAAGTTGCTGGCATGGGTATTTTGGGAAATCCCAATACACGGTCCATTGCAAAAAGAATTAGCCATGTACATGTACCTTTTCAGCTGAATAAACCCATTTTCGGGGGGCCCTTTGGGCCTACTGTCTTGGCCATCGTACAGGATAAAATTGCTGGCACGGGTATTTTTAAAAATCCCAATGTATACTGCCTCTATTTCAAAAGGAATTATCCATATACATTTTTAGCTTTATAAATTAGTTGTGGGACATATACAGGATTTTTGGGGACTTTGGGGCTACTGTCTGGGCCCCCGTACAGGATATAGTTGCTGGCATGGGTATTTTGGGAAATCCAGATGTATACTCGGTCCATTGCAAAATAATTAGCTATGTACCTTTTCAGCTTAATAAACCCATTTTCGGGGGGGGGGGGCCTTTGGGCCTACTGTCTGGGCCCCCGTATTTTAAAATCTCAGTGTATACTCGGTCCATTGCAAAAAAGAATTAACCATGTACCTTTTCAGCTGAATAAGCCAATTTTTTTGGGGGGGCCCTTTGGGCCTACTGTCTGGGCCCTCGTACAGGATAAAGTTGCTGGCATTGGTATTTTTTAAAATCACAATGTATACTCGGTCCGTTGCAAAAAAGAATTAACCATGCACCTCTTCAGCTGAATAAGCCAATTTTTTTGGCCCCTATTTGGGGCCATCAGGGACTTCCGTACAGGATATGGCCCGGCAGCAACACTTAATCCTTAATCACTGCCTTCATGCCAACATGATGGGACCTTTTGTACCCGATCAGCTGAATAAACTCTCCCAGCCCCCGGACTAGTCCCTTGCTTCGCCATGTTCGCTCGGAAAGCAGCCGACAGGGCCTCGACTAGAGGCACGGTTTGACGCGGTTTGTTGTTCGCAGATTTGGTAATCCTCGGCGTATTTGGTTCAGATTAGGTATAGACTACGTGCATTGTATAATTATTTGGTAAGACATGCTGCTCTGGCAATATCGGGGTTTTGGATTTATGCAGCCGCATTTTTGTCATTTTTATCCAGGGGCGGATCCTTGCAGTTTCTGAGAAGGGGAGCGATGGGAATTGATGAGTAAAGGTGAAACGTGTTGATGTTTCATGTATTTATATAGACCTGGCAATATGTGCATGTAGGCCTATACCTGTGAGCAATTTGGAAGATTCGTCCAAAAAGGAGCTGCAAAATAGAAATCTGCGATATAAGTCAACCCGAAGTTTCCTATATCAGAAATGAGTGAATATAATTATGAATACATATATTCATAAATATAAAATGCCCCCCTGCCATACATCTGTCAAATATCGGCAACAAATACTAACGATGAAGAAATATCATAAAATATGAGATTAGATTGAAATATATATCATTTGCAATCCATAGAATACATAATTTAGCACTGGCACTTTGATGAGTACAAGAGGTTAGTAATGCCCTATTATCTTATGGAGAAGGTTATAAAAGAAATGTTCCTTTAAACAAGATACCAGTGGCGGATCTACGGGGCTGCGAAGTAAAAAAAAGTAAAAACCTATTGTAACATTTTTGGTGCCAACCTCTTTTTGTGTTTCAATTTATAGTGAAACCTTTTTTTTTTTTGCTTTTCAAATTTCTTGGGCAAATACCCTACTTTGAAATAGCTAGGTCGTCCCAGGGCCTGCATACGCACAATATCTTTTATTCAGTTAATTTCATATTTCTTTATTTGGCGTTCCTCCCTAAGTTACAGCTTGATTTATCCGGCCTTAAATCTAACATCAGTGCGAGCCCCTTTAATTAGTTTCAAGTCAGTATGGTTTCCCCAAGTTAAAGATCGAGTTCACAGATGATCACACGCCGAGCTAGTGTGCATATAGCCCGCAGAGGTCGATTTTTTTTGAAGTGCACACCATGTTACCAATATTGCATAATAATTATAGCATTTCCATTTATTTGAATGCAGGATAAAACAGCATTGACGATTGCTCACGGGTACATGAGCCGAAGCCGGGCATCGAACCCCGGATTTTCCATGTATAGCCAGGCGCCTTAGACTACTCGGCCAAGGCACCCCCCCCCCCGTCGATAACAATAGCAATAACGATATCTGCCGAAGAGAAATTGGTACTGAATCCGCCGGAGTTGGAACATGATCCGCCGGCAGAAAGTGTTCCCAGAACCGTATCTGCCGATGGACATATCCACCGCTACACCGGCCCAGTTTGCTCGCTTGAATACCCGTCTTTGAAAGGAATGTTCTACCGGTTTCAGTTCTGATGCGCTTTCTGAATAAAAGAGGGATTTTCTCAATCTGAAATCAAGTTACATAACTTAACAAAAACACAGCACGGAAGCAACAAAAATACGAACAAAGGAAAGTCTATATCATGTACCTTGTACAAACAAATCTTGAACATACCTTGAATGCCACACTTCCATCTTCACCCGGGGGGGGGGGGGCACTTACATCGACGAGTGGGTACCATGCGCGACCAAAAAACACGTAAAGAGGATGTCTTTTTCACGATGGGGCACGTTACGTACGTAACGTGATAAGGGTGTCAAAAACACAAAAATAATGAAAAAAAGGGTATCTATTTCGCTAGGAAAATTACGTGTTTAGGGTCGAAATTGCGGGGATGATAAAACAAAATTAAAATGTTTTATAAAGGATGTCCTTTTTGCCCCAACACTTCGTGTTTAGAGTCCGATTTGCGCTAGGTGTAGAAAGTGGGGTCGTACTAAACCGAATAAGGTAAAGCCGACGACCCCGTAACAATAAAACATTCCTGTACTTGTTTAGGGGTTCATTTCAGGCATTATAACCTCGTTCGTAGGATGAGTGATTTCAGGGAACATTTGCCAAGAGTATCGTTTTGTTACCAATACTTGTTAAGGGTAGGGTTTCACGCGTCAATACTTACTAAGGGGTGCATTTTCAGAATATGGAAATTACGTGTTTAGGGTGCTTTTCGAGACCCCATGGTCGCGCATGGTATCCACTCGTGAATGGAAGTGCCCCCCCCCCGGGATCTTCACGGACTAGATTTGGGGGGCCTTGTAGCCCATTAATAACCCATGTGGACCTTGGGACGCCACATTCGAGTACGGTTTGGTCGGTACTGGGGAAGCAAATCTACTGCTGCAGCCTTACTGCTATTAACATAATTGAGTGATGATTAACTAAAATACTACTAAGTGATGATTTACTCCAGGCGCGGCTCCAGGATTTTTTCTGAAATGGGTGTATTTTGTGCCAAATATTTGACAAGCCAGAATACAGATAATGACGTTTTTATTGGTCATAAGAAAAATTGAATCAACTCCAAACATCTTTCAGTTATGGGCGGAAATCCCCGGGGGGACAGGAGGACGTGTCCCCCTACCCAAAATAGTAAGGGGACACAATATCAAATGTCACCCTATATTACTACTACTACTATACTACTACTACTATACTACTACTACTATTACTACTACTACTAATATTAGTACTGTCTTTGTGCCTATGCTCATGTAAGCAAGTAGGTCCATGATGTAAGTATGTCTCTATTAAAAGCTTTTTTTTTTAATAATTAATGCAAAATTCACCTACTCAGTTTTATTCTATGATTGCTTTTTGTTCGCAATCAATAATATGCCTTTGTAATTTACTTTTTATGTACATTTCAACCTGCCTTGAACCAGTATAGGTTCATGGACCTCGTTTCGCTTGTTACTCTTAATTGTTTCACTTTGTTTACTTGTATTCTGTTTTTCTTTGAAATAAAGAAATGATTACAATCAATCTACTACACTGCTGCTACTACTGCGACTACTACTACTTCTACTACACAGCAAAAACTGTGGACCACACATGTTATTTTACATGGGTATTAAATTGACAGTGTTAGTTCAACACCTATAGGTGTTATTACCACACCTTTAATTGTTTGTTACATTTACACTTTTTGGTTTTGCGTTCAATCTCTAGGGTGTAATTTTAACACTTTAGGGTGTGGCCTCTATTATCACCAGCTGGTGTCAGTTTTAACACCACAATTTTTTTTTACAGTGTACTACTATTTCTTCTACTACTACTTCTACTACTACTACTACTACTACACAGCAAAAAGTGTGGTGTCCTCTATTTGTACATAGAGGACAACACCAGTTATCTTACACCGGTGTTAAATTGGTGGTGTTAGTTTTACACCTATAGGTTTTATTACAACACCTTTACTACTACTACTACTACTACTACTACTACTTCTACTACTGCTGCTGCTACTACTACTACTACTACTACTGCTACTAGTGTTAGTACTATTACCATTACTACGAGTAGAAATAGTATCAAATAGTTAGGAATGAAATATAAATAACCTCCAGAATGAGGAAGGTAAACGTCAATGATATAAAAATGTTATCTAAACATTATTTCGGAAAGCCTTCATAACAGTGATACATTTCAAAATGTTACGACAACGATGTGTGTGTTTTACAAATTATAAACAATAGAAATGAAATGGCTATTCAATACACAATAAACTAACCTGAATTGGCCGAGAATGTAGCAAATACATACAGATGATGTGGGCGTCGCTGGTTGAAAAACAGAAAAAACCGTTTTAAATTAAAAAAGGCATGAATTCTCAGGCTTCAGATCCAACCATGGTGTATATTCCAAACGGTGTATTTTATTGAAACCTTAAATGAATGAAGAATGGATCAAACATCTCTGAGTATACCCATCATTCTTACTTTCTCTCCACCACGGTTTGTCGAACCCGTTCGTGTTCAGGCCTTCAATTATAAAGATGCGTTCATCCTTGTTGCCATTATGACTCTCCTTTGTCGATGTTCAATCTTTTTTCCCTTTATATTTATTCGTCCAGCGCTCAATGAAGCATAGTCGAGTCTGCCTTTCGAATTGCATCGCGAACAGCGATGATACACAGTACGTATCATAAAAAAGTTTACGCTTTGAAAAACGGGAATTAAAAAATATGCAACATGTGGGTATTTTTCACATAATGGGTTTGGGTCTCATCTATCCAATTAAAGTAAAAATTTTGACAGAATGTCACGCTTGAGTGAGCACTGTCCATTTTTGTAAAGCTCGCAGAAATCTGTTTGCGCGGATATGCTCGTTTTCACGCTGTGTAAAGGGAAAGGGCGAAATCAAACTTACCCTGCCAAACATTTCTCATACATTTCCCCTGCACTTTTAGTCAATTAAAATAACACGGATGCCACCCGAATTCAAATTTCAACACTTAGTAAGCACAACCTTTACCCTTTTTGAGCCAGCTGGATCTGAGGACATATAGTCAGGCAGCATATGTCATCTACTTCGACAATTTTAGCTAAGTCTGATTTTTCACTTATATGTGATTGGTGACATCACAAGGAACAACCTTCAACTTAGTGACATATTTCTATTGGTCATCATGACCATGTGAGGGGTCAAAATGGGGTCAATAGGGGTCATATTTTTCAAATTGCCACGATTGTGACGAGTTAGGCATCAAATTGTTTGTCTTGATATACTAAACAAGAAAATGTACATACCTGTGACCTTCCGTTAAGAAGTTATGATCAGAAATGCCAAAAGGTTAACAAACTTTCGTTAAACGTTAAATGACAAATTGCACAGAAGATGTTAAGAAAGCAAATTTTTCGGGTTTTAAAACAATTTTTTTTTGCATTTTTTCCCATTTTTTAATTTCGATTTTGATAACCTCATCTTTATATAAGAGTCCTTATCGAGAAGATATGAATTTATAAGTTTATGCGTATGTTTATTGATCAAGAAAAATAAACAAGAGAACCAGTCAATCAATTAATCATCTTCACTGAAACGTTCTTTTAATTGGCCACAACTTGGATAAAGCTACCCGCCTTCAACGTGTTCAATCTTCCACATGTTGCTCTGATGATGCGCTACTGCAAGTCATCCAGATCTGCAGGTGTGGTGCTGTACACTTTTGACTTCAATCACATAATTCTTCTTTATTTGTCGACTGGTTTAGCAATGCTCCATCGAGCTCAGAAGTGCATCAAGAGAAATGGACAACTTGTGGAAGATTGAAGGTGGGAAGCTTTGTCCAAGTTGTGGCCGAAATGACAATGAAAAGGAACTTTTAAGTGAAGATGATAAATTGATTTACTGGTTCTCTTGTTTATTTTTCTTGATCAATAAACATACGCATGAACTTTACGCTCATTGTTTGTGTGAGTGCTTTTCTCTCTGTTTCAGCAGGTACCACCTGACTTGGCGCAAATGGGTTTTGACACTTTTTTCAAACATTTGTTGTTGTGCACTCAACCATAACAACAACACTGAAACAAATTTTACCAAGTGACAAAGGAATATTTACTCTATCCTTACATGCTAAAATTTCTCTCTGAATCCCACATTTTCTTGAAAAATACTTAATTTAAAAAGTGTAACATTTTTTCTGACTCACACTGTATAGTGCTATACAGTGCTCTCCACATAGCCGTTGTGTTCATCTTACTTGAGTGAGTCTATTGACAATTACAATGCCAATGTCCAAGCTGGCTCAACTTACCATTGTTACTATTCTCTGGACCTTACACCTAACAATGCCTGTGCATTCATACTCCAGGGATGAACTCCTCTCTATTGGAACTAAATGTACTGCTACAAGATTGCCTTTAAATGTTTACCATACATTACGGGACTTTGGTATATGTAAAGTGCCACCAACTAAGAGAGGTCATCGTGCATTTGAGAAGCGACAACATCGGATTCCTGTCATTACCAACAAATTTCCGAAGAATTCTAGTAATAGTTCTTCGAACATTGACAGGTCAGTGCTGATAATACTTCTACTGTGCATCATAAAACTTATCGACCATCTGTTATGTTGTTCAATGTACGCTCACTAAACAACAAGTTTAGTGACTTTGAGGCCAGTATTATGACACGGTGCAAGAACATGCACATCATTGTTGTGACAAAGACTTGGCTCTCACCTGAGAATCCACCTTCAGCATGTCAACTGACATCATACCAGCTATTTCATCGAGATCCTCAAAAACCGAGGAGGAGGTGTAACACTTCACACACGAGGACAACGATGCAAGGGAGGTTTCCAGTAATCTTGTTCCTGCTAACCTTGAAGTATTATGGGTTCATCTGAGGCGATCCAACTTATTTCACCTCCCTCATGATATTTATGTATGTGTACTGTATTCTCCACCTCGATCTGAATATAAGGAGGATCTCACCGATCATCTCATCGCAATGGTTGATCACATCAAAGCCACGCCAGAAGAGGCATCCTTTTTCATCATGGGTGACTTGAACCACTTCTCTACAACTGAGGTTGAACAACATGCCTTGTTGTCCCAAGTTGTAAAGGATGCTACCCGTGGGCCAGCTTTCAAGCAGAAAGCCGTTTCTTACAAGCCTCTACGAAACCAAGTTAAAAGAGCTGTAAGATCATCTAAAGCAAATTTTAGTAGACTTGTTAACTGCAAAAAAAAGGGTGAACGCTGCATTTTTGAGTACAAATGTCCCACTTGGCACAAATGTTCCTTGAGTCAAAAGAAAAGGATTCATCCAAAGAGACACGCTGTATCTATGCAAATAAGCAAGAAATTTGCATAAATTTGCATATTAGGTCGATATAGTAAAACAAGTATTTCAGAATATATATTTAACCAGAACTGCCCTAAAATTGGAAATAAAGACTTAGGGTAAGACAGGGAAGAAAACTGACATAAAATGATTGAGATATCCTTGTTTATTATTACCTAATTTACATAAATTATGCAAATTATAATTTAAAACAGAGTATTTTTTCATGAATCCTTAACTGTTTTATGAATAACAGCAATTAATACACAATTTCAACATTCTACATGAAAGAGAATATATTAGCGAAAACATCGATATGCTTCATGACAGTATTAGTGTCTTAATTTGCTTAGAAAGAGGGCAAATATGTCAAAATGTAAGACGTGATATTGCGCTAAAACGAGACCAAAACAACCTCTATGTCACAGTCACACTCACGAATCGGACAATAAAGCGATCAATGGTATGTCATTCGAGATAACGCAATCTCAACACAATAGCTTTCATCGGCTACTCGTATCGCTTTTGTTGGTGTATCTGCCACACCGTAATCTACGGAATATACGGGCAAAATGCATTTCGGTATCGGTAAAACACTATTAATTTTGTTTTGATTCTCTTGGAAAATTTACAGGAGACATTGCTTTGCAGATTACTGCTTTAATGAAGCTCTGGCACATGAATCACGACGAATGTACTCCACCTCAATCCATATTTTAACTTTATTTTTAAAATTATAAAATTTATATCTTTTGGAGACCCGAAGTGGCAAAACTGCATTCCCCGCGGCATTCCCGCTACTTTACAAAACCTGTTTGACTCGTATTATCGACTTGGAAAAGAGAGATGTATGAGACATCAGTTAACATGTTTCCTGAAGATATTTTTTTTTGTATTATTCAAGCCTACGTCCAGTGGCGTAACTACGGGGGGGCACGTGCCCCCCCCCCCATCGGCTGACCCAAAAAACGGTGAAAAGGAGAAAAAGAGGGAGAAAGGAAAATAAACGTAGTGGGGAAAAAAAATATTATTGTTCATTATATGTATAATGTCATATTATAGCGTAATCATGTAATGTTATATTACATAAGAAACATTTTTTTCATAACTTTACGAAACATAATTTGCTCAGGGCTTATGTCTTCATTGTTCCTGGTGCTCGCATTGTCTGTTTAACGAGATATATAACCCTGTTATACTAAATCCTCCCGTTTTCAAGTCAATATACAACATACTGCCTAATATATTTCCTCGCACTTCGAGTTATTATTGTTTTATGTACAATAGTATGCTTCTTTTTCATGACTACTCAAAGTGATTGCCCCATTTTAAGGTCTTGATATAAAACATTTCCTTCGCAGTAGTGGATTGGTGAAATATGTCTGCTCTCCATGAATTCCTAGAATCAGTCCTTAAAATGTCCCTTTTTCTGATCTGAATATCAAAAAAAATTTCAGCTCGCGCTTCGCGCTCGCATCATATGGTAAGTGAACTACGTATGGTCTTCGTGAATTCCTACAAACAATGCCCCTCTTCGGGTCTGAATTTCCTAAATTTTCAGCTCGCGCTTCGCGCTCGCAAGATTTGATAATGTGTATACTCTTAATGAATTCCTAAAATATAGTCCTTAAAATCTTCCTGTTTGGGGTCAATATTTACAAAAATTTCAGCTCGCGCTTCGCGCTCGCATTATTTAGTGAGACAGGTACGTATCATGATTACAAAAGATTAATTATAGTGTCCCTTTTTAAGGTCTGAATTTCAAAAATTTTAAGCTCACGCTTCGCGCTCGCATTATTTGACCAATGAAATACATATACCTAGCAGTATACCTGGCAACTGGGAGCGCTTCGCGCGCTCACTAGTGACTCAAATTTTTTGCTGGTGCCCCCCCCATGCCATGACCCACGGTACGCCACTGCCTACGTCCACGGGATCCCTCCTAATTTACCCCGTCCCCTCTCTGTATTTCGACACTAAATAAAAAAAATATCGTGTTTTAAAGCCACCGGCAAGGCAAATTGCGTTTTTGGTATAATAAAGCAACTGTTATATCTATATTTCATATTTATCTATATTAATATTATTATTATCATTATTATTATATTTATTGTTGTTATTATTATCATTATTATTGTTCTGCAGTTTGTAATAATGCTCTAGCACAGTAAAGGCTATAACCCAACAGGAGCATGCCTAGGATACCCTTTCCCCTTTTGGTTAAATGTATTCAAAAATAGTTTGTCTTTAGAACTCTTAAAATATTACTTTTGTTTGTATTGATATCTTGGAATAGACTGAGGAGAAAATACTCTACAATTGACATGTAGAAGAGCTGTGGTATATTGAAGAAAAGCCACACGTAAGCTCTAAAATACTCAAACCCCTTTATTGATTCCACTCTATGTTAAATCTAAATATTTTTAGAGCCCATTCGGAAGAAAGATACATTTCTACTACACTCAGTAAAGCCTCTTTACTTTCTCCTCTTGAAAAAAAAACATAGAAGGCATTGTTTTATATCGCATAAAATAAGTTCGTGTACATGACGGAGGCCTGTCGAAGTTGCCCAACCCTTTATTTTGTTTTGACAATATATATTTAGAATATCGTCTAAATGAAGCCCTCATCTGGAAAAGGGCACTTATTAAAGGCAGCATCTACATTATATAGAGGAGGCCCTGGTACTTGGAAGCGGGGGCTGAAGCCCCCCGCAAGATTTTCCAGAAGGGGGGGGGGGGGTGCTGCGTGTGTTAGTGCAATCCTTTTTGTTTATTTGCTTGTTAAATTTCTTGATGTCAATTCTTGATGGGCACATAAGCATATTGCTTTACGTCTCAACATCCAAGTAAATCCAAGTAAAATTTGAAAAGCAAAAAAGGTTTAATGTAAAATTTTAGGTCCCAAGAAATTTAACAAGCTTCAGCCCCCGCTTCCAAGTACCGGGCCTCCTCTATATAATGTACATGCTGCCTTTAATAAGTGCCCTTTTCCAGATGAGGGCTTCATTTAGACGATATTCTAAATACATATTGTCAAAACAAAATAAACGGTTGGGCAACTTCGACAGACCACCGTCACGTATACACGAACTTATTTTATGAGATATATAACCATCTTTTATATGTTCTTTTCTTTTCTAGAGGAGAACGCAAAGAGGTTTTACTGTGTGTAGAAGAAATGCATCTTTCTTCCGATCGGGCTCTAAAAATATTTGAATTCAACAGAGTGGAATAAATAAAGGGCTGTGTGGCTGTTCTTCAATGTACCATAGCTCTTCTTCATGTCAATTGTAGAGTATTTTCTCCTTAATCTATTCCAAGATTTCAATACAATCAAAAGTAATATATTAAGAGTTCTAAAGACAATAAACTATTTTTGAATACATGAAACCAAAAAGGGAAAGTGTATCCTAGACATTCTCCTGTTGGGTTATATAATTTACTGTGCTAGAGCATTATTACAAACGGCAGAACAATAATAATAATATTAATAATAATTATAATAATATCAGTAATGATGAATGTAAATATAAAAATATAGATATAAAAGTTGCTTTATTATACCAAATAACGCAATTTACCTGGCTGATGGTTTTAAAACACGATATTTTTTTAAATTTAAAGTCGAAATACGGGGAGGGGATTGAATAAATTCGGAGGGCTCCCGTGGGCGTAGGCTTAAATAAACAAAAAAAAACTTTCTTCAGGAAACGTGTTGACTGATGTCTCATACATCTGTCTTTTCCAAGTCAATTGTACAAGTTAAACTGGTTTTGTAAAGTGGCGGGAATGCCGGGGGAAAGCAGTTTTCCACTTCGGGGTCTCCAAAAGATATATATTTTGATAAAGTTAAAATATAAATTGAGGTAGGATACATTCGTCATGATTCATGTGCCAGAGTTTCATAAAAGCAGTTAACTGCAAAGCAATGTCTCCTGTAAATTTTTCAAGAGAAACAAAACAAAATTAATATTGTTTTACCGATACCGAAATGCATTTTGCCCGTATATCCCGTAGATTACGGTGTGGCAGATACACCAACAAAAGCGATACGAGTAGCCGATGGAAGCTATTGTGTTGAGATTGTGTTATTTCGAATGACATACCATTGATCGCTTTATTGTCCGATTCGTGAGTGTGACTGTGACATAGAGGTTGTTTTGGTCTCGTTTTAGCGCAATATCACGTCTTACATTTTGACATATTTGCCCTCTTTCTAAGCAAATTAAGACACTAATACTGTCATGAAGCATATCGATGTTTTCGCTAATATATTCTCTTTCATGTAGAATGTTGACATTGTGTATTAGTTGCTGTTTTTTTTTAAACAGTTCAGGATTCATGAAAAAATACTCTGTTTTAAATTATAATTTGCATAATATATGTAAATTAGGTAATAATAAACAAGGATATCCCAATTATTTTATGTCAATTTTCTTCCCTGTCTTACCCTCAGTCTTTATTTCCAATTTTAGGGCAGTTCTGGTTAAATATATATTCTGAAATACTTGTTTTTACTATATCGACCTAATATGCAAATTTATGCAAATTACTTGCTTATTTGCATAGAGACAGCGTGTCTCTTTGGATGAATCTTTTTCTTTTGACTCAAACTTAATGACTCAACTTATTTCGAATGACATACCATTGATCGCTTTATTGTCCGATTCGTGAGTGTGACTGTGACATAGAGGTTGTTTTGGTCTCGTTTTAGCGCAATATCACGTCTTACATTTTGACATATTTGCCCTCTTTCTAAGCAAATTAAGACACTAATACTGTCATGAAGCATATCGATGTTTTCGCTAATATATTCTCTTTCATGTAGAATGTTGACATTGTGTATTAATTGCTGTTATTCATAAAACAGTTCAGGATTCATGAAAAAATACTCTGTTTTAAATTATAATTTGCATAATATATGTAAATTAGGTAATAATAAACAAGGATATCCCAATTATTTTATGTCAATTTTCTTCCCTGTCTTACCCTCAGTCTTTATTTCCAATTTTAGGGCAGTTCTGGTTAAATATATATTCTGAAATACTTGTTTTTACTATATCGACCTAATATGCAAATTTATGCAAATTACTTGCTTATTTGCATAGAGACAGCGTGTCTCTTTGGATGAATCTTTTTCTTTTGACTCAAGGAACATTTGTGCCAAGTGGGACATTTGTACTCAAAAATGCAGCGTTCAACCTCTTAACAAGTCTACTATTTCTACAAAACCAAGGTTTCTAATTTGATGGACTCCGAGCCAGGGAAATGGCATCAGCAGATTCGCACCCTGAGTGGACTCCGCAAACAAGAGGCACCCCTCTTTGCTGGTGATAGATTTCCACTAGATTTGGCCAATGACTTGAACTTATTATTATTATGTGCCCAATACCTAAGGGTCCTCGGGTCACCGACTTCGACCAACTTAGACCGATTTCAATAACACCTATCATTGCCCGACTGTTTGAGGTATTCCTAACAGGATGGATCATGGATGACATTTATCATACCGTCGATCACAAACAGTTTGGCAATATGAAGGGAAGTTAATCACTACCTAATCAGCATGCTAGATACCATAGTAAAGGGCCTTGATCAGCAAGGACGTATCGCCAATTTGTGTGCTATTGACTTTTTCAAGGCTTTTGACCATATCAACCATACAATTTTGATCTATCATTCCAAGAATCAACAGTAAATCTTCTCTCATAAATCCCATATTATTTTAATAACCTACAGGTTTCTTTACAGATTTTTCTTAGTGATACAACCATCAAAAAATGGTGGATAATTTTTATTTGAGGTTGTCCTTTTTTTCTTCAATAAGACATGTATTATGTATGTATAAAAATGTAAGAGAAAAGAATGTATATCAGATACTTTTACAACAAATTGAATTGATTGAGAAGTTACTTATGACATTGTTTACTGAACTTCATTTTTGTTCAGAATTGTCAAATGCAGGCGCGGATCCAGGAGGGGGCCGAGCCGGCCCCGGCCCCCATATTTTATTACAACCTGCAGAAAAAGTGTACTCTTTAACTTGATAGAAACTATGAAAAACAGAAAAAAAATGAGAAAGAGGTTTCATTCTCATCATTCTCATTGTAAGATGGTTATTTTGTCATTTTGCTATTTTGTTTATTTCCTTTGACTTGTGTTTTCTTCAGGTGTTCTACATTTCTGTTTTGTCTAGACTTGTGTTCATTTGCATTTCTTTTCAGCACTGCCCTTGCAGTCTGAACTTAGGTTATTTATATCCAGGATTCCCTTAGGCCATACAATCCTATCCGCACTTTACGATCTACAGATTGTAAACTGCTTCAAACTCCCCGTACCTATCATTCCTGGGGAGACCATGCTTTCTCGAATGCAGCATCCAGGTTATGGAATATGCTTCCTCTCTCACTTCGCTCCATCAAGACATATACTACTTTCAAAGATCACCTTAAGACATACCTATTTCAATTGTAATTGATTTCAAATGTATATTGTATTTTGTTGTATTCCATTTATGATTAAAAGAAAGATAATTCATCCCTTCCCGTTCGCTGGCTGTTCATGTACATATTTCGCTGCTACCTTTAAACATCCATCATCATCATCAAATTCAATGCATTATTGTCTGTACACATGCAAAGTTTTCTCTTTTTAAGTATGCCTTCTATTTTATCATGCACATCATTATGCGTACGTTTGAGTGCATGTGTTTACATTGTAAGTGCATCATGTGACACGACTGTATCTCATTCTTTTGATGAAATTTTAGGGCAATTCTTTAAATTAGATGTGAACGCTAACCCTGGACGGTATGGGCTTCGCTCTGTTCTGGTTGGGCATTGCCCCCATTATCCTGCGCTATATGGGTTATTATACATAATTGCATGCCCTTACCCTGTTCATATTTAAATTTCCTCATATTCTCTTTCTTAACCCTGCATGTATAGTAATAGTAAAGTGAATGCCTTTTTCTTGTGAAATAGCGTTATACTCTCTCTGGCGATGCACTTAATCATGGTTAATGCTTTGTTACATGTTATTCGGAAATGTTTAATGTTTTATAGTGTTTTTAAGCCAACTGTTAAGTAAACAAACACCAAGTACAATTGCAAGACAATGTATTTTCTTTACTGCATGCCTTAACCTTGTTCATTTTCTCAAGTATAATGACATCATTCTCAGTGCACGTTTTAAAAACGTGACTCTATTTGAATTATTATCTATTTAAAAGAATTTACATTGTCTTTTATTTCGCTTCTTCTAAACATGTTTTGAAGGATCTTAGAATGTGAACACCTGGTCTTGACTGGTATGGTAATTTCTCGGTTTTGGTTGACCGATAATGTTTTAATTGCATATTTTTGCACGGAACATTAAAGCGCCATCGACAAACTATATAAGAATATATTATCTATTTGAAAGACTTTACATTGTCCTTTATTCCGCTTCTTCTAAACATGTTTTGAATGATTTTAGAATGTGAACATCTGGTCTTGACTGGTATGGTAATTTCTCGGTTTTGGTTGACCGATAATGTTTTAATTGCATATTTTTGCACAGGCATTGCTCGGCTTTTATCCGACAATACTCATATTACCTAATATCAAATGCTCGGACATTGCCTCGATTGAGCGATGCTCCTGTTATCCAGTGCACGATGCTTTGATACATGTTTTCACTTGTATGTATTTATTCTTTGCATGCCTTTACCTCGTTCATTTTCTCAAATACAATGACGACATTCTCAGGGCACGCATTAACGATAATTTTAGTTCAGTTTTGAAAACCGGACTCTGATTGGTATATGGGAATCGTTCAGTATTGGTTGGACGATGCTCTAATTGCATGTTTTCTGATTCTTTTCATTGTTAAGCAATTTCCCGCGCTCTTAAAAGTATTTTAACATTAAAGCGCCATCGACAAACTATATAAGAATATATTATCTATTTGAAAGACTTTACATTGTCCTTTATTCCGCTTCTTCTAAACATGTTTTGAAGGATTTTAGAATGTGAACATCTGGTCTTGACTGGTATGGTAATTTCTCGGTTTTGGTTGACCGATAATGTTTTAATTGCATATTTTTGCACGGGCATTGCTCGGCTTTTATCCGACAATACTCATATTACCTAATATCAAATGCTCGGACATTGCCTCGATTGAGCGATGCTCCTGTTATCCAGTGCATGATGCTTTGATACATGTTTTCACTTGTATGTATTTATTCTTTGCATGCCTTTACCTCGTTCATTTTCTCAAATACAATGACGACATTCTCAGGGCACGCATTAACTATAATTTTAGTTCAGTTTTGAAAACCGGACTCTGATTGGTATGGGAATCGTTCAGTATTGGTTGGACGAAACTCATGAATCATGATGCTTTATAATACTTTAATTGCATGTTTTCTGATTCCTTTCATTGTTAAGCAATTTCCCGCGCTCTTAAAGTATTTTAACATTAAAGCGCCATCGACAAACTCTCTCTATATAAGAATATATTATCTATTTGAAAGACTTTACATTGTCCTTTATTCCGCTTCTTCTAAACATGTTTTGAAGGTTGGACGATGCTCATTAATCATGATGCTTTATAATGCTTTAATCGCATGTTTTCTGATTCTTTTCATTGTTAAGCAATTTCCCGCGCTCTTAAAAGTATTTTAACATTAAAGCGCCATCGACAAACTCTCTATTATCTATCTGAAAGACTTTACATTGTCCTTTATTCCGCTTCTTCTAAACATGTTTTGAAGGATTTTAGAATTTGAACATCTGGTCTTGACTGGTATTGTATTTTTTTCGATTTTGGTTGAGCGATAATATGTTTTAATTGCATATTTTTGGTTAGCATGGGCATTGTTCGGCTTTGGTCTAATACTCCTATTATCATGATTATCTAATGGTCAGGCTTTGATGTCTGTTTCAAACTGTTTGAGTATCTTGTTTGAATGCCATTAACCGCATTCGTAATCAAAATAACAACAATGCTGATTTTTTAGACTGCTTCTATTAAGGGTATCTGTTTATACGTAAATACCTGACCCTTGTTGGTATGGATATCGTTCCGTTTTGGGTGGCGAAATAATAACTCACAAGTATTTTTGAATGCGTTAATGCAGGTTTTAGGAACTATTTGTTATTGAGTAATTTCCCGCGTGTTTTAAACGATTTCAAAATTGAACATCCATCGCCAAACTAAACTAATATATCTTGAACACATAACTCTTGTTGGATGAAATTTGCAAGTTACGAATTGTTTCGCCTTTATGCATTTATAGCGATTCTTTGTTATGCATTGCTCTGATGTATATGTTTATTTGTATATGTGTGTATATATATATGTATATGTATGTATGTGCATGTATATGCATGTATAATATGTTTTTTTTTTAAGTAATTTTCTTGTTTGCATGTCCATACCAAAATTAGCAACAATGACAATCTATTTTCAATTGTACGATACAAAAATTATGGGCGCCTCTTTTCATGTTCTGTTTTCATGTCCACGATATTGATTTTGCTTATGCTTAATCTTGTTATTTGCCCACCTGTATGGAGTATCATTATATTTCATCACTTGCATTTCTTATTATACTGATCTTTTCTTTGGGCATCTCTCCAGTAATAATTATCAACGATGTATCTTCACTGTCTTTGCTCTCTGACGCGTTCGTCCGCTCTGCCTACGAAGATTTCTGCTAAATCATGTAAATGCTTCCCTCTCTCGAAGCTTTATGAATTCGTTATTTGTTTGTACATGTATGTGTTTTCGTTTCTCTGTATGTCTGTTACTTATTTGTTCCCACACAGGACCTTTTATCTTAATTACTCTTCTTTTATTAACTCAATGCCGAAAGTAGTAGTGAATGTTGAGACGCTAAGTGTACTTCCGTGAATACCTTAATTGATATTCCGTTTTATTCTTTGAGTAATGATGACCTCTCCATTAATTTAAATACGCCTAGTAATTCAAATGGCTACCCTCAGGTTAATTCGGTGTACAACCACTTTGTAGCAAACAACATTAATGCATCATCAGAACTTCTTGATTTCCACACTGATCATGATTTAATTCGCAATCCTTCATCAGAATACATCACTGAACTTCAATTCAAAAACACTACTAGACAATTCTCCAAAGATATTTTTTCTTTATTACATTTAAACATAAGAAGCATAAATAAACACTTCGAAGAGTTCCAACTGCTATTAGACAATAATTCATCTAGAAATTCATTTTCCATTATTGGACTTACAGAAACTTGGTTAACTGATGAATCCAATATTCCATTTTCACTAGATCAATATGATTTCGTTTTTAATAACAGGAAAGATAGACATGGCGGTGGTGTTGCATTATATGTTTCCCACAATTACGAATACAAAATTCACAACGAAATCACTAATATGAATGAATATGTAGAGTCACTTTTTATCGAAATCAATGTCCCAAATTCCAAAAATATAATCATAGGTGTTATATATAGACCACCAAATTCTAATCATAATGATTTTTTACTTTACCTTTCTAACTTGGTTAGAAATCCATTGTTGGTGAACAAACATGTTTTTATTTTAGGGGATTTCAATATCGATATATTGAAGCATGACAGTAACAATACTGCCCATGAATTTCTTGAAACATTTTTGACATCTTCATATTTGCCATTAATATCAAAACCCACTCGCATTGCCGATCGCTCTGCAACACTTATTGATAACATATTTTGTAACGTCATGCCGACTCCTGATTCTGAAATAATATTATCTGATCTGACTGATCACTTTCCTATTATGTCACATTTTACCCTTAAGCACTCATGTATTAATCCTTCCAAGCCATCAAGGCGGAGACCTACTCCAGAGAATCTCGCAAGACTGGGTGTTTCGTTAGAGTCTGTTGACTGGTCACCTATTTATAACAATAATGATGTAAACATATGCTTCAATAACTTTCTGAATATTTTTATTAGTGAATTAGATAAGCATATTCCAAAAGTAAAAGATAGACAAACTAACTACAAAAAATCACCAAGACTTCCTTGGATATCTAAAGCACTTTTGCGTTCAATCAACAGAAAAAATAATTTATATTATAATTCCAAACTTAAAGGCACTCTTCAGGCTAAAACTAAATACACCACATATAAGAATACTTTAACCAAAACAATACGTTTGGCAAAGAAAAGATATTTTACTGATCAAATAATTCTGTATAAACACGACATTCAAAATACATGGAAAGTTCTTAAACAAGCTATGAATTTATCCAATAACAAGTCCGATATAACTGAAATAAGGTCTAACGGTGATATTATTGGAGATCCTGATGATATAGCTAATATTTTTAATGACTATTTTTCATCTATAGGAACTAACCTAGCTAGAGACATCCCCCCTTCAACAAAACACTTTTATGATTACCTAGGTACACCTAATTCTAGTTCAATATTTTTCACTCCCGTAGTTAAAAAAGATATTACTGATATTGTATCTAATTTGAATAATAAAAAAAGTCCTGGTTATGATGATGTCAATAACTTTATTTTAAAAGGTATAATATCTGAAATTGTCGATCCTTTGACATATATTTTTAACATTTCTCTAACCTCCGGTCAAGTCCCTGATCGCATGAAAATTGCCAAGGTCATTCCATTATACAAAAAGGGTGACAAGTTAAGTGTCAGTAATTATCGCCCAATTTCTTTATTATCATCCTTGTCAAAAATTTTAGAAAAAGTGGTTTATAGCAAAACAATTGATTTTTTAAAATCTCACAATATTTTTTCTAATTTTCAGTTTGGATTTAGAGAAAAACACAACACAGAACATGCATTACTGAATTTCGTTGATAAAGTGGCTCACGCTTTTGATAATTGCTCACATCTAGTCGGCATTTTTCTGGACTTCTCCAAGGCCTTCGACACCATTAACCATGATATCTTATTACATAAACTTTCTCATTATGGTGTGCGCGGGAAGGCCTTGGAGTGGTTCAGAAGCTACTTATCCGACAGACGTCAATTTGTATCTTTAAATGGTCATGCATCCAATATGCAGTACATTAATTGTGGAGTCCCGCAAGGCAGTCTGTTAGGCCCTTTATTATTTATTATTTATATTAATGACTTTTGTAAATCATCTGATATCCTTTCGTTCATTCTTTTTGCAGACGATTCTAATATATTTTATTCCCATAAAAATCCATATACCTTAGTAAATACAATTAATAATGAACTTTTAAAAGTCACACAATGGATAAGATCCAACAAATTGTCTCTTAATTTACTTAAAACTAAATATATGCTATTTAGCAATTCCATTGATACACTTCCCATGGACATTGTTTTAGACGAAACTAATTTAGAAAGTGTCACATTCATTAAATTTCTCGGTGTTACCGTTGATAATAAGCTTTCCTGGAAATACCACATAGATTGTATATGTAAGATTATTTCGCGAAATATTGGCATTATCAATAAACTGAAATATCATTTTTCGTCGTCATCACTTTTAATGCTATATTCTTCCCTGATCTTGCCTTACTTGAATTATGGGATACTTGCCTGGGGCAGCACCCATCAAACCATTTTAGATAGACTGTTATTACTGCAAAAGAAGTCCCTTCGTGTTATTCATAATTCAGCTTTTCGTTCACACACTGACCCACTATTTTTTGATAGCAAATTGCTGAAGATAAGCGACCTATATTTATTTCATTTAGGACAATTTATGTTTAATTTTGACAAAAACACACTTCCGCGTGTATTTGATTCTATGTTTCCTCTTAATCGGTCTTTTCATAATTACCCTACTCGGCAATCTGACGAATTTCATTTACCCCGTTTTAGAACTTTATTAGCAAAGAGTACATTTATGTTCGATGGCCCTAGATTTTGGAACTCCCTCGACAATAACATAAAAAACAGCCCTTCCATATATTCTTTTAAAAGAAAACTTAAAAACGTTTTACTTAAATCCTACCGAGGTCTTCAGTTCTAATTCCCGCTCGTTATCATCTCCTCTCAGACTTAAAGTTATTTTTGTTAGTCTATCATTTTGTTTTATCCTCTCTTTTCGGTCGAAATTTGTCCTGATTCTATTTTACGTTTATTTCTCCTTTGTCGTCCTGTTTTTTTTTTTTTTTTTTTTTTTTTTTTTTTTTTTTTTTCGTTTTGTCTTGTTCTGTGAGTTATCCTGTTCTTTTTAATCTATTCAGTAAATCTCCGTAGGCAAATAGCAACCATTGCGTCTCTCTCTCTCCCTCTCTCCTCTATTCTCTTTCTTTAGGGGGATTCACATTATACAAGCTATGCTTTTTAGTGAATCCCCCATTTCCACAGATACTTTTTTTTCTATCCTAACTATATATTATTTGTCTATAAAATATTTTGTATTATATTTTTATATGTTAGTTATGATTATTATTAATGTATTGTAAATATTTGTTATAATCTATGAAAATGATTTGTATCAATATTTGTTATTTCTGTTGGAAATAAAACTGAATCTGAATCTGAATCTGAATGTGGGACCCGGTGTCCTCAGATTGCTAGAGCTCCTGTGAGTTATGTACTGACTGGGTTTACCCCTTAAATTGTCAGTGAACGGGGCAGCTAGAGGGCACTGGGTTCCACATGATGATTGGCTGATGGATGGGTTGGGGTGAATGAACCAGATGTGAAATTATTATTATTATTATTCTTACATCGTACTTGTTAATTGTTCTTGTGTAGTATTTATATAAATTTCCATAAAATATAATTTATACATTGTAAAAGAGAACTGTTGCTCGGCTAGCGCCATGAGCGTCTGCTGACGGTGTGTGCGCTTTACAAATATACACTATTATTATTATTATTATTTGAGTTTAATGATATTCAGTTGTCATTCATTCATTCATTCTACTCTGAATGCCTGTCCTCTAATTCTCTTTTGTCATCTTCATTCCTTCTCTATTCTCTCTTCAGGTGTTCCACTCATTCCATCCCTCACCTGACTCCTTAGTTTCTACTTCCATTATTACACAATCACCAGACATCTTTGTCATCTCATCTCATTCCTTATTGGTTTATCTTATGAATTGGGTTCTTACATTTTAGTTCGATCCTTCCATTTTCTTTAGTTTGATTGGTTGTTATTTCTAATTTAAATATTTATGCTAATTATAGAATGATTTGATTTAGCTGAGGCTAGGCAAAGCAGCCCAGATATTAAACAGTGCACTACCAGACTTCTTCGGTTACAGTTCTATTTATTTGCGTCTTAGTTTCACTATTTCCTCTTCAGTTTGATAATTGAGTTTGCATGCTGACTTAGAACTTTATTTTCTACCTCCTTACTTATAATTTCTCAAACTTACACCTTGATGTGTAATTTACAGCCTCGTCACGGCCGGCCTGACCCCGAAAGGAAACAAAAAAAGGTAAGAAGAATTGGAAAATAGACTTTATATAAAAAAATTAGCTCGCACTTCGCGTTCGCATTGCCTGTGTAATGAATCCTATTCAAGAGGATTAAATGGCACTTATATACCCAGTTTTGAAATCAATTTGCACACAATATTTTAGCTCGCACATCAAGCTTTCATTATTTTGTTTAATTTACACAAATTGTATATATATCAAAATTTTAAGCTCGCGCTGCGCGCTCGCATTATTTGATTTGTGAGTCACCTATCCTCTGGAAATTCTTACCAAAATATGTCAGAAATGCTCCTTTACCTATGTCAGTATATCAAACAATTAAGCTCGTGCTTCGCGCTCGCATTTAATTGTTTGAGACACACAGCTTGTTCGTTATTTAAAGTATACACACGAAGAAAATTCACGGAAGTGATGATTATAGACAAATTATGTATGGATGGAAAGGTATTGTCTTTTATACACAAATATGTCACTAAAGTCTTATAGATGTCTTGGAAATGCAAGAAATGAAATTATTAGACACCCTTCTCAGCCCCCCAGACCGACAATCACGCAGCCAAAAACGGTCGAGAATAATGACGTCACACAATCGACGAGCTCATCATCTCTCTGTGCATCATGCACTGAATCACCTTACTGACCTGTTCAATATCTTTCGAATTTACCTTTTTCTTCATGTAATGTGATATTCAATTTCTGTTTTCGACAACTTCAGACCAAACGTGAATCAGAACTGTGTTCCTTTGCCCGTTTTTATTGAATTGTGGACTGTAAAGACCGATTTTGTCCACTGCAGTCGTCATTGTGTTGCTCCACTCCAGTCAGTGAGTGAGTCGCTGCCCAAATAATAAGAACTTGAAAATCAAAAGCAGCAATTAAGAAGTAAGATTTAATAAATACAGGACTGAATAGAATCTCACATGAAAATAAAAAGAGAAAAAAGAGCTGGTAGGAACGGGGAAGGAATATATATAATAAAAAAAAAAATCCGAACCAAAAAAAAAATAAATCAACGAGTTTCGAACCAGGATCCCCGCACTCTTAAAAAAACCTACGTACGTACAGATTTGTCCATAGACCGTGTCCTTATCTCTAAAGGGTTCATGATAATATATAAACAAAGTGCGTTCGCTGCTGTTGCCTCGCAATGCTTCGGCAATCCAACTGCAATTCCAATCATTTCGCGATGGATATTGCCGTGTTTTTTGTGGTTCCTGAACTTGCTACGTAATTAAATTTCATAATTTTTATTCAGTCGTGAAGACGAATGTCTATGCTTTATCTTGATAATAATATCAATGTGGCGCAAGCATGATTTCTAAGTGAAAATATGCTTTGTTTATTCACGTATATTTCTTGAAAACAAATTATTTTTTCTAAGCTAAATATCGGTTACCAAAATATGCTAAATGTGCATTTCAGTTTACTGTTCAGAAAATTCAAACTTTTATCTATGTAATAAGACCAATCTTGAGAGGAATAAACAATTCTAAGAGCAAAAAAGGCTGATTGGAAAGATCGTCTTCAATAGGCTGCTGTCAGCTCAGCTGCTCACTGCTCTTGGTGTGACGTCACTCAGCTGGAGCTCGCCAGAGGACGGACGAAGGCAGAAATATGCCATGAAAATAAGTCATTTTTGAGAGCTGATTTCTGCAAACTCTAATCACTATTTTAAAAAGTGAAGTTATATATCTGATTAGTAATACTTCCCCTTTAAAATGATGACCACAAAAAGACATTATAAAATACTTTTGATTCTTCGGTTGTGTACTTTAAAATGGAACAAGGTGATTGAAATAACATGAATAGACAAACGTTGGCATTGAACATAAAAGTATGCAAATAATTAATACAAGCAGGGAGATAATACAGCAAAGGCATGCATAGATACTATAGAAATTACTTTCGACAAGGGATCTTATTTATATAATGATTGTGAGAAAATTCCAGTAAGAGTAATATGCACATGTACCACACTATACTATTCAAAGTGGATAGAGCTTCATTGAATCTTGCATAAGAATTATAAAGCTTCTAAGGAAAATTGGTTGAAACACTTAGAATAACACGGAGTGTGTAGCGAGTTCAAGCGAAGCCAAAAGATTATCAGATATTTTTAGCATAGTAAAAAACAAAAAATAGATCCCTAATGTGGAAAAAGAACAGTATAAAAAAATCAGACAATGCAACAGGTAACGAAGTGACCATTTTAGAAAATTGCAATAAAAGAATCATTTGGTGATAAATAAATTCAGGATACCAGGGGTTAAATATCGTGACAACAGAATATTCTTATATGGACAATGAGAAAAAAATTGGTCCTGTACTGAGAATATGAAAAGTGTCATCAACTTTAGAATGTCAGTTATGTTCAAAGACGTATTTTTTAATGAGTATAATACACAAGGAAGAATCGCTCCGATTCAATGAAATCCTAATTTTATTTCGGAAATCGTCATAACAGAAAAAAAGGCTCGATTTTTTTTTCACTATTTGGTTACAGATTTTGCAGAAAAATCAACAGTTGCAAAGATTAATATTTTTTCAAAATGATATTGTATACATTGCCCAAATGATTGCCCAAATCTAAATATTAGAATACGAGAATGCGTCATTTATAATTCACGTTCATGTAATGCTGATCTGACTCTGTCAACCTATCGCAATATAACTTTTTTTTCTTTAAGATCGCATCGACCAAAGAGAAGATCCTTTTTAAATTATACAGAGATAGATACTGTGAAAGGAGGAATATCTAAAAGGGTTTTAATTTCAGTTACAAACAAGCGAGACAATTCTGAAAGTAGAATAATATACTATTAGTTTGGTTTAATTTTGGCTAGAATGTGGTGAAATGTTTAGATTAAACTAGCTGATATGATAATGTAAACTCATATTATCACAAACAAATTAAGTTATGATGCATACGATTCAAGGGTATATATATATATATATATATATATATATATGTATAGACAAAATAAATGTTGATCTATTCTGTTAACATATAAAATATCTCGTTTATATTGAAAAAAAATGTACTCCTAAAAAAGTCGAGAAAATAAAATATATCAAAAGGGGAAATGTCTAACCCTGACTATAGTTATTTGAGTTAGGAAACAGCTAGACTAGTTTGTGATGGCTTTTCAAATAACCAAAGAATTCAATATGACACTCATACTGTCTACATGACCATATATAAATCTGTTCATAGTAATATGATAGAAAATTCCAAAAGTATATACACAGAGAGTAGAACAGAATAGTACATTTGGCTGGTTAAGAGTTGAATGTAAGTATCAACCGTTTTCAATATGTTAGACCACTTTCCCGGTACAGCATATTCAAAATGTCTTCGTGCCTGATGGGCGTCTATGACGATTATTCTTCTTTTTTTCAAAAGTAAGAACATGTACATAAAAGATAACATCTAAAGTAAGATAATCTTTGTATATTACTGAACTGTCGTGAAATTAACGTCAGATTGACGCACATATAATGAAAAATATCACAAATTATTCAAAATAGGATTATAGGCACAAAAGCAGAATATCTCGAATACATCAACGAGAGAGACTCCAATGAAAACATCAACAAGGTATACTCCATGAATGACCAAAAAGAGTCTGAAATACCAATGTATTAGTAGACAGTATAAATTGTTGTTGTTAACAAATCAGATTAAGGAAACTTGGAACTTTAGACAAACGTCTGCGCTTTCCGAAAATGAAATACCCAAAGCAATTGGCATACCCAACTGCCATGACTGTATATTTCATTCATGATAGATACAGACATGGATAAGATTTTTTTTTCTGTATAAAGCCATTTCAGGAAGTTATTAACTGACAGATTCGATTATGTATGTCGTGATGAATTACAGGTATATTTATCGTTCGTATGTAAAGACATACGTCAACAACATAACAACAACGAATTAAGAAAAAGTTTAAGCAAAACATTAGCAACGTAGGAATATCCATGTTACATCATAAAGGTGGACTCCAATAAATTAGAATAATTGAAAAGGCTTGAATAACCCCAGAGAAGTAAAATGCTTTATAAAAAGTAGACAATTTTTTGAGCAAATTGTAACTTGAAAACAAATACTTTAGGAAATGGAGTAACCAAGTTTTATCACGATAAATGAAGGTAAATGTTTTCAGTTGTTGCATCTTGAGTCTGAAGAGTATGAAATACCCCTTAGGAAGTAAGATGCTTCAATCATGACCATTTTATTTTGTTTATTATTTTTTTTTTATATTGTAAACAAAATCAGCCATTTTTGCATGGTGGAGTAACCAAAGCAACTGAGGGGTTTAACAGCAAAAGTATGATAAATATCGCTATGGTATCTCCAGTAAATACATCTTGAGTCTCAAGAGTATGAGATACCATTTGAAGTAAGATGCTACATTTTTAATACATGTATATAAATTGTAACCTAACATGACTATAACAGCTATTTCTGGAAATGGAGTAACCAAAACAACTGAGGGGTTATACAGTACACAAAGAAACATAGATTTACTGTTCATACATCTTGAGTCAGCAGAAATAAGATGCTACAAAGTTGATTTTTTTTCTCCTGTATGAAGTGTAAACCAAAGCTCCATTTCTAGAAGCATGGGAAGTGATGTAACTAAAGTATGAGATGTTGAACTGTATGCAGGTAAGTACAAGTAGTTATTAGTCATAATAAATACCTAAAAATTGATTTTCATGAATATCTTAAGGTAAACAGCAAATCATTGTTAGATTCTTTTTTGTTGCATGATAACAGATTTCTTTTTTCTTTTTTTTTCAAACATAGTATTACATGAAAATGACCATGAAGAAGAATTTCATTTACTCATCCTGGTGCTGGTAGTCATTCCAAGTGGATGCTCCTTTTGGTTTCCATTGAAATATATTGCCAGCAAAAGAAATATACTATACTTTACTATATAATATTATATTTACATAAAAATATTTTTTCCATAACTTTATGAAAGTTTAAAACATCCCGTTTTCATTCAGTATACACCAAGTAATTCTATTCCTCGCACTTCGAGTTTTTATTATTTTATGTAGGGACAAATGAATCTTTTTCATGACTTCTTATCAAAAGTGATTACTCCTTTTAAGGTCTGATTATGAAGCATTTCCCTCCGCTCTTACATTCGCATTAGTGGATTGGCCCATATAAAGTCTGCTCTCTAAAAAAGTCCTTAAAATGTCCCTTTTTTCTGGTCTGAATATAAAAATCATTCAGCTCGCATTAAGCGCTCACATCATTAATGAAATACATATGGCCTTAATACAAATAAGCCTAAGAATACCCCTCTTCAGGTCGCAATATCTGATTATTGAGATACGTATCATGTTCATGGTTACAATGACTATAAAAATTGCTTCATGTGTTCAGGTGTAATTAAAAAAAAAATATGATGCCGAAATTACAATACAATGATTCACCCAAAACTTTTAAAAACTAAAAAAAAAATGCCGAAACAACCCGCCATCAGCATGCCATGAGTGTGGCCCTGTGTACGCTTCATGGTCAGGTCGACCGAAAATGTTACCCACTTTCAAAACTCATTTTTCTAAAATTTCATTCATTAATCGTGTTTATATCGTTTCCATGCTTAATACTATGAGAAACATCTCCCACGATGTCAAATCAATTTTCCTTTTTGCGGTACCAGTCTGTCCCCCCCCCCCACAAAAAAAATATGAAAGGGGGATTTCCCAGCCATTATTAACGAAAAGTTAACCCCTGCCTCGGGTGACAATAGGTGAAAAGCGTTTTGTTAGACTCATGAAAACCATTTTTCCATTTCATTTTCATTATTTTTTAAACAAAAGGGTGTTAACATAAATTGATACTGAGCCTACTCCTTGAAAAAAAATTACTTTGGAAAATTTTTCATACAACACATTCGTGCATGTGGACGGAGATGTGAATATATTCAACAAAGCATAATACTTCTAGATTTTGTTTCGTTCATCTATAATTAACTATGATATTTTCAAATTTCGCAAACTATACAGGCACTGGCGTACCGATAGGGGGGGGGGCTCTCCCCCCCAAAAAGAAAATAAATAAATGAAAAATCACAACCAAGAAAAAAGAGAAAGAGACAGAAAAGCAAAGGGATAAGGGTAAAATATGATTTTTGAATATTATGTCAAAATCTATCACAAACTTGGATTTTTGTTTTAAAAGTGTCGAAATTTTTGTTCCCTCGCTTCGCTGTCTCACAACATTTTGAAGAAGTTTACGCGATACACCAGATTGAGCACTCTCAAAATTTTTGGCTCATTATTGTGTATATATAAAGGCCTACAAAATACCTTTCCCCAAACCAGAAAACAACGTGATTCCGATGACAAACTTAAAACATGATTGGGACGAGGGTAACATACACATGAGAATCAATTCTTGTCCCACACAAAGACGTATTAATTTTGTGATCATAATAGTTTAATGATATAGGGGAAGCCAATGTACATTAAGTTCAAACAATTTGAAAGTAATTTTTGGAACAGTGATGTCTGTCGGGGCAAATATCAGCGAATTTTATATTGGCATTTTCCATGGTATCTCGTAAATGATACACAGTAAAAACGCTGCTTAAGATTTTATGCAACGCTATTTACTATATGAACCTTACAGTGGTATCTTATTGATACCGCTGAAATGGGCCATCCTCCATCTGTATGTTATGTTAAATAGATCATGTATATATTTGATCTTTTTATATGTAAATAAATACAAACAAACAAACAGTATTTGTTTAACCGTTTAAACAATCTTGTTTTAATATTTTGAAGATTAAACATTTGTTTAAACTGTAAACAATTACTCTAAGGTTCATATAGAAAACAGCGCTGTATATTTTTTTTACTGTGTATTGACCAACAAGGATTATATGCGAGCAGGGGCCGCGGAACGGTTTTCAAAGTGGGGGGGGGGGGGGCTGAGCCAAAATGGGGGGGGGGGGTGAATCCCCCCTCCCGCTTCCGCTGCCCCTGGTGAGGGGATATGTGCCCGATATGAGCGGCTCCCTGTATAACATTGATGTTTGCATCTTTGATTTGCTTGAAATGACTAAGAACGCTTAACATCTATGTTTGTATAGGTCCTGCAGGTTGAGTGTAATTAAACACGGGGGTCGGGCAGTGCCCCGGGCCCGGGGGTAGTGCATACACCGATCTCTCTGCTGCAGCAACAACAATAAAAATCTATGGCATGTCACAAAATAATATTGTTTACATCTTACTTGTATAATGTATTGGTTTATAATTACGCCATCGGATTCTAAAAGCTCCCTTGAGGATAAATTAATATCTGAAACTGATAAAGAGGGGATACCACACAACATGCCCGATTGCAGGGACATTAATGTAATCATAATATTTGTACTTTCAAATCAAACTTTGTAATTATGGTTAATTTGATTCGATATCGCTTTTCAATTTATGATCATGAATTTTAAATTTTACTATGTTCAATTTTGTTTTATGAGAGAAGAGAATAAAAGATTACAAAAAAAAGATATGTGACTTTTTGTCCTGCCGTTCACAGATTGTTCGATACAGAGGGACAACTTCTGCTCAACTTAACATCACCGGTAGGTTCCACAGGGCACGAAACTGGGCCCGATCCTATTTCTCGTCATGATGAATGATGTTGCCTGCTCCACGGAGAATCGATGGAACGTTGATGATCATAGCCTTGTTGAGGTTGTCAGAAAAGATCAGTGTTCTGGCCTACAGCATGATGTTGACTCACTGGTTGATTGGTGTAACGATAAGGACATGAAGCTGAATGCTGCAAAGTGTA
Source organism: Lytechinus variegatus (assembly GCF_018143015.1). Classification (NCBI taxonomy): domain Eukaryota; kingdom Metazoa; phylum Echinodermata; class Echinoidea; order Temnopleuroida; family Toxopneustidae; genus Lytechinus; species Lytechinus variegatus. The sequence goes on along the minus strand of NC_054743.1, from coordinate 23,534,462 downwards.
AAGCGATGCAAATCAGCTTTCTCCGTACGAATCCACCCACTCTACAGCTTAGGATTGATGATACAGACTTGGAAATCATGACGTCTATTAAATTACTTGGTGTCATCATACAAAACGACCTGAGATGGGACCTGCATGTTCGTCAAATCATCAGCAATGCTTCTCATAGGCTGTTCATTCTTAATAAGCTGAAGAGAAATGGGGTGATGTGTCCGGAACGTGTCACTATCTACAAGATGTACATCAGGCCATTGCCGTGCCAGTTTAGGCATTCAGCATTACCTGCCAACAATCCGCTAGCATTGGCCTGGTTCAGAAGAGGGCTCTGCGTATCATTGCCTGGCCAAATGTCTTGCCATACATTGCACTTCTACAAAGTGTGAATGTGTCATTATTAAAAACAGACGAAGTGAACTTATTGAAGGATTTGCACGCTCGTTGCTAAAATCGAAACGACATCGCCACTTCTTGCCTGAAACCCGTAGGGTTAGAACTGGTCTTTTCCTCAGAAATGCACATCATCTTGAGATACCTCGGAGAGTCGCCATTCCCCCACTTTGTGCAATTGTTGAACTCTGTAATGTAATGCAATTTAAATGCATCTTTATTGTTTTAGCAACTGTAGCACTTCTTGTATCCCCTTTATTGTTTATATCAGTGGCGTACCGTGGGTCATGGCATGGGGGGGCATCAGCAAAAATTTTGAGTAGTGAGCGCGCGAAGCGCGCCCAGTTGTCAGGTATATTGACCTAATAGAGTCACTTTAAGGACAGTGCCATTAAACGGATATGTATTTCATTGGTCAAATAATGCGAGCGCGAAGCGCGAGCTTAAAATTTTTGATATTCAGACCTAAAAAGGGACACTATAATTAATCTTTTGTAATCATGATACGTACCTGTCTCACTAAATAATGCGAGCGCAAAGCACGAGCTGAAATTTTTGTAAATATTGACCCCAAACAGGAAGATTTTAAGTACTATATTTTAGGAAACTATGAAGATTATACACATCTCACCATAGTCATCTAATGCGAGTGCCAATAAGCGCTTGCTGATTTTGATAGAATTACATCTAAACATGCACATAATGCACCTGTAATCATGATTAACATACTTATCTCACTAATCAAATCTTGCGAGCGCGAAGCGCGAGCTGAAAATTTAGGAAATTCAGACCCGAAGAGGGGCATTGTTTGTAGGAATTCACGAAGACCATACGTAGTTCACTTACCATATGATGCGAGCGCGAAGAGCGAGCTTAAAATTTTTGATATTCAGATCAGAAAAAGGGACATTTTAAGGACTGATTCTAGGAATTCATGGAGAGCAGACATATTTCACCAATCCACTACTGCGAAGGAAATGGTCAATTCCAGCGTAACGGACATGACGTTCAGACAAATTTTTGTAATTCAAAGAGTTATACAGTAGAATTAGCAGTCTTTTGATAATTGTTACTAAGCTTATCAGACACATTTAAGTATCTGTTACATACACATAAAATTTCAAATCGTTTCGTTGAACAGTTGCGGAGAAATTGCAGTCTTCGTGAGCGTAACGGACATGACACGAAATGGACGAAGCATTTTTACCTCCTATTGCTTATCAAAATTCCTGTGAATTCTTAGATTGCATGCACCTGAAGTTGGTGTTAATTTAATCTTAAGATCATGCTCTATCCATAAAATGGTGTTTAACAACAGTTTTGCAGTGCATTCTGTATTCCTAGCTCAAAATGTAGCGTAACGGACATGACACACGAAGCGTAACGGACATGACAGTTTCGTCCACTTTTTGTAAGCGAATATAATTATTTTGTTACAAGATATGGTACAAGTCTAATTGTTTACATGTTAAGGCTAGAGGTTAGAGAGAAATATCATAACTGGTAATCTGTAATATCTCCTATTATTTTGCAATTTGAGAGGGGGTCTTTTTGTACAATATTTATAAAACAAAAAAATAATTAAAATAATTAGAAAAATTAATTTTACACCGGTTAACAACAGTTAATGAGTATTTTCAAGTTACTACCATCCACCACACCTAATTATAGGAGAAAAAGTTGATAGAAAAGATTATTTTGTATTCACGCCTTAATATTTGATAATATACTAGCGTAACGGACATGACACCCTTATGAAGTGAACTTCATCAGCACTTCTTAGTTTAAAAATGAAAGAAATATGAATAATGAAAGTAATTATGTAACAGCAAAGTACCTTTACTAACACTCTAAAGAAAAATATGTAGATATTATTAGCAGGTATCATTAATTTAATAGCTATAGCCTAAGTGATAATTTTATATTGAATACAATGTTTATCATACCACTACTGCACACTGAGCAGACCAAATCTCATTTTTTGTGAGAAGAAAACAAAATATACCAGACCTGTATAAATCCAAGATGAACATATTATGGAATGTATTGTATGATAAAGAACATGTACTCGTATTAATGTCAGTTTTAAGATTACAAAAAATGGTATTAAAAAGTATTTTAATAAAAATTTAATAGCAGTACCTGGAAACCGGTTTTTCATTATCGATTATGTATGAGTTGAAAGGTAATCAGAATGTTTGTAAATAGCTTCTGAGATTTTTTTTTCATTCAAAATAACTATCATCCTGAGTATAATCATCCTTTCATCAAATCTTGGATGTTCTAAATCGTACGATCTTGCTTGCTGACAAATGTGGCTGTATCTAATTTTGTTGTATTGTCCGCGCTGCTTGTGTACAATTGAAGATACATCATTCAAATCATGATTATGGCTGACCAAAATACTACTATGATGACATAATTTATTGATCGCGCCACATTCTTTCCACGGCCCCTTTGCTTTGTGATACTGCAAAGAAGTGCCACTGTAGATTAATGGATTCATAGAGCTACATCATGTAACACAGATATCCGAATACAAACTTGCTTTTAAATGTGAGCCCATGCCATCACTGAAGAAGTATGTAGAGGTTGGTGAAAGTCAGATACTTTGAAGTAATATCATCAATGATCATGAATTCACAAGTTGGAGTTTTATAATGCTCCAAACTCTTAGTGCAAAAACCTAAGATAATCAAATGTTTGTTCAAACACAAATGATGCAGATTGTGATCTGAGTTGTGATCTGAGTATGTTGCCAGATCTAGCTGCATCTTATCCTAATATTATGTGGCATACCGTTAATTCTCAGAAAAATCTACCAGAACAAGAGCTGAACTTTCATCATTCACCAACTCATAAAAATAGCTTGAATGACATGCAGATTCTAGGAAATATTACATTCAGCTATCCTCAAACAATTGAGGCTGACCTCAGTCTGTGACACTGAGCCTAATATTTTGTTTTTGTGAATGCTGCCTTTTGCCATATATAAGGCGTCATGTCCGTTACGCGAATTGTCATGTCCGTTACGCCATTTTTATGAAAATGAGAAGTGGTAAGGGAAAATGATTGCTACACATGGTAGGGGGTTTAATTCTAACATAGAATCTGAATCTGCAGTACCTTTAGACAAATTTCCTGTAAGCTGTGAAAACTTTAAGTGAAAAACGTAACGGACATGACACTGATAATGGTAAAGAAATCACACAAATCTGAAGACAGATTTCTCTAAAATTGATGAATGGCATAAAATTTAACGATAATTTTCTGTTGATTTAAACATTAATCAACTATTCAAAAGTTAAAAGAGACCTCTGGGACCTTGTTTGCTTTTAGTAAAGACAGGAAAGATGAATTGTTTGAAAATAGCCACATTTTTTACATTTTGCAATTTACTATTCTATTTTTTGATGATGGAAAAAAATACAAAATTTTATCAATATTGCGATTTTTCTATTGGATATTGAGACTTTATAGATTACTTTTTAAGAAAATTTGACTGCTGAAGTGAAATCTTAAACTTCATTTTTTCTCTAAAGTGAACATTTTCCATGGAATTGCCCAAATGTTTTTTTATCAAGACCTTAAAATGGGGCAATCACTTTAAGTAGTCTTGAAAAAGAAGCATACTATTGTACATAAAACAATCACTCGAAGTGCGAGGAAATATATTTGGCAGTATGTTGTATATTGACTTAAAAACGGGAGGATTTAGTATTACAGGGTTATATATCTCGTTAAACAGACAATGCGAGCACCAGGAACAATGAAGACATAGGACCTGAGCAAATTATGTTCCGTAAAGTTATGAAAAAGAAAATGTTTCTTATGTAATATGACATAACATAATTACGATATAATTATAACATCATAATGAACAATAATATCTTTTTCCCACTACGTTTATCTTCCTTTCTCCATCTTTTTCTCCTTTCCCCCTTTTTTTTTGGTCAGCCGATGGGGGGGGGGGGCACGTGCCCCCCACGCCCCCCCCCCCCCGAAGTTACGCCACTGGTTTATATAATATGTTTATCACCTTTTTATTCTAATGTTCTTTTTTTTTCTTACTTGAATTCAACCTTCATGTAATACGATTATTCGATCTGTAATTTTGCCCAACTTCAATAATTTTTTGGCTCGTTTATTTTTTTTACTGTAAAGCATACAGTATCAGTCACATTTCTTTGGCTACCTGTTTGCCTGTTTCGGCCGGAAAACAATGGATTCAGTACGCTGAATTTGTTGTTCTCTGGTTTAGGCAGGTGAACAGGTGGTCAAGGGATAGTGACTGATGGTGTACTATCTACAGTATATCACATGGTTAAATACAGACTTCATACCAATCTATTGTAACATCATATTTATTTCTCTTTAGTTTTATGACTGTCATACATGTGTTCTCATACAAATTTGAAAATGCAATTATTTACAACATTGATCTGGTTTATATTTTTACAGGACTTATATATCATTTGATTTGTCTTGCTATTTACATTTTTATATACATATTTTTCTAGTTTTAAATATGCATGACTTTTAGTCATGATATTTCAAAAGTGTAAATGTTAATTTATATATGTTTTTAATACTCGCAACTTTGCTGATTTAATTTTGACAATGATAGTTTTACAATGTTATAAAATAAATCAATTTTAATTTTTTTTTAGATTGTCCAATTTTTTTTTTCTGGCTTTATTTGTTGATTATTTGTCTAGCACTAGAATTGTGATAAATTGTATTCTTTTGATAATATACATGTACATTTTTACTTTGTAAATATAATATGAGTCTTCGGACTTTTGTCATGTACCATTTTCACAATAAAACCAAAATTGAATTGAACTAAATTGAAAATTGAATCAACACCTTTATATTTCTAGGAATGCGTTATTCCTATAACCCAATATAGGAGTAGCATAAAAGAATGGTCATTGTATTGCACATAGGTATATTTAATGCATTTCTTTATGATAAAATAAGGGTATGGTTGTGAAAGAAGAGAAAAGAAGCTATTTCAAAAGTGATATGACGTATAACACAGGTCGCACGGGCCTACTAACATCGGGAAGGCTTCTCAATTTTTTTATATTTTGATATGGCTGATTGACAAAGTGTATGTATATGATTGTCCATCTAACACTGTTTCTATTTTTGGTAATTACTGAACTTCCTTTTCCCAAATTTGGAACAAAAATATTATCAACTTTGGAACTATATTTTGACTGGCGGAAGGATAAGGGCTATTTTACTGTATCAGGTGATGAATTTCATCCCTCAGGAGATTTCTTTATAAATGCCATTTTTTTTAAATGAGCCAGTTAAGGGACCATTTTCTGTTCAGATATGGATTGTCAGATATATATTTCCTACCCAATGGAATAGTTACATTCGTTCCCCGAATTTCATCCTTATTTTTTATTAATTTTTGTAAAAGTGTCATTTTAACACACGAGTCTGGGAAATGTTTTAGGACTGTGATACCTATAGCTCTAGGCTAGTTCAGAGGAATTCCGTAGTGGATGAAATATCAGCCCAAACTCCTCAGTAGCAAATTATTTTCATTAATAGCTATCTATCATCAAGAGGTGCAAACAAGTAACAGCTGTGCAAGAAAATATCGATCAGGTAAATACTTGTAATTAACATTAGGTCTGTATTTGTCCGGGGTGCTTGTCTTTTAATGAGGTTTTATTCAATGGTGTTCAGCAGGACAGTCAGCGGTCCAGTATATCCAAAAACACAAAATGGCTTTAAAGATTGGAGTCTAAAATGGCTGATGTTATCTAAAAACTGACATACAAGTACAATGTAGTGTTTAATATCCGCATGGGGAATATGATAATGATGTCTAACACTTGGTGTAAAGGATAAATTTACCCTGAAGAAAAGTTTGATGTAAAAATAGCAGAAACAAATATTGATGAATGAATGAGGAAAATCCGGTAAAGATTAACAAAGTTATTAGAATGCTAAGTTTTAGATTTTTGACATCATAAACGAACGGCTGTCCCATAATTATGTTATGTAATATAAAATACATGAATTTCATTTTTAGCAGTTCCTGAAGACTTATTATTTTTTCTGATCGGATGTGATTTGATTTGTCTATTGATAAACAAAATGTACAGTAATTTTTTTTCAATTTTCTGAGAAAATGACATTTCACTGATTTCTTTTTTACCATTCATTATGTAGGAATGCTGCTCGCATGACGTCACAAATCAAATAATTAAAATTCTAATAACTTTTTAATTCCTTGATGGATTTTTCTCAAACCTTCGGCAATATTTTTTGAATTGTTTTTTCGGCTACTTTTAACTTTTCGTCAGGGTGAACTTCTCTTTTAAAGGGTTAAATATTACATTGCGACAAGTTACAAAGACAGTAAGTGGGCCAAAACCCCAAGATGGCTTCTAAAATTAAAGTCTGAAACGGCTTTTGTTACCTAAAATTTGAGGAATTGTCATCATTACTTTGAAATTTTTTGGATCTAGTCCAGGAAATTTTGACAAATTAAGAGCAACCACGTATCCTTGAACATCCTGCCCGAGTTTCAGGTCACATGACCAAGTTCAAAGGTCATTTAGAGTCAACAAACTTGGTAATGATGGGGGTATTTGTGGAATTGTCATCATAACTTTAAAAGTTTATGGATCTAGTTAACTGGGACATAAAGGCAGCAGAAACATGGCCAATATCAAAGGTATTTATAAAGGTCAATGAACTCTGGCCGTGTTGGGAGTATGAGTTGAATTGGCATAACTTAGAAAGTTTATGGATAGCTCATTGAGTTTTGCACTGGCACTCGTCTATATATCAGAGCACTTTAAAATCATAAATTCTGACTTTTTCACTCATTTTCCCCCCGTTCCTGCAGCCAGATTTTCTTGGAGCATACCCCATTTTTAATTCTTATACAGAAACAAAGGTCTGGAGAAAAAAAAATCGTGCTTTTTTTCCACCGTGTCCATAAGTAGGGTATTTTTTGCGCTAACAGACCAGACTTATCATAATTTTATCATATTATTATTGTTAACATTTGTATTATTACACTTTTACTATTTTTTGTGGAGCCAGTATTTCTAATAGAGGGTGGCAAGGCAGCCCAAATTTTATTCTCTATTTAAATTTACAGGGGTTATATACATTGTAGAGTTGCACGGTATTTCTTCTCTCTCCCTTTTCTTTTTTCACTACTTCATATAGGCGTTCTGCCCCTGCATGAACATTGTAGACAGTGCTGCTCATTAACATGATTAATGAGTTTTAACAAGTTTCATTATAAGTCACTACAATGACTACGACATAAGTACCACCATGACTTGATAGATTTTAACATAATATTTGGAAAATGATTTCATATTTCACCCTTTTCCCTTTCCCTTACTCTTTTTTCGTGATCGTGATTTTTTTTTTATTTGGGGGGGGGGGGCAAAACGCCCATGTCCTAACATAATTTTTTTAAGCTTGATTCTAATAACAACATAAATGTGTAATAATTTAATAAGCCCTATTAAATAGAGTCAGTACGAATTGCGAGCTAAACAATTTTGAAATTTCATGTATTTCGTCCTGAATTTTCAGTTGAACATTCTGGGCAATGTTTGTAACCCTGAAGAAGATGCGTATGTAACTAGATGATTACTGCGAGCGCGAAGCGCGAGCAGAAATTTTTATAATGCGTTCTGGCCTTGTCGTAAAGGGACCTGTTAAAGACGATTTGAAGTTAGCCATTAAGACGATACATAATTCCATAATTAAATAATGCAATCGCGAAGCGCGAGCTGATTTATTTTACGTTCCGGCCTAAAAAATTAAAGTTCTATGCACTTTTTTTAATCATGAACGGTATAAATATACAACCTAACATTTGATGCAAGCGCGAAGCGCGAGCGTGAAAAAATGAGATATCAAACCTAAAACTGGACACCCTTCATGTTTTGTAAATCATGAAAAAAATTGGGTATAACTTGGTATCTTCCTATATTTAAAATCGGTGAGCAGATAAGGGTGAGCAGAGTTTTTTTTTATATTCTGATCTGAAACTGGATATATAATGATTGAAATAGAGAACAATCTACGTATCTCAATAAACATGCGTGTGCGTGTTTTAGATTTCGACCTAGAATCTGGGCATTCTGAATACCTTTTTTTAAACATGAAAATCAGTAAAGCGAGCGCGAAGCTCGAGCTTAAAATGTTTGATATTCCAATCTGAAAAAGGGTAAATTTAAGCTTTGTATTTCAAGCACTTTGCAGGAAAATTATGAGGGAGATATGAATCACAGTTAAAAAATATCTGATATGTTTCATTGTTATTACTTTGAGTTTTGACATAGGACAGGGACATTCTAAGAACATTATGTCATCATATGAAAAAAGACTGTCTTCCTATTTCTCTTCCTATTTCTCTTCCTAAGCGGGAGATGAAACTTGTCGATATTTAATTCTGAAAAAGGAGCAATTTTCTCTATCAAATTAATATCTAATTTATTAATTTGATAAGCCTAATGAGAGCGCAAAATCTGTTAATTTATCATAGCATGAAAACTGGACTTTTCAAGCACTTTTGTATTTATAAATTATGATGCCTGAGTTATTATATTTTCAACGATCAATGCGAGCGCAAATTGCGAGCCGAAATTTTTGATGAACTGCCATGAAATGGGGATTTTTAGTATATAGTTTGTTATAGAATTAATATTGAGATATATATATCAAATCACCAATCAAAATGCAAGTGTGCAGCGCTAGCTGGCTATTACGTTTTGACAATTTTACCTAAACAGGGATATCTGAAAGTTTTATGGAATACAGGAAAATAAAAGGTACCTGACAAATCAAAATTTTTACGAGCGCGTAGCGCGAGCAGAAAAAGTTAATATTTAGACGATAAAATAATTTCTAACAGAACACTAAAAATCAACCTGTAAATGAAATAAAATAATGAAAGTTCGAATATCCGAGCTGAAATTTGTTTTGTATATTGACTACAAAATTTGATATTTAAGCTCGACATTGAGCAAGCTATATAAATCACCTAAAAGGCAATGCGAGCGCGAACGAAAATTTTATACGGTACAGTGGCATGAAATATTTAAAAAATTATTTTTCCAAGTCTTCCCCTCATCTTATTTTATTTACCCGCCTTCCTCCTTTTATGTTTCCACTCTCTTTTCCCTTCTTTTTCTTTTTTTTCTTTCTTTCCCTCTTTTTCTTTTTTTTTGCTCTCCAATAAGGGGGGGGGGGTGGGCCCCCCTGGATCCGCCTATGGACAGAGTAACTTGGGAGTCTGTTTATCAAACTAAAAACCCACAAGAAGCTTACGATAACTTCCCTTCAATATTATTGGATGTCATTGATAAACATGCACCAATTCGAAAGAAGAGGATCAAACAAAGTACATCTCATTGGATGACTAAAGAAATTATTAATCGGATACGTATACGAAATCGCTTAAAAGTCAAAGCGAAAAAAACAAACACTGAAACAGATTGGAATACTTATAGAAAAGTGCGAAATATTATAACCGCACTTATTCGGAAAGCTAAACGCGATCTTTTGACCAAAAATATTGTGATGATTGACCTAAAAAAGGCATTCGACAGTGTAGATCACTTTATTTTGTTTAAAAAATTGGAAATGTATGGCTTTGATAGAATAGCCCTGAAATGGTTTGAAAAGTATCTACATGTCGAAAGACAACAATATACTCAAGTCAATGGTGTATCTTCCAGCCTTAGAAATGTAACCTGCGGTGTACCCCAGGGTACATTATTAGGCCCGATTCTCTTCTGTTTTTACCCAAATGATTTACCTAACTTACTGAAAAATACTCAGTTGGCTCTTTACGCCGATGATACCTGCTTATTTCACACAGGTACTAACCCATATCAAGTTTATGAAAAAATCAATGAAGATTTGAATATCATCTCGTTGTGGTTAAAACGCAACAAACCAGCACTTAATATTAATAAATCTGAAACTATTGTAATTGGCAGTAAACAGAGACTTTGCAAGTGGAATCAAAAAAACGAAAATCCTACCATTAAAATTGATGGAAAGGTTATTAAGAAAGTAAGTGTTTGCAAATACCTCGGTGTATTCATCGATGAGAATCTTAGTTGGAATAAGCAAATAGAGCATGTTAAGGCAAAAGCTGTAAAAAGTTTATATCTTCTTAAGAGGATAAGACCTTACATCAGTAAAACAATTGCAATGGTATTTTATAAATCGGTCATTCAATCATATTTTGACTATTGTGCCTTTGTATGGGGAAATACCTCAAAGACTAATTGTAAAAGATTACAAACCTTACAAAATAGGGCTCTAAGAACCGTTCTACAAGTTCACTATTTTTTTCCAACTAAATCTATGTTTTCAACTTTTTATTTTTTTGGCATTGACGACTTAGAGATTCGCCGAACTAAACAGCTGGCAATAGTAATGTATAAATTGTTACATGATTTAGGTCCCCATTATTTAAAAGAGATATTTGTTTACCGTAAATCCAATTATAATTCCAGATCCGGTAATATGCAGTTAACATTAAATTTGCCCAAAACCGAATTCGGAAAAAGACGTTTCCTTTTCCGAGGTGCAAATTAAAGGTGTGGAATTCCCTTGCAAAACACATTCCATTCGAAACCCCATTAAATACATTTAGACGGAAAATAAACACTCTAGGCCTATCAAACGTACTGAATGACCTCAAGGATTAACTTCCCTGTTTGCATGCCCCTCCCCCTTTCCCCATTTTTTTATGGTAATAATTTGATGATTTTTGTTATGTGTTTTTGTATTTTATTGTTTGCTACAATGTATTTTTCACGTATGTAAAGTATTTTTCATTTGTAATCTATCTACTTTGTATGTTTTTAATATCTGGACCCCTCAGAAGAACAGCTGTTAGGCTGAAGAGGGTTATCCAGCCCATATGTGTTGGAAAATGAATAAAAAAAAAACCGTTCTATTTAATTTTTTACGAGCGATCGACACTCATTGCGTTGCTTTGACGGCATTTTATGTGCTGAAACTTCCAATTAATATTTTCATGTACTTGATATATGTGAAAAAAATTCAATTCCATGGGGTAAAACTTGAAATTTTGTCATGTTTTCTATTTCATTTTATTTTATTTATTTATTTCACATCTTTATACAGGGTAACCAATTCAGCTATACACGATAAAAACATTAACAAAGATAAAAAGCTGGTTTGCAATCGGGCCCTGTTAATCAAAATATATACAAAATATAAAGTACATAATATGCAAAATATCAAGAAATAAATCTTTTAAAATCCCAACCCTCTGTGCCGTTATCAGATTCATCAAAAACACACAAACACACAGAAGCACCCAAACCCACACACACATCCCATCACATTCTGCAGACTCGTTACTTGTAACATTTAATAATTTTCCATGAGATTTGCTGAAAACAGGAAGCCTATTATTTGTTGACACGGCCATGAGCAATACAAGTTTGAAAAGTATATTTAGATATTCATGGGGCTCCATTTCTTATATGAGATAATCTTTATCTTGTCCTGTCTTATATGAAAATAGAAAAACATAATTTCGTACAGGCCTACTTACAAAGAAAAACATACTCATCGAAAACTCGAGAAAATGATGACATACGAAGCGACGGCTGTTACTGTAAACTGCTCGCTCCCTATAGCTTATCGACAATGTGTCCAGTGTGTGCGCGCACTACCTCTGTGTCTGTTCACCAACGCACCGGATGCACGCATAGGATCCACTGCATGCACACGTATACGATTGCCTGTGATGTTCTCTAAATGAAAAATATGCTGCACCTTTTTTTACCAGGTTATTATGTGTCTTAAATCTCTTTTATTTTGTGATGAGAAAGATGTGTTTTTCTTAGAATGGACTACAGCCACCCTCCAAAAAAACTTGACCGGTTGAAAAAGGCATACAGAGTGTTCAGAGTGTTTGTGCGTGATTTTTTTACAAATAAGAATAACACATATTTAAAAAGTAAAAGCAGGGGCGGCGCTGAACATATTTTCGTTTGGAGGGGGGGGGGGGGGCAAAGACAAAAAGTACCTAGTATGTCAAGATTTGCATTTTGGTGCAAACGTACATGTCAGCATGACATCTGCGTGAAGTAGTTGGATGTTTTGTAGTAAGTTATAGGTTGAGGAGAGTCTTTTTGAACTGATTTCTGTGATATATAGGGGGTTTTTTCGCGAAAGAGTATAGTATGCAAGTGCTTTGGAAAGAAAATCAAATCTGAAGTTGCAAAACCCGCTTTATGGTGCTTATCACTGTTGAAATTAAAGGGAATTATTTCGAGTTATTGCCAGTGCCAATCGCGACCTCAAACATTCGGACATTTCTTATAATAAAATATGGAAATTAAACATTCCGAGCATTTTCGTAATCATGGAAAAAGATGTGTACCTTATGGAGCGTTGTGGTCCAGTGGATAAGTCTTCTGACTTTGAAACGGAGGGTCGTGGGTTCGCATCCCAGCCACGGCTCTATATTTTCTTTAGCAAGAAATTTATCCAGGTTGTGCTGAACTCGGCCCAGGTGAGGGGAATGGGTACCCGGCAGGATTAATTCCTTGAATGCATGAGCGCTGAAAGGCAGCTTGAGCTAAAGCCGGGATAATAATAATACACAGTAAAAACGCTGTTTAAGATTTTATACAACGCTGTTTACTATATGAACCTTACAGTAGTTGTTTAACAGTTTAAACAATCATGTCTAATTTATTGAAGATTAGATATTGAAAATTAAACTTTGTTGTATAAGATTTAAACACTTGTTTAAACTGTTTAAACAATTAATGTAAGGTTCATATAGTAAACAGCGTTGTATAATTTTTTTAAACAGCGTTTTTACTGTGTAATAATAACAACGCGCCTCGGAATAGAATTTTTCTAGATAGATGGCGCTATATAAATGCCTATTATTAGAAGATTACCTAAGGAAATAACGCGAGCTCAATAGGGCTTTCGACCAGAAAAGGAACCTGTTATGGACTGCATTTAGTGACTTATGAATATGATAGGCCTATGTATCTTACCAATCGAATAACGTGAGCCCCGGCGTGAGCCCGAGGCTCGAGCTGAATATATGTGATATTCCAACCTGAATACTGAATATTTTAAAATTTGTTGTCACCGGAAACATGTATACCATTGTAATTGATGCTAGCGCGAAACGGGAGAAAAAAAATGTTAATATTCCAAACTTAGATACATGGACATTCTAAACATTTGAAAACCATAAACAGGATAAGTACTATACCTTACTGAATAAAAATGCAACGCGAGGTACATTGTACGAGCCAAAAATTTAGTGATTTTCTAACCTAAAATGTTACTTCTAAAAAAGTATATTTGTTGGAAAAAGACATATTTTATTTTGAAAAAGGCCTCCATTTTGGAAAAAGGGTTAGTTTCCCACGGTTATTTATTTATTTTATTATTTTTTTTTTGGGGGGGGGCACTTCGGGGCATGTGCCTCCTGTCCCGTAATATAGTGATTTCTCAAAGTGGGACTAAATGATCAACATAAAACACTGAATTACCAATAAAAATATGAATCGGTCAATATATAGATTATTTCATGGAAATAACAAATGATAAGTATAAGGAAGTATTAAAGAGGAGACAATTATCCAATTATCTTTTTGTGTGTATCTTAACGATGAAATGACAATATTTTTTTGCAATTAAGATATTTTCGTTTCTTAGGATTAAATTCTGGATTTCATTAAATGATAGCTTAAAGGTTTTCCAAAGCTTGCATAGCTTTTAAGAAAAATGGAAAGGCACATTTGTTTTCCGAATACATAAACCCAACAGTGAGTGACTTGAAGAATTTTTTTTTCTCTCCCCCCCCCCCCCTCTCTCTCTTTCTCTTACTCTTACAACAGCTTTTTCATTTTATTTATTTATGCACTAATAATTATTGGCACAATAATATAATGCAATTTATGCGTGTCATTTGTATTTACATCCTACATTGTAAGTGTTCAATGTATGCAGTCATCGAAACAATGTTTGGCTTATTGTATTTTACTTTAAGAAAAACAAATTATAGGCCTACTATTCGTGTTTTCGGGATCTAGGGACCTTCTCCTCGACTTACTGCACTTAATCATTCAATACTTTGTTAATTTTCTATACATGTTCACTTTTTAAAATTGACATTTTAATCCAATTGTTTTTTGTTTGTCATGTATGTATGTATGTATTATTGCGAATTATAATTATTCTCTAGTTATTATTATGAATTTGTAAATGAAAATAAAAAATGCAAATCAAATCATAGAATGGTACCAAGAAAGAGATTGTACATCTTTCCTCCTTCGTTGTGCTCACTTATTGTTTTTCTCCAATTTTTGAACTTTTGAGGGACTAGAGCCAGAATCCCCTTCCTTACGCCAGTGGTTTTAATCAATAAACTGACATTTCTTTTCATAAATACTAAACAGAGCAGGATTACACATATGTTATAAACTTGGGCATTTATTGTCATGTCAAAAGTGAAAGTTAGCATTTCAAATAGTCGAAAATCAAATTCTCATGAAAAGGATGGTCCGGGCCGAAAATGTTTATATCTAAATAAATAGAATAAACTTCACTGAGAAAAATGCTAAAAATTTCATCAAAATCGGATAAAAATAACGAAGTTATTGAATTTTAAACTTTATCGATATTTTGTAAAAACAGTTATATGCACATCGTCATGAATATTCATTTGGTGGGCTGATGTCAAATTTCCACTTTCCTTTTCCTTTTGACATGATATCATAAATGTTTCATTTTTTCATACATGCGTAAATGATGTGTCTCCATTATGATAAAATAAGTTGCGGCACTAAAGTGCGCATAAATCAGTTGTCAATCCAATTGTTTTAGTTTTCGGTAGAAAATTTGAGAATTAAGCTAATTTCATATACTGTACTGAAATACAAAAAAACAAGTGGGGATACAGGGGTGGATCCAGCGTTCGCTAATAGGGGGGGGGGCATATTTTTTTCAGCCACATTTTCCCCGATTGGCCGCTCGAAGTTGATTTTTTAGGGGTTGTCCTAATAATCACTTTTAAGCTTGATTCTTATTAATAAAGATAAATACAAAGTAATCACATAAGCCTTAATTGAATATTGCGAGCGCGTACATTTTTGTCTATTTCATGTACTTTGTCCTAAAATTTAAATATTCTGGGCAATGTTTGTGATCATAAACGAGATGTGTATACAACTAAATAATTACTGTGAAGGCGAAGCGCGAGCAGAATTTTTCTATATACGTTGTGATCTGATCAAAAAAGGATCTGTTAACTGCTGCTTGCAGTTAACCATGAAGACAATACATATATCAACAATCAAACATTGCGAGCTTGAAATTGATCGCAAGTCAATTTCAGGTCCCCAAATTAATTGAAATTCATGCATTTCGTTGCAAATATGCAACTAACTGATGGTCTGCTTCTTGCGTCAACAAGTATAAATTGATTTGCTATCATATGAATTGATCTATTTCTTGTAAATTTGCATTATAATTTTGAAACTGATCGCAAATACTTTTTTTGCAACATCCCGACAAATTTTAAGGCATCTATGAATTTGACATACATCAACTACTGAAGCATCACCAGGCTTAAATATTATAAAATGAATGAATGTAAGTCATTATAATAAGCTTAAGATACAGTACATAAAGCACTCAAGAAACACATATAAAGTGCTGATGTAACTTTATAGAAGAAAATACACCGAGATGTGAAGCAAATCAAGTGGTCAATATACTAAATAGCGTACCGAAGGGTGGGGGCAGACTGCCCCCCTGACAAGTCACAACTCGTGCAGGGGATGTACCCCTGCCCCCCCCCCATGACGAGTCACAGGAGATCCAGGGGATGTGCCCCTGGAGAAGCAAAATTACTAATTTGTAATGTAAAAATGCAATGCAAAAACAGACGTGTGCCCCCTCCTTTGAACTTGAAGACCCATTTTTTGCTTGTCTTTTTTTTGGTACGAAATCCTTTATTCGTGTTGTTGAAGACCAATTTTTTTTGCTTGTCACGTTTTTTGGCGGACGAAATATCCTCTAAAAATGTGCCCCCCTTTTGGAAAGACAAAAGTCATGTTATCTGTATGGGTAACATATACTCTACTATAAAAAAAAACTATTGAAATAATGGTTTAAATTAAACAATTTAGATTAGAAGGCCACACCCCGAGGTGTACAAGACAATCTTTTACTTGAGGTAGAGTGAGCATGTTTCTAGTTTCTATAAAATATATGTACATAAAAGAAAGAGCAATAAAAAAAAACAAATGTACTCGCAAAATTATGCTATATCTTGTTAAGGAGAAGAAAACAGAAAAATAAAGCGAAGTATTAGGCAAATGAATTCTCCATGAACCCCCCCCCCCCCAAAAAAAATAGACAAAAGCATTATATTTATGATGTAAAGGAAAATATATAAGACATAAAATTCTTACTGTACGAAAAAACATATACCTTGGTTTTTAAAATACAATACTAATATGGCAAGTCAACATTATATTGTTGTTTGTGGGGGGGGGAGGGAGGGGGGGACGCAAACCAAAATCCTCGACCACTAAGCCAGAACCCAATCCTGATACTTTAAGAATCCTGCAATTGATGATTGCACAAATATGAATATAAAAAAACATGGATCTATACAGCCAAAATAACAGTTCCATGTCTCCTGACTCCATAATTACCAGAGGAATACAATATATTGGCTACGCACTGTATACAGTGCGTATCAAAAAAAAGTTTACACTTTGAAAAAGCCCTGGGAATTTAAAAATATACAACATGTGGGTAATTTTTTCACATGCAATCCTGGGTTTGGGTCTCATCTATCCAATGAAAGTAAAAGTTTTGACAGAATGTTACACTTGAGTGAGCACTGTCCATTTTTGTAAAGCTCGCAGAAATCTGTTTGCGCAGAAATGCCCGTTTGTACGCTGTGTCAAGGGGAAAGGGTGAAATCAAACTTACCCTGCGAAACATTTCTCATACATTTCCCTTGCACTTTTAGTCAATTGAAATAAAACGGATACATTCAAGCATTGTCTAACAATTTTGCCACCCAAATTGAAATCTTAATACTTAGTATACACAAGTTTTACCCTTTTTGTGCCTGCTGGATCTGAGGACATAATTGAATCTGAATTTCTGAACCAAAGTTTATATCAGACATCTCTAGCATTTTTTCACTAAGTTTTTATCATTTAAAGTGGGTTTGCATTTCATTTTTTATTTAATACTTGTTTCTCCACACTTTTCCCAAGCTTGACAATGATTAACAAAATGAAAATCAAGCCTAATCCATTTCATGTAAATCACAGCTCAGTGTAAAGCAAATATCGTCCCGATGGCCTTGGTGTGTAGGGGAGTGGGGTGGGGCGCAATGCACTCCTCGAAGTGGTTTGGGAAGAGAAACAAGTTAAATAGGTAAAAGATATCTTCAAATCAATTTTACTAGCTAAATTCCACGTATTATTCATGATTAAGGTCTACTTTTATTCGCATAACTATTTCAAAGTTCTGCGCAAATCATTTTTCACTAACTTTTCATAAGTAAGTGGTGCTCACTCAAGCGGAAATATTTTTCGACGGTTTTATCGTCATTAATGCTTAAATGGACCTGTACCAATGTTAAAATGTGGAAAAATATTCAGGATATTACAAATGTATAATTTCACAGGCTTTTTTCTAAGTGTAAACTTTTTTTGATACGCACTGTGGCAGAAGGCTGATTAATAAAACTGCAAATGATATATTCTAATAAAAAACTTTTGATTTGAGATCCAACGTGCAATTTTTTCACATTTCAACAATGAGCAGCTCGCCGCCAGCAGGAGATACATGTAGGTACCAGTGACGCCCTGGAATTGGTCCTTGTTTAATTCATATAATTAGAAATTTAAAATGCATATAGAAATATTTTGCAGAATGTTTAATTCTTGCTTGTATTCTTTTGCGAAAAAAAGTCATGACATGATCACTGTGATGTTTTTATGAAAAAATCATCAAAAAAAAAGTAATAAGAGTGAGAAAAGAAATCCTCAAAGTCACAAATGGCTTTATAGGTATAAAATTGCGCATAATTCCCACACATTAATTACCACTATTGTTTTTTTGTAATCTGAAGACTTTCAATACAAGAACAAAGTCTGATAAAGTAGTAGCTTCTGGAATTAAGGTGTAACGTTGCCTGATAATGTAGCCTGGCCTTATACATGTAGTTGGACCTGCTTTAAAGAGTTACCTTCTTAAAACAGTAATCCTGCTTCAAAGTGTAACCTTCCTTAAAAAAATGTGTCCTGATCTCTTGTTTACACTTGTACCGTGTTTACATCGTGTTTACACTTAATCGGCATTTGAATCGGCTTTTTCATAGCGTGTTAACGCGAGTAACTTGCATCGGCTCGCGGTTCAGAACCGGGAATTAGCACCACCAAAGTAGTAGGTTCTGAACTGCGAGTCGATGCAGAATCGGCTTTTTACCACGAGTAAACAGAAAGCAGATTCTGCATCGGCAATTTATGCGCATTTCATTTATTTTACCATTGTGACGTTATTGTTAGCGCACTGATCCAGCGTTGTCTTTATCATGACGTTTATTTTATGGTGTACGTATCATTTCAGTTTTTTGCATCGGCTCGCCTTCTGAACCGTGAGCTCTAACAACGTGTAAACGTTAGCCAGAAGCCGATGCAGCATCGGCTTTTTCATAGCGTGTAAACGCAAGTAACCTGCATCAGCTCGCGGTTCAGAACCGGGAATTTGCACCACCAAAGTATACTAGGTTCTGAACCGCGAGCCAATGCACAGAATCGGCTTTTGTACTACGTGCAAACAGAAAGCCGATTTTGCAACGGCAATTTGTGCGCTTTCATTTACTTCAAGTTTACCATTGTGACTTAATTGTAAGCGCACTGAGATCCAGTGTTGTCTTTCAGTGGCGTAGCTACGGGGGGAAAAAATTGGCAGAGCAAAAAAAAGAAAGAAAAAGGGAGAAAAAGAAAAAAGAAGAGGAAAATAA
Organism: Lytechinus variegatus; assembly: GCF_018143015.1. Taxonomy (NCBI): domain Eukaryota; kingdom Metazoa; phylum Echinodermata; class Echinoidea; order Temnopleuroida; family Toxopneustidae; genus Lytechinus; species Lytechinus variegatus. Next base: position 23,514,994 of record NC_054743.1, on the reverse strand, counting down.
GAGGAGGAAGACGAGTGAATGAAATAATGTGAGGGGAAGACTTGCAATTAAAAAAACAAATCTTTCATGTTACTTTATAAAATGTTTGCTTGCGCTTCGCACCAGGATTGGCTGTTCGATGAGATTCATATCTTGCTCAATAGGCTGATATGGAGCAAGTTTTGAAGTCAATATACAAAACATATTTTAGCTCGGACATCGAGCTTTCATTATTTTTTTCATTTACAAATTTAAGTGGTCTGTAAAATGTCCGTTTTATGGTCTACATAAATCAGCGTTTTAAGCCCACACTGGGTGTATATTGTCTACGTGTATTCAATAATGTTCCATTATACAAATGTTAATCTAAAAAATGCGCGATAGCCTGCATGTTCTTTATTTAAAATGTACTTGAATTATCCAGTTACACATCAGAATATCAATAATTGTCTGCCACGCTTCACGATCGCATTATTAATGATATCCAATTGACTATATCATATTTATGATTTACATAATATGAATAAAGTGTCCTGCTTTTAGGTCTAAAATCTCAATTTTCTTCCCCTTGAGCTTCGCGCTCGCATCAATTGTTTAGTTACATCCCATTTATTAATACAAAAATTAGAACGACCAATTTTTTCGGTCCGAATGACAAAAATATTTGCTCGCGCTTCGCGCTCGCATAATTGAAATATATTGGCGTTCGCAGTAACTATCTAGTTAAATACGAATCTTGTTCAAGTTCACACATAACATTGCCCAGAAAATTAAGTTTTCAGGAAAAAATACATGAAAGTAAAAAAAAAATATTGCTCGCGCTCGCACTTATGAGATTATTTCATGTTTATGTTGTTTAATAAGAATAAAACGAAGAAGTGACTGATCGGGGAAAATATAGGTGAAGATAATTTCGGGCCCCGTCCCCTATTGGCGAAAGTCGGATCCGCCGGTGCCCCCCCCCCCCGAAAGGCTTAGCCTTAGGACAGGGATAGATCTAGTACACGTAGGCCTAGAATACATCTTACTTATAGTTAGACTAAAAGCTTCAGTCTCTGCTAAATAATGTAGTATGACTAGTATGAATACATAAAAATTTGTTGTGTTCACTTAACGCGCACCGTGGCAAATCCCCTATTCCGGCGTCAAAAACTTGACAAAATAGACCCGTTTTCGACTCTTTTAACTCATATCTCAAAAACCGCTCGAGATTTTTCACAGGTTCAAACGGTTTTTTAATCTTAGACTTGTTTTACATCTCATGATATCTGTCATTTTTTTTTATTGAAAAAAAACCCGTTTTTTTTTAATTGATGAAAGGGTTTCAATTTTGTTGTTCCAATATTTGCCCAAACAATATTGCAATATTGGAAGGTAAGGTGAGGTAAGACTATTATATATCATTAACGACTCTTTCTGTTGCAAGAAGCTACTTAGTTTTAAAGGAATGCCAGCATTTTTTGCAATTTTATTAGATATAAATAGAACGATAGCTGTTATAGGATAATGAATCATCTAAAGTAATTCCAAGAAATTTAGTGGTTTTCGAAGTACTCAAAGGGATTCCATTCCTTGAATATATTAACATCTGAAATACAATGTTTTAAATGATCTTTACTAAATTACATAAAGGTTGTCTTATCATATTCATTGGCTTTGAACAAATTCGTAATCTTAATTAATTCTTCATTCGTATATTTCACAAGAATATCGAAATCGAAATTGAAAGCGATTAAGTTTGTGTCATCTGAAAAGAGGACAAAATGAAAAAAATCAGTAACATTGCATAAATCAATAATATATATTTTTGAAGCAGGTTTTTTTTCATTTCTTGTATTACACAAAATTTACAGGGATATACAAATTGATGTTTCTCGCACGTACTCATAGTATTCATTTTGTAGCCGGTCAAGAAAAAAGTGAATTTTAGGTGAGTTTTGTTATTTTTTTTTTATTTCCGGGCGTGAATATCCTTCCTAAAATTAAATGTTGTCACTCCTCCAACCTTTCAAATAATGATTTAAAATTTCAATTTTAGAATGTATAGTATGAAGAAGGATTTCTTTTTGAAAATTGATGGATGTTCTAATGTTCCTCTATCAGGTGACATCCGGGCCCCGTCTAACAAAGACTTGATCCGATCAATCTCAATTCTATGGAAATCGATCCATACCATTTTTTTTTCTACAGGAAAATTGCACAATCTCCTTGAGAAACAAAAAGAATCACACTGAATTTTCAAGAGAATGATGAATATATCATATCTAGAAAATATTTTGAACAAACATATATTTTAGATGTTGATGTTGCTGGCCGTCCATAATTGTGGTTGATTGGATCAATATCAACTCTTTGCAAGACAGGGCCCAGGAAGACGATATTTTTTCATGCTTGAGTGAATATTGATTATTTTGCACAGGGTATGAAGAATGACCTTAGCCAAAATGAAACAAATTGACACAATAAATGCATTATTTCCAACGGTACTGTGTGCACTCCCAATGAAACAATTTCTCTCTGCCTATCTGCTTGATTATGTTTGGCGGTTTTGATTAAATTATTATTTATTTATTCTGCTTTATTCTAAAGGGTGGTCTCTTTAGTACAAAACCGCTTTACAAGAGAGACCCTTTTTTATTTGTTTTATGCGTGATTTCGAATAAGAAGTGTACTGGGTGTTACATTTTTACTCTATTACTTAAAGGACAAGTCCATCCCAACAAAAATGTTGATTAAAAAAAGAGAAAAATCAAACAAGCAAAACACTGAAAATTTCATCAAAATCGGATGTAAAATAAGAAAATTATGACATTTTAAATTTTCGCTAAATTTCACAAAACAGTTATATGCACATCCTGGTCGGTATGCAAATTGACAGACTGATGACGTCACCCACTCACTATTTCTTTTGTATTTTATTATATGAAAAATGATATATTCTAATATTCTTCTCCTTGTCAAGTGAAACAAAGTTAATTCCTCCCTGAACATGTAGAATTACCATTGTTTTAACAGTTTATGGTTAAGTTGGTCCTTCTTGTAAAATCTGTAAAAAATTGAAATATTGTATTATTCAAACAATAGAAAACAAAAGAAATAATGAGTGATGGACATCGTCGACTCTCTCATTTGCATATCACTGAGTTGTGCATTTAACTGTTTTGTGAAAAATAAGCGAAACTTTAAAATGTGATAACTTTCTTATTTTACATCCGATTTCGATGAACTTAGAAGTGTTATGTTTGTTTGATTTTTCTCTGCCGAGTCAAAGCAATAATCTCCTGGGGCGGACTTGACCTTTAAACAGGTTGGATACGCCAACGAAGAAGAAGGAGACACAGACTTTCAATGACGGTGAAAAGTAACAATAATCATTTCATTAGCTAGTACATGTAGTTATAATCAATGTCTTTTCTGCTAATTCTAAAATGTTGTTGTTTACTTAAATAGTCTGTATTCATTTCCATGTATACCTTGTCAGATCTTCAAGGTAATTACATATAAGTAATCCACAGGAAAGCAATCGATAGATATATAATTTGACCAATGAATAATTAAAATAAATTACGTATTTCGATCAGTGCATAAATATTGCCAATCGAATGATATATCGCACATTCGGACACAGCTCTCGTTTTGGAGCGTGACCTTAGGAATACAATATTTCTACCAGCATAAGCAATGTATACAAAAGTAGTTTATTGATCGATATTGGAAAAATTGCAGATGTCGTGTGTAATATATAATTTTTATTAGAACGGTTGTTGAATCGCATCGATGCATATCGCGGTGAATAGTATCATGTCGGCCATTGTCATTCTTCACTGAATACAATAAATATATAGATGCGGATTATGAAGGACATATTGATATTTCTCTTGGTTAATGACCATCAACTGTTATTGGTTATTGTGATGTCGACCAGCAATAGTCAGTTATGGGTTATACCATTTTGAGCAGAGTGACTGCAAAGAGGGTTCGTTTATCGGTGCTCTTACTGACGGTCCTCGCCATCTTTAATGCCATCGTCGCCTCCTTGCTACTAAAGAATTCTGCCGATATAAACCAACCGCGGGATTCAAAGGAGAATGTCAAGAATATTTTCCACTATCACAAGCCCACCGTTGACCTCAAGAAAGCGGACAAGTGGATGTTGGAATCTGCCAACATTTCCCAAAAGGATTCGGTAACCCCATTGCAGAAGGACAAACCTGTAGGGCTACCGCCTGATTGTTGGGACAATAACACCTTCGTCATCACACTGGTGATATCAAAACTTGAAGCCAGTTCTCGTCGCCAAGCGATCAGGGATTCCTGGGCGAGACCGTTCACGGTGGAAAATAATACTGTCCACACCGTCTTCGTGGTGGGCGATTATCTAGATTCAAGAACACGCTATGGCATTACTGGATTGAACAATGAAATCATCAAGTATAAGGACATTCTGAAAGGACAGTTCAACCTTGATTCAAGGTCCGATTCCCTGGTATTACTTGGTCTTCATTGGATTCTACGAAACTGTCATCAGTTCAAATATGTCCTTATTGTCCATGATACCATGTTTGTCAATTACAGGCAACTGTTCAAACTTCTGAAGCATCACAATGCTCATGTCAATAATAGAAAGTTATTGATAGGCAACATTCAAAGAATCCAAACTCACAAGCCATCTAATTTTCACATTGTTTCAGAGAAACAGTTCGGCCAATCTACGGATCCTCTAATTCCCAATTCCAGTGCTGGCTTCGTTATGAGTATTGCTGCAGCCAGAGATGTATACAAATTATCCTTGACTAATAACACATTTCCACTTTCAGGCATATTAAGAAGGAACCAAAATTGGACATTGGTCAACCAGGACAAGCTATTTACTACGATGCACTTATCCTCCAACCCTTGCTTAGTTGATCACATTGTTTCAGCAATTGTACCAGATAAGCCAAATGCAATGGTTAGAGTAGTGGATCAACTCAGCAACCAATCCTGTCTCATGAACTGCAGAGATCCGGATTTAGACTACGTTCTTCCAAGCGATATCGACAACAAACCTCATTTAGATAAAGTGTTGCGGCTCCAGTTTGACCATCCAGATATCTGCTTCGCGCCAGGAGGAAAAAGCCGAGACATATTCATGGTTTTGTTCATTAACTCCCATCCTAGGAACTCAGAGATCCGAAAGGCCATCCGTACAACCTGGGGCTCGGGGCAATCTATCAATGGTGAGTCCATCAGGCTGTTGTTTATCCTCGGAAAGCAAGAAGTGTCAACAGATACAAGTGATGTAAGGAACGAGGTTGTACAGCACCAGGACATTCTCCAAGGGAATTTCATTGATTCCTTTCCAAATCAGACGCTGAAGGTCATCACAGCGCTCCGCTGGATCACCAGGAATTGCGCGCATGCGCGTTATTTGTATGTAGGTGATGAAGATCGTTTCGTAAACTTACGAAGTGCTGTTCGCTACTTGAAAGACCTTCGAAGCAAGGGAGAGGCTGGACAGAGAGTTTACCTTGGTTCGAAAATTTATGGTGACGGAAGATTGTCCGTCAAAAGGAAGGGTGGAGTAAACGTGAAGAGTTATCAAGTGCCTGATGAGCTATACAGGGGGCGCTTCTACCCACCGTTCTGCAGCGCCAGTGGGTACATCTTATCCGCCGATGTGGCGCCTTCTATGTACAGAGTGGCGCTGCGAACGCCTCTTATCGGTATTCCAGATGTCTTCCAAGGACTCCTCGCTAAGAGGGTGCTTGTTGAGCCTGTTGGACATCGTGGTTTCAAAACATGGAGTGGGAGATTTGATGTATGTTCTTTACGGAGTGACGAGACCCTGACTGTTCGCGGGATTACCACCACTCCCGAAGAACTTTACAAAGTTTGGGAAACCTTCTCGAATAAGTCAATCTTATGTTGATCACCGAGAAGAGAAATATTTTGAGAGAAAGCAGCGTGCAACGCATAATGTCATATTGTCCTAAAACTCTAAATAAGAAAAAACATTTTTTTTCTATTTAATTTTCTTCATCATAATAAAAAAAGTTGGGCTATTCGAAATATAAAACAGTTTCGATTGGCCGCAGTTATATTTCACTATCAATGCCGACTTCTGAAGGCAGCGAAATGTTATTATGTATTGGCGTTGATGGGTAGGGGGGGGGGGCGTGACGCCCTGAAAATTGGGAATTTGGTAAAAGTGTCGCTGCCCACTAATTCCCTCCCATAATCTAGAAATCGCTCTCGCTCTCTTGGTACGTTGAATGGAAGAGTGGGTGATGACCAAACGGGAAGTCGAGACACAGTGCCTTCTAGAAAAAAACGCAATTCAGTGTAATTTCTTGCTATCTTCATCATAATTTTTTAATGTACATGAATGGAAAAATATGTGCTTCTCTTCTGTGCAGCCCATCGCAACGTTCATAATGCACGCATAACTGGTTGTGTTCCTACCAAATTTTCATTTGATCGAGCTAATTACGATTTTGAGTGAGTTTTTCTGGCTTTAACTGCCATCTGAAGGAAAAGTTCATAACTTTAATACTCGTCTTTTCTCACTTCATACGAGACCTTCTGCGTAAAATATGAATTACGCGTGGTTGAGAAAATTCTGAATGAAAACATGCTTAATTTCTACCTTTTGACAGATCGTTTAAAACATGCATTTGGTTTCCAAACAAAGCAGCAGCAAATAAATTGGCTAATGATTTCATTCAGAATTTGTTTCGAACACCTTCAATCGTAATGTTCGTTTGCCTGAAGAAATCGGTATTCTAAACGTAATGCACATTCAAAGATATGTAAAATTGTAACCTGTTTGTTTAGTTTTAGTCTCACCTGCATAGCAGAGGGAGACTATAGGCGCCGCTTTACCGACGGCGACGGCGGCGGCGTCAACACCAAATCTTAACCTAAAGTTAAGTTTTTGATCTGACAGCATAACTTAGAAAGTATAAGGTCCTTGTTAATGAAACTTATCCATAAGGTTAATCAAGTATTTCAGGTATCAGGTCACGTACATGACCAATGTCAAAGGTCATTTAGGGTCAATGAACTTAGACCATGTTGGAGGAATCAACATCAAAATCTTAAACTAAGGTTAAGTTTTTGAAATGTAATCATAACTTAGAAAATATATGGATCTAGTTCATGAAACTTGGACATCCCATCCGAGTTTCAGGTCACATGACCAAGGTCAAAGGTCACATAAGGTCAATTAACTTTGGCCGTGTTGGGGGTATTTGTTGAATTACCATCATATCTTTGTAAGTGTATTGGTCTAGTTCATAAAACGTGGACATATAAGAGTTACCAAGTATCACTGAACATCTTGTGCGAGTTTTAGGTCACATGACCAAGGTCAAAGGTCAATGGACTTTGACCATGTTGTGGCTATTTGTTGAATTACCATCATAACTCTGTAAGTATATTGGTCTAGTTCATAAAACTTGGACATAAGAGTCATCAAGTATCACTGAACATCTCATGCGAGTTTCAGGTCACATGACCAATGTCAAAGGTCATGTAAGGTCATTGAACTTTGGCCATTTTAGAGGTAATTATTACATTGCTGTCATAACTTTCAAAGTTTGTGTAGTGTATAAAATGTGGATACAGGGGTAATCAAGTATCACTGACAAGTTTTAGGTCACATGATCAAGGTCAAATGTCAATGAATGTAGTATTGTATCATTATATAAATGGTCATTATGTCAATGGTGTTTTTTGTGAATAATTAGTTTATAGTAGTTTTCAAAGTCAGCACTGCTGCTATATTAAATCGCGTGATGCAGGTGAGACAGCCATGAACATTCCACTTATTTTTAACTAGTCATTAAAACATCTTTCGAGGCACAATTGCCTCAGCGCCATTGTTATAGTACTTAATCACAAATAAGTTATCGTTATGATTGGGGAAATAGACTTAAAAATCAAGTTCACCTCAGAAAAAATGTTGATTTGAATAAATAGGGAAACATCAAACTAGCATAACGCTGTAAATTTTATCAAAATCGGATGTAAAATAAGAAAGCAATGACATTTCAAACTTTCGCTTATTTTTAAAACAGTGATATGCACAACTAAGTGACATGCAAATGAGACGGTCGATGATGTCCCTCACTTACTATTTCTTTTGTTTTTATTGTTTGAATTACACAATTTTTCATTTTTACAGATTTGACAATAAGGACCAACTTGACTGAACAATATATAGTATTAAAACAATACTAATTCCAGGTGTTCAGGGAGGAATTACCAGTATGGAAAAAAATAGAATATGTCATATTTTATATAATAAAATACACAAGAAATAGTGAGTGGATGACGCCATCAGTCTTCCATTTGCATACCGACCAGGATGTTTTGTGAAATTAAGCGAAACGTTAAAATGTCATAACTTTCTATATTGTACATCCGATTTTGATGAAATTTTTAGAGTAATGCTTGTTTTTTTTTCTTTTTATTCAAATCAACTTTTGTTGAGGTGGACTTGTCTTTTAGTAAGGTCAAAAAGTAAACTAAATATCAAAAAGAGGGCAGCGAGACTGATTTGAAGTGTAATGTATACCACATCGAATCAACTTTACTACCTTAAGATGGATGTTTTTAAGAAAGTAATATAAAACGTCAGGTGTACAGGCCTAATATTTTTATCTATACCTGTTTAAATGATGTTATCAGTTGATTGTGTAGCACTGATTTTAAAGAGAAATTCTAAAGGTCATAATATCAATACTCCACAGAGTGCTCAAATAATAATTTGTAAATGCCACACAGATATCTATTAGAGTGTTTTTATCATAATGGCCCCTTTCATGTAATATTCCAGCTCATGGTATTTAGGATATACTCAATTCAACTATTTTTAAAAACATGTTCTGGTTTGGCTGGTTAGCTTGGATGAAATTCTGTTTCCCACATCAAAAGCTCCTGAATTCTATCACTTAATTGTCTGTGCAATTATGTTCTTTCCTTTTATATGTTATGCTCTCATTTGTTTTCTATTTAATATGACTTTAAATTATGGTTGTATTTTCCAGTGCATTGGATATTCATTATTCACTGCTATCATTATCATTTTTTATTCAGGGCATCATCATGGAAAATCTACTTTTGTTTGATTAGCTAACCTGTTGAAATGAATGATGAATAAATGGATAAATATTTGAATGATAGTATCATTGTTGTCATTATCATAATCTCACTAATGCCCCTTTTGTCTCCTTGTTTCTAGTGTTGTTGTAGCTTGTCTGTGGTCTATATTATGGTTGTTCCACTTTATATGTTTGTCATTTTGCCTCCGACGAAGATTCTGCTAGGATCGAAAGCTTAGGCCCCTTTTGACTTTCTAATTTACTCCATTGGCTCTCTTTTATTGAAGCGGTTTTCAGCAGCCGCTTTTTGCCATAATAATAATAATAATGATAATAATAATAGTAGCCAATTTTTATAAAGAGCTTTTTCCCAGAATGGCCCAAAGCGCGTTATAGCGTATTATTACCCCGGTCATTGGATTCATTTCAATCAAGCACGAAAAGTGCACAAATTCCACTCCCTGGGGAGCATTCCTTGCATTCGTCGCAGCCACATTATGGCGCTGGCAAAATCAAACATACAATATTTTTCGCATCTCAGAAAAACCTCAGAAACCTCCACCTCAGAAAAATGTTGATTTGAATCAATAGAGAAAAATCAGACAAGCACAATGCTGAAACTTTCATCAAAATCGGATGTAAAATAAGAAAGTTATGACATTTCAAAGTTTCGCTTATTTTCAACAAAATAGTTATATGAACGAGCCAGTTACATCCAAATGAGAGAGCCGATGATGTCACTCACTCACTATTTCTTTTGTTTTTTATTGTTTGAATTATACAATATTTCAATTTTTACGAATTTGACAATTAGGACCTCCTTGCCTGAAGCACAAAATGTTAGAATATATGGAATTCCATGTGTTTAGGGAGGAATGACACTTCATTTTACATGACAATGACGAGAATATCAAAATATTTCATATTTATAATAAAATACAAAAGAAATAGTGAGTGAATGATGTCATCAACTCTCTCATTTGGATGTAAATGGCTCGTTCATATAACTATTTTGTTGAAAATAAGCGAAACTTTAAAAAGCCATAACTTTCTTATTTTACATCCGATTTTGATGAAATTTTCAGTGTTGTGCTTGTTGAATTTTTCTCTTTTTATTCAAATCAAGTTTTTGTTGGGGTGGACTTGTCCTTTAAAACCGATTATGGCCTTAACAGAATATGCCTCTGTACTTTCAAAAGGAGAATTATCTATCGTTTGTATTTTATTTCACGTAGCAGTGATCAATATGTCTTCGAGTAGGTCCATGCTTCGATCAAGGCCCTATAATGAGACATTCTTTTTGCATATATATATAAATGAATTCGACAAAGTTTAAACTGAAAGTCACATGGTAAATCTCCGTTGGGGGAGGGGGCGTGGAAGAGTAGGGTCCATAGGGGGAACAATTTCCGGTCATTCACTGTGCAGTGACCATGCTGTATGTCCGATCCACACTGATCTCGACCACTGATAACCTGAATTTGCTGACACAAAAGGCCGCGCGCTATGCGAGATGAGATGGGTAAACTGATCGCATCTCAATTCAGTCGCTCTCTCCCCACCCACTGATCACGGAAGCCACTTCTCGCCGGAACTGGTTGCGTTCTCGCGTCTTGTTCAAAACTTGGAAGATTGAAAATGGGATACTCGACGGACAACAACTCTCGGACCGTTGTCCTGTGTGGAATTTTGCTTGCCCTTACAGCAAGCCTGGTCGCCCTGATCATCGGGTCAGTTAGCCTTGCCAAGTCAAGTCATAGTATCGTGCAGATGAGCGATCTTACAGAGCAATGGTACCGGACACAAGAAGGTAAGTACATCTCAAAATCCGGGGGAGCAAAAAGGGAGGAGTCACAATCATAGTGCTCCTTATATACCTCTTGTGAAGAAGAAGTTCACCCTGACTAAAAGTTATTTTAAAACTAACAGGAAAAAATAAGAATTTAAAGTTTTTTTATTTGGAACCTTATGAGCTAGCGAGCATTTGTTCCATTTGCATGATTTGGTCTTGAATGGTTCATGCCCGAGTTCATGAAAATGTCGTTGACTTCCAGGAGCAGATGCATTGAAAAAAAATATTCTGAAGGTACAATAAAAACATTGACATTTTTTCACGAAAATTGCATAATCACTTTCCAAAATCCCGATACTTGCTGCTCGCAAATGACCTCACACTAAGTTAAAAAAAAAAAAACTTCTGATAACTTTTTAATCCTTGGTGGAGATTAATGAAATCTTGTTTCTTATTACCTTTTCTGTTATTTTTACAATAAACTTTTTGTCAGGGTGAAATCCCCCTTAAAACTTTCTCAATATTAGTTTTGAAAATAGAAAGATAACATTGGTGTTTAAACAATATTTCATTTGAGCCTTAACATCATTGCCATGATAATTGTAAACATTTAACGTCATCGCCGCTAAAGTCATTAAAATTTATTTTCAAATTGACCTTCACATAACTTCCGTTCAATATATTCAAGTCAATCATGATTTTCGAAACTCGCAATGTGAGTCAGAAATAAAAAAGAATTATATTCGTATGACTAGAACACAATATTCTGGCACAAAAATCAGTGAAATTGTTTTGTCATTCATGTGGAATGGGGATTCTTGTACCATTTTTATTTGATTATGGAATCAATTGCCTGAAAGAGATAAATCAATGCGTCCGTCTGGCATGCATGTCTGGGTAAAATTCCCGTAAAATTCACTGCAGGTCAGACGCGTTAATTGATGGTTCCTTTACAACATGATAAGGGTCCGCCAAACATCCGTCTATTTTACTTCATTGTTGAATTATTTGTTATCATATTAATCAGCTGGATTATATTGATAATATGACGGACCTTATCTTAAGTTTACGCTCTTTATTTCTGCTATATGATGTCTCTAATTTTAGCTGGTATACATCCTGGTACTAATGCATTTTTCTAGTATTTTTTTCTTTCAATTTTTATCGATCAAATAAAACATAATTACAAAAATCAAAACAATAATGACAATGTATTTACACGACTACACAAGGCAGCATTGAAAATTTGCTAGTAATTTTTGGTGCCATGGGATATTTCTCGTCAAATCATTCTGTACTTGGTAATTCATTTATTTTCCAAACCATAGCTTTTGAAACAGTGAATTATTATCAAACAACATAGCCTGCTTATTTATAATTGGTGTCTAATTTAATGGTTATATTGCCTGAGTGCTGCAAAACTAGATTAAAAATCAAGCGAAATATTTTCTCGCATTAGCAAAGATCTTTTTTTTCATACCTGTGCATGTTGATTAAAGGGATTGGGGAGGGAATGATATCATAGTATCATGTCTTTTTTTTTGAATACATGTGCACGTAGATACCACGTTAAATTAGAAGTTATCAAACACGTTCTTTATTACACAATCGGATATCATTGAATTAAGTATCACGAGTATTTCCTTTGTGAAAATAGGTCTTTGAACTGGATTTCAAGAGCAATAATATTCGTGGGAACCTATTACACTTGAACTAAAACTAGTCCCTAAAGTGACAACACCGGGGATTCGTAATGGGCCATTAACACGAATTCATCGTTTCGCGTCAGTCATGGGAACCCGAAAATGGAATAAAAACAACAGATGTCTCAATGTTCATATTTATTTAAAAATGTTCTTATGTCATGAAATACAAATATCTGAAATACACATAATAAACAGCTTCTTACTTTTATCATGTTTATTGAGTCAGACATACACGAAACAAGGCCATTTCAAGGCTTATTTTAGTATTTCTTAGTTACTTTAAAAATATTTTTGAAATCATAATTGTCTTACGATTTCATATAATATGTCCTGTAAGAGATTTGAAAAGATTTTGGAAATTTTAAAAAAGGACAACCCTCAATCTCAAAACAAAAACAAAAGCAAAAACATCTAGTGTCTAGACTTAACCCGAAACTATGATCCCATTCCACGTGGCCTGAAGTAAAATTTCATTTATAAAAGTGTAACTGTCATTGGAGGTCAATGCTGAATTAATAAAAAAAAGAGCAACGACTCTTTTGGGGGCAGTGAAGGACATAGGGCCTTATATAACCCGGAGCGATCAGCTGTTAAAGTATTGCAAGTGGCTGACCGAATTCTAACAATGTCATGTTCAAAACAACTTCATATTTCACATCCCGTATTAATATTCCCAAAAGCTATTACCAACGTGGGATTCTTGCTAGGCCTAATATTTCCTTGGTTATTTTAGTCGGGTTTAGAAAAAAAGGGAATTTGACTAGCTTAATGATATATATATATTTTCAGACGATATACACTTTATTCCAAAATAGAAAGAAATTTCGTTCCACTCTCTTTTGCTCTCGAATAAAACACAGTTTCTGACAATAATTGGAAGACGATCACGGCCTAATAAACACACCGGTTTCATCTTTCAAAACATATTTCTATACCTAAGTTACAGCTTTCAAAAACTCCAGAATGGATGTGGGCGATATAAGACCACTATTATTATTATTGTTATTATTATTGTTATTATTATAGTAGTAGTAGTAGTAGAAGTAGTAGTAGTAGTAGTAGAAGTAGTAGTAGTAGTAGTAGTAGTAGTAGTAGTAGTAGTAGTAATAGTAGTAGTAGTAGTAGTAGTAGTAGTAGTAGTAGTAGTAGTAGTAGTAGTAGTAGTAGTAGAAGTAGTAGTAGTAGTAATAGTATCATTATTATCATTATTCATTATCACTATCATAATTATTTGTTATCATGTGCAGGGCATTAAATAAAAAGAGTGTTTAGTAATTTACTGACGGGATTTACACTGGGTGAATATAAGATCAATCAACCGATGCAATGTTCTATCTGCATCTTTCTGTAAAACGTTTATGTTTTTCTTGTTTTCAAGAACATATCAACACTATCGCTCAGCAATCCTTCCGTTTATTCTCTTTTTTGTAGATAAAATATGAATACAAAGAAATAAACCAATGGTGTGGGAGGAGTATATTTTGCAAATTGGACTTCGAGGAGTAGGCCTACATTCAGAGTGCATCATGAATACGCATCATCAGTACGTTGAGGGATGGAAAGAAATGCGCATAATTACATGCAAGAAAACCGCGTCTGAAGTTACTACATTGCTTCAAGGTTTTGTTTGAAATCTACTAATCTAAATATCTACTCCCGCCCGATGAGGGACTCGAACCCGCGACTCTCAGATTTAAAAGTCTGATTCTCTACCAACTGAGCTAACCGGGCTCTAGTGGCACATATAATAATTCTAATTGTGTCTAGACTACAAAACTAGTGAGCTGAAATACCCTGACTCCCATTTTATGCTCGAACAATGTACAATATTTTGGTGCGGTTATCGAATTTCTAAGATCATGATACTGAACTAAAAGGAAAGGGTTTTGATGCAGACGTGCCCCCGTTATTCCATGGATATCGCCATTGTTCCCCTTTCTAACAAAAAGTACCTTCCCCTTTTGAAATCAAAACCAAGAAATCAAACCTCCATTTTTAATGATAAACCCTTTTTAGGGGGGGGGGGTTCTCTACATACCTCCCTCTTTAAATTTACTGGATCCAACAGATGTAAATGTCTTCGACGATGGGTTATCATCTCGTTGATTTGTATACGTAATTATTTAGGCGGGCGCGGATCCAATGAGGGCCGAATGAGCCTTACCCACCCCTTCCCCCTTGAAAGAGTGAGAGGTGGAGAGAGAGAGATGAAGGGGGAAAAGAAAAGGAAAAGAAAAACATAAGAAAATTGAAGAGGGGAACAAAGAGTAAAAGAAATCCTGCTAATACGACCCTGCACCCCACCCCCATGGGAAGATAGCCAAGTGGGAAAAGGAAACACACATGCATTTTCAGAGTCAGGGCAGAAACGGCCTCGCTGCTTGCTTACCATTCAAGTAATAAAGAGATAGCAAGGAAATGGAAAAGTAAAAGAAGGTAAAGGACGAAAAAGAGACAGAAATATTATGTGAGATACGGCGTCCTGTTCGTCATTAGATCCCGTATTTAGGTCTCAATATAAAAATTAAACTTGCGCTTCGCGCTTGTATTTTTCTTTTTTACTGCTTAAGAAATGCGTCAAATTCTAATAAGTGAGCCTATAATATCATGAAGTAATCAATTCACATGCATGTTCTTATGTTGTGAATTAACGTTTATGATGCTAAGTTTAAGTCGTCAAAAACAAAGCTCTCAAAAGTTTTGCATTGAATGATGATTTCATGAAAATTAGAACCCATCGCCCGATCAGGGACTCGAACCCACGACCCTCAGATGCTCTACCGACTGAGCTAACCGGGCTTGAGTTAGGTTAATATGACAATGGGTCAAATTCCAATAAGTGAGCCGATAATGTCATTAAGTAATCAATTCACATGTTCTTATGTTGTGAATTGCTTAATCGTAAAGACAAACAGTGTCCGATTGTTCCAAAAACAAGGAAATTCCCAATATATTAACTTTTTTAAACTTAGAGAGCTTCACAATGAATATATCTATAATGATTTAAACTTTTTATAATTCAATTCATGATCTGAGACGAAATGAATGCGAAATTTTAGATTGAAACAGATGGATGTTTATAAAGATAAGATGTTAAAAAAATCAAACAATTTCCGATAGTTTTGCATATCATGTTTTTCATGAAAAATGATAAACATCGCCCGATGAGGGACTCGAACCCGCGACCCTCAGATTAAAAGTCTGATGCTCTACCGACTGAGCTAACCGGGCTTGGGTTAATTTGTCATTAACCTGGGTAAAATTCAAATAAGCCAATTATATCATAAAGTAATTAATTTAAATATTTATCATGTTTTGAGGTATTAAATCGCAAAAAGACTACTATAATCTGTAAGATGGTTTGTCTCTCATAACGAACTGTGAAAAATAACCAGTATTATTTTGTTTAGATTTGTCGTTCAATGAAGAACTTTTAATTATAAAGTCTGCAATACTTACCTTTCACTATTTCTTCATTAAGCGCATAAGGATATGCTATGCTATGTGTGATGCGCTTTACAAGAATTGAGCGTTATTATTATTATTACAATAATTTAGATTATTTGGTATTTCATTATTTACAATACTCTCATACATTTCTTCCAAATAATGAGTTCGAAGCAAATTTACAGAGTTTTTACAACGAAATTAAAAATACATGAAGATTAGAATTAGATGTCAAAAAAGTAAAATGCATTCGAAAACGTTGCATTGTTTCATAATTTCCATGAAAATGGTAACCATCGCCCGATGAGGGACTCGAACCCCTGACCCTCAGATTAAAAGTCTGATGCTCTACCGACTGAGTTAACCGGGCTGGAGATAGTTATGTATCAACATGACTCAAATTCTAATAAGTGATCTAATGATGTCCTTGATTCATTAGTTCACATTTTCTTATCTTTTTAAAATATTTAATCGCAAAATATACCTACAAATCAAATATACATATACTTTGTTTCATGAAAAAAAATTGTTCATGGAACATTAGATACAGAGCCTATAATTATTAAATCTCCAGTAATAAGTACTATCTTTCAAATAATGAGTTGAGCCGAATTTTTTGAATAAAATATACAAGCATTTATCAAGATTCGTTATCGAAAAAGATAAAGCATTTGGAAGTTTTGCATACATAAATAAAATGTAGATTACATTAAGACGTCAAAAACGTAAAAGGCTTGGATCAAATCTTTCATGAAAATGGTAACCATCGCCCGATGAGGGACTCGAACCCGCGACCCTCAGATTAAAAGTCTGATGCTCTACCGACTGAGCTAACGGGGCTTGAGTTGGTTGTGTATTAATATGACTCAAATTCTAATTAGTGAGCTAATGAGTTCACATTGTTTTTTTTATATTTAATCGCAAAACTTACCTATGAAATCTAAAATAGCGATCGATTGTTTCATGAAAAATACAATTTGTTCATGGAACATTAAATAAAGAGCCTCTCAGTCATTAAATCTCAACTAATAAGTATCATAATTCAAATAATGAGTTGAGGCGAATTCTTAGAATGAAAAATATGAACATTGTTTTTATCAAGACTTGATATCGAAAAAGATAAGACATTTGAAACTTTTGCATTGTATAAACGAAATGTAGATTAGATTTAGATGTCAAAAACGTAAAAGGCTTGTATCAAAACTTTCTTGAAAATGGTAACCATCGCCCGATGAGGGACTTGAACCCGCGACCCTCAGATTAAAAGTCTGATGCTCTACCGACTGAGCTAACCGGGCTTGTTGTATTGATATATTTCAAAAGGATCGAATTCAGATAAGTGAGCCAATTATGTCATTAAGTTATTAATTTACAGATTCTTATGTTTTGAAATATTTCATCGGAAACAGTCATATACTAACAATAATCCAAAACATGGATCAACTCTTCTGAACAATAAAGATTGCATGTATTCGTTTAGACTTGTCACTCAACAAAGGTCTTCTGAAATATTAGTTCTATATATATCAATGTCAATTATTTGGTATTTCATTTTTTATAATGCTTTAACGTTTCGTATACAAAAGTTAAGGCCAATGAATAGAGTGTTTGCAATAAGAAAGCTCGAAATTTATCATGACTATGTTTAGATGTCAAAAACTCAAAAGGCTTTGGAAGTTCTAGCATGCTCTTCGTAAAGAAAAAAAAAATACTAACCATCGCCCGATGAGGGACTCGAACCCGCGACCCTCAGATTAAAAGTCTGATGCTCTACCGACTGAGCTAACCGGGCTTGAGATAGTTATGTATCTACATGACTCGAATTATAATAAGTGATCTAATGATGTCCTTGATTCAATAGTTCACAGTTTCTTATCTTTTTGAAATATTTAATCGCAAAATTTACCTACAAATCTAAGATACAGATACATTGTTTCATGAAAAAAATTGTTCATGGAACATTAAATACAGAGCCTATCAATTATTAAATCTCCAGTAATAAGTATTATATTTTAAATAATGAGTTGAGCCGAATTTTTAGAATAAAATATACAAGCATTTATCAAGATTCGTTATCAAAAAGATAAAGCATTTGGAAGTTTTGCATTGTACAAACGAAATGTAGATTAGATTTAGATGTCAAAAACGTAAAAGGCTTGTATCAAAACTTTCTTGAAAATGGTAACCATCGCCCGATGAGGGACTTGAACCCGCGACCCTCAGATTAAAAGTCTGATGCTCTACCGACTGAGCTAACCGGGCTTGAGATAGTTATGTATCAACATGACTCAAATTCTAATAAGTGATCTAATGATGTCATTGATTCATTAGTTCACATTTTCTTATCTTTTTAAAATATTTAATCGCAAAATATACCAACAAATCATACAGATACATTGTTTCATGAAAAAAAATTGTTCATGGAACATTGAATACAGAGCCTATCAATTATTAAATCTCCAGTAATAAGTATTATATTTTAAATAATGAGTTGAGCCGAATTTGTTGAATAAAATATACAAGTACTTATCAAGATTCGTTATCGAAAAAGATAAAGCATTTGGAAGTTTTGCATACATAAATAAAATGAAGATTACATTAAGACGTCAAAAAGCTTACACGTAAAAGGCTGTATCAAATCTTTCATGAAAATGGTTACCATCGCCCGATGAGGGACTCGAACCCGCGACCCTCAGATTAAAAGTCTGATGCTCTACCGACTGAGCTAACGGGGCTTGAGTTGGTTGTGTATTAATATGACTCAAATTCTAATTAGTGAGCTAATGAGTTCACATTTTTTTTTTATATTTAATCGCAAAACTTACCTATGAAATCTAAAATAGCGATCGATTGTTTCATGAAAAATACAATTTGTTCATGGAACATTAAATAAAGAGCCTCTCAGTCATTAAATCTCAACTAATAAGTATCATAATTCAAATAATGAGTTGAGGCGAATTCTTAGAATGAAAAATATGAACATTGTTTTTATCAAGACTTGATATCGAAAAAGATAAGACATTTGAAACTTTTGCATTGTATAAACGAAATGTAGATTAGATTTAGATGTCAAAAACGTAAAAGGCTTGTATCAAAACTTTCTTGAAAATGGTAACCATCGCCCGATGAGGGACTTGAACCCGCGACCCTCAGATTAAAAGTCTGATGCTCTACCGACTGAGCTAACCGGGCTTATTGTATTGATATAATATTTCAAAAGGATCGAATTCAGATAAGTGAGCCAATTATGTCATTAAGTTACTAATTTACAGATTCTTATGTTTTGAAATATTTCATCGGAAACAGTCATATACTAACAATAATCTAAAACATGGATTAACTCTTCTGAACAATAAAGATTGCATGTATTCGTTTAGACTTGTCACTCAACAAAGGTCTTCTGAATTATTAATTCTATATACATCAATGTCAATTATTTGGTATTTCATTTTTTATAATGCTTTAACATTTCGTATACAAAAGTTAAGGCTAATGAATAGAGTGTTTGCAATAAGAAAGCTCAAAATTTATTATGACTATGTTTAGATGTCAAAAACTCAAAAGGCTTTGGAAGTTCTAGCATGCTCTTCGTAAAGAAAAAAAATACTAACCATCGCCCGATGAGGGACTCGAACCCGCGACCCTCAGATTAAAAGTCTGATGCTCTACCGACTGAGCTAACCGGGCTTGAGATAGTTATGTATCAACATGACTCAAATTCTAATAAGTGATCTAATGATGTCCTTGATTCATTAGTTCACAGTTTCTTATTTTTTTAAAATATTTAATCGCAAAATTTACCTGCAAATCTAAGATACAGATAAATTGTTTCATGAAAAAAAATTGTTCATGGAACATTAAATACAGAGCCTATCAATTATTAAATCTCCAGTAATAAGTATTATATTTTAAATAATGAGTTGAGCCGAATTTTTAGAATAAAATATACAAGCATTTATCAAGATTCGTTATCGAAAAAGATAAAGCATTTGGAAGTTTTGCATTGTACAAACGAAATGTAGATTAGATTTAGATGTCAAAAACGTAAAAGGCTTGTATCAAAACTTTCTTGAAAATGGTAACCATCGCCCGATGAGGGACTTGAACCCGCGACCCTCAGATTAAAAGTCTGATGCTCTACCGACTGAGCTAACCGGGCTTGTTGTATTGATATATTTCAAAAGGATCGAATTCAGATAAGTGAGCCAATTATGTCATTAAGTAATTAATTTACAGATTCTTATGTTTTGAAATATTTCATCGGAAACAGTCATATACTAACAATAATCTAAAACATGGATTAACTCTTCTGAACAATAAAGATTGCATGTATTCGTTTAGACTTGTCACTCAACAAAGGTCTTCTGAATTATTAATTCTATATACATCAATGTCAATTATTTGGTATTTCATTTTTTATAATGCTTTAACATTTCGTATACAAAAGTTTAGGCTAATGAATAGAGTGTTTGCAATAAGAAAGCTCAAAATTTATTATGACTATGTTTAGATGTCAAAAACTCAAAAGGCTTTGGAAGTTCTAGCATGCTCTTCGTAAAGAAAAAAAATACTAACCATCGCCCGATGAGGGACTCGAACCCGCGACCCTCAGATTAAAAGTCTGATGCTCTACCGACTGAGCTAACCGGGCTTGAGATAGTTATGTATCAACATGACTCAAATTCTAATAAGTGATCTAATGATGTCCTTGATTCATTAGTTCACAGTTTCTTATTTTTTTTAAATATTTAATCGCAAAATTTACCTGCAAATCTAAGATACAGATAAATTGTTTCATGAAAAAAAATTGTTCATGGAACATTAAATACAGAGCCTATCAATTATTAAATCTCCAGTAATAAGTATCATAATTCAAATAATGAGTTGAGGCGAATTCTTAGAATAAAATATACAAGCATTTATCAAGATTCGTTATCGAAAAAGATAAAGCATTTGGAAGTTTTGCATTGTACAAACGAAATGTAGATTAGATTTAGATGTCAAAAACGTAAAAGGCTTGTATCAAAACTTTCTTGAAAATGGTAACCATCGCCCGATGAGGGACTTGAACCCGCGACCCTCAGATTAAAAGTCTGATGCTCTACCGACTGAGCTAACCGGGCTTGTTGTATTGATATATTTCAAAAGGATCGAATTCAGATAAGTGAGCCAATTATGTCATTAAGTTATTAATTTACAGATTCTTATGTTTTGAAATATTTCATCGGAAACAGTCATATACTAACAGTAATCTAAAACATGGATGGCATTATCGTGATAAAGGGAACCACGGTATTCTGAAAGCTCAATTAGCGGTCGATTAGCGCTCAATTAGCATTTTGGTATTCTGAAAAGTCACTTAAGTGCCCCTTTCCTTATTTGGCAGGGTTGCGTTGCGCGCACTTGCAATAGTACGCGTTATGACCGCGCGAAGACTTAATTGAGTAGTTACGAGACTTTTGGTATTCTGAAAAGTCTCTTAGCGCTCAATTAGCGGACTTTCCAGTGAGGAAAGATAATGGTGATAAGAGGTCCATTAAGTCTCATCATATCTTGCTAAATGTGGCTTTCATTTCGTATAAATATCATCAAATCGGTTTAATACTAGGAGGAAGGAAGAGAATAAAGGAGAGAGCTAAAAGGGGAATAGAATAAAGGGGGAAAATGTGGTATATAGAAACAAGTAACATAAGGATTAGGGACTATATTTGGTAATAAAGAAATTAGAAAAGGGGAAAAAGGAGACAGAAATTGTGTACTTATAGGGAAAATATGCCTTTTATTTTGCTATATTTTCTTTTATTATTAGCTTCATAAACTATTATGTGTTTTTGCTTACTTTTTTGACATTAATGAAATTGCCAAATCTCGGTAGATGCAGCAATGTGCAGGGGTGAATTAAACCTTGTTAAAAATAAGCATAGACCCCTTTAATATTTAAACGAATATAGAATAAAATACAAAAGAAAAAAATAACGAGTGATGCCATCGTTTTCCCCACCTATAAAAACCTATAAATGTCATAACGTTTGTACGTTTTTTAATAAAATTTCGGCTTTCTTTGTAAATAATGCTTGTTTGATTTTTAAAATATGTTTATTCCCATTTGTTGGAGAAGATTTCTCATATAAATGAAAAGTATGTAGTTTTTAATATAAGTAGGAATTAAGTTAAAGAAGAACCATGGCCCCGAGACGGAGGCAAATAAAATATTGTAAAAAAAAGAAAGAAACCTACAAATGGATTCAAATAGGGGATGTGAAAATCAGAACGCGTTCGAAAAAAGGGGAAAAGAACAAAGGTACAATAAATGAGAGAGAAAGTGAAAAGACAACAGGTAATTTCAACAACATAACGAACCTCTAATCTCCGATGCAAATGCTTTAGCATTTCAGCAAAAATTCTTTTTATCAAGATCGTGGTGCAGCGCACCTGCAGCAGCCGGGCGCTGCGCTGTAAGCAAAAGGCTGCAAGGCAACAAATTGAAGAGACACTGCGCGCCAGTAGAAAAATTTACGTTGTAAGAGCGCATTTTATTGGCTAATTCGGCTCAGTAGGGGAGTGGCCTAAAGGGAGTTAATTGAGCGCTAATAGAGTTTTCAGAATACGAATTTGGAGGTACATTAGCGCTCCATTAAATGGGTAACTTAAAAGGATATTTAAGTGGAAACTTACGAGACTTTTCAGAATACCCCCCCAGGGCTTTATTCAGTCACACGCACGGTTCCTTATTTCCACCTCCATTCACTTTGTACACAAGTGCGCGTACGCAAATCTACGAGTGGTTCCCAAAACCACGATTTGGCCACGTGGATTAAAAGAGGGTAGAGGTTATTTTATCTCTGCGACGTTGATTTCACCAGTATTTCTTGGTGAATTAACCCCAAATGGTGACATGAAAATGAAGAAAAATTATATACTTATTGAGAATAACACATTAACTTTGTTCCAGTACAATCAGAGAGTATTTCCTAAGACTTTTCTTTACTAATATTGTCTTTGAAATGATGTTTGAAAAGATGCGATATAGACTTCGAAAAAAGATGAGAGTATTGTCATTTTTGTTAAAAAGAAATCTCCGTAAAGACGCGCAAGCGTATAGTGCAAGCGTATTTGAAGTCAATAAATTGACGCAATCTGGCCCCTTTGCCACACCTCCTGGCGGAATGGATTTCAATTGGTTGAGTGATATGAGAGAGCTATAAAAGCGTGTTTCTAATTGGATATTGATTAAAAAAATAGGTGTGTCTTACAGAGATAAAATGAAGATAAAATGGTTCTCAGAATACCAATTCGGAGAGATTTTAAGGGTATTTTATCTCACTGATTTTAAGGGAGATAAAATATTTTATTTTATCTGAGATAAAATGGATCTCAGAATACCACCCCTGAACAATAGAATGACCAAGCCAGAACAAAAGGAGAACAATAGATTCACTGGACCATTTCCTTTGTTCTTGCTCGAGTGTAAAATCAAGTGTAAATCATGCTCACATGCTGACTGGGTCTGTACGTGTCGTGCGGGACATTTAGAGAACATTTGATAGTTTTTTTACAAGAAAAAAATTAAAAATATTTCAGTAACTATAGGTGATCATCAAGTACTACCAGAGTGTTAGGAAAACCAAGACTTAACATGACTTGAATTCACATCCTGTATAATACAGATTTAAAATAGTAATGTGTCGTACGGACGCAGAAAAAGTGGCTTTTTTATAAACCTCAAGTTTGTACACAAAAGTGTGTGAGTTGGGCAGAAAAATTTCATAGAAACTGAACTCAAATTGACATTCAATTACCCAAGAGCAAACACATCTATAAAAGAAAGCAAAATAAACATTCATGAATAAATAAAGCAAATTATAATTTTCGAGAACATTGTGGCGTACGGGACATTCAAAATGGGTCGTACGGGACATCTCTAAATTGAAGCCAAATTTTCTTACTTTATGTCTCTTTGACTTCTTCAATCACATTATTTGGCTGATGATAATGAGTGACAAGTCTAAACGAATATTGATTGATTGATTGATTTTATTTGGCAAGTCACCATAACATATATACAGTAGCATTAAAACAACAGGCTTGCACAGGATGACCCACGAAAGCTCGAAAGCTTATTTCCAGTGGGGTCCTGAATTAAGATAATAAAATGGTTCAATTATACTATTTACATATTAAAAATGAAGGAAAAAAATCAGAATTTAGTATTACCAATAAATAATATATATAGACAATAAATTAGATATATACAAGAATATAACGAAGAAGAAAAAGAAGGAGAAGGAGAAGGAAGAGGAGCAACAGAAGAATAATGGGGACGAGTAGAAGGAGACGGAAGAAACTGATAACGAAGGAAAATAAATAAGGAGAAGAACAACAGCAAAAACGGTGACGACAATAACAACACGAAGAGGAGAATAGGAAGAGATAAAAGAAATAGAAATAGAAGAAAGAACATATCGAAGCTTCAATCACACTATGTAAAATACATAATAATACCTGGTAGAGAAGAGAAAAGACCTAGGTCAGTATTCAGGCTTAATCAACCGTATAACATGTCATTTGCATCTTCTTTTTGACTCTCAAGTGAAAGATATTCTTTCAATTTCCTCTTAAAATGCAAAAAGTTTCCTATTTCCTTTATATAATTGGGAAGGGAATTCCAATGTTTTATAGCATTGTAATAAAAAGAGTTACCAATACTCCCTATCCTTTCTGGTAAGCAAAAGTTGAAATGGCTGTTTCTTGTATTATAGTTATGTATTTCGGTAACGAGATTAAAGTTTGATCCAATGTAATGGTTCGATCTATTGTGATAGATTTTATGCACGTGGTGCAAAATAAGCTGCTTTGATCTTTTGTTGACTTCAAGAAAACCTGCTCCAGTGAGTTCGGTATAGCCAACATGGGTTCTGGGACCAGAACAGTTAATGAATCTAACAATTTTATTCTGTATAATTTTCACCTTCTTTTTATCGAGTTCGCTTATGCCACTATACCAAGCAGGGTTAGCATAGTCAAATAAACTCTGAATAAGTGCAAAACAGAGAATACGCCTTGCTTTTTGATCCATACAACTTTGATACCTGTACAAAAATTTCAAACATGCATTCGCCTTTTTTACGATTGATTCTACTAAAGATGAAAATGAAAGGGAGCTAGTCAACTCAATGCCTAAATACTTTACAGATTCTTTCCTCTGAATTATCTTATTATTGTATGATACTTCAAATTCAAATGAAGTTTTATGATTACTTTTAGAACAAAACAGAATGCTTTCGGTTTTGCCTAAGTGTAACGATAATCTATTATCAGTCATCCAATCGACACATGTAGACAGCTGTTCGCTAAGTTTTTCCTCAACAAATTTTGGGTTGGAATTTGAACAAAGTAGTACGCTATCATCTGCATACAATAATAATTTACAGCCAGCTTTTATACAAATAGACATGTCATTGATATAAGTTGAAAATAGGATTGGGCCTAAAATACTTCCCTGTGGAACTCCACACGTTATAGGTATATGTTTGGAACGAATATCGCGAATAGCCACTACTTGATGTCGATTCGACAAGTAGGATTTGAACCATGCTACAGTAGCCTGGTTAAAACCCAATATTTGTAATTTTTTCAATAAGATGCCGTGATTAACTGTATCAAATGCTTTTTGAAGATCTAGAAGTACCATCCCAACGAATTGTCCCTTAGAAATATTTGTTCTCAGATAATCAGTCAAGTGAATAAGGCATGTCTCGGTCGAATAGTCATGTCGAAAACCTGACTGATATTCGTAAATCATATTAGTTTCTTTAAAATATTTTTCGATCTGAACACATACCGCCTTTTCAAGAATTTTGGATACTATGCTTAAAACACTGATAGGTCTATAGTTTTCAACAGCAGTTTTATCTTTCTTCTTATGAATAGGAGTTACTTTTGCAATTTTCAAATCCTCTGGGAAAGTGCTAGTAAAGATAGATAGATTTATCAAGAAATTTAATGGTTTGTACAAACTCTTTGCTCCTTCTTTTAGAAATTTAGCAGGTATCAAATCTAAACCAGTGCTTTTTGATACATTTAATTTACGCAACTCATTAAAAATGAATTGATCACTAACAGGTAATAATTCAAATTTATCTTGGCTTATATTTTTTTTTTCATAAAATTCACGAATCTTTTCACTGTCTGCACTAAAAATGTCTTTGCAAGATGGAAGTTTATCTACCAACGTAGCTGCGACATTTGTAAAATAGGAATTGAATTCATTGGAAATAGTTATCTTATCATGACATAATTCTCCATCAATTGAAACGACTAATTCTTGGTCCTTTCCATTTTTCTTTTTTAATCCCAAACTTTTTAGATTCTGCCAAAGTCTTTTAGAATCATTTTTATTTTCTTCTATTTTATTTTGTAGGTACTCTAATTTGGCCTTTTTCACCTCTCTTTGAACCATA
Source organism: Lytechinus variegatus (assembly GCF_018143015.1). Lineage (NCBI taxonomy): Eukaryota > Metazoa > Echinodermata > Echinoidea > Temnopleuroida > Toxopneustidae > Lytechinus > Lytechinus variegatus. The sequence goes on along the minus strand of NC_054743.1, from coordinate 23,488,524 downwards.
TTTCTTAATTTCATGTATCTTTTGGAAAGCGTGTCATAATCCTGATCGCTTAGATTTTTCTTCATTTTTCTATACGCCACATTTCTTTCTCGAATAAGACAAATAATATCTTTAGTCATCCTGTTTTCTGATCTCTGTTTAATTCTAATCCGTTTTTGAGGCGCTATCATATTCAACGTTGAAATAAAAGTATTTATACATGCAATCTTTATTGTTCAGAAGAGTTAATCCATGTTTTAGATTATTGTTAGTATATGACTGTTTCCGATGAAATATTTCAAAACATAAGAATCTGTAAATTAATTACTTAATGACATAATCGGCTCACTTATCTGAATTCGATCCTTTTGAAATATTATATCAATACAACAAGCCCGGTTAGCTCAGTCGGTAGAGCATCAGACTTTTAATCTGAGGGTCGCGGGTTCAAGTCCCTCATCGGGCGATGGTTACCATTTTCAAGAAAGTTTTAATACAAGCCTTTTACGTTTTTGACATCTCAATCTAATCTACATTTCGTTTATACAATGCAAAAGTTTCAAATGTCTTATCTTTTTCGATATCAAGTCTTGATAAAAACAATGTTCATATTTTTCATTCTAAGAATTCGCCTCAACTCATTATTTGAATTATGATACTTATTAGTTGAGATTTAATGACTGAGAGGCTCTTTATTTAATGTTCCATGAACAAATTGTATTTTTCATGAAACAATCGATCGCTATTTTAGATTTCATAGGTAAGTTTTGCGATTAAATATTAAAAAAAAACAATGTGAACTCATTAGCTCACTAATTAGAATTTGAGTCATATTAATACACAACCAACTCAAGCCCCGTTAGCTCAGTCGGTAGAGCATCAGACTTTTAATCTGAGGGTCGCGGGTTCGAGTCCCTCATCGGGCGATGGTAACCATTTTCATGAAAGATTTGATACAAGCCTTTTACGTTTTTGACGTCTTAATGTAATCTACATTTTATTTATGCAATGCAAAACTTCCAAATGCTTTATCTTTTTAGATAACGAATCTTGATAAATGCTTGTATATTTTATTCTAAAAATTCGGCTCAACTCATTATTTGAAATATAATACTTATTACTGGAGATTTAATAATTTATAGGCTCTGTATTTAATGTTCCATGAACAAATTTTTTTTCATGAAACAATGTATCTGTATCTTAGATTTGTAGGTAAATTTTGCGATTAAATATTTTAAAAAGATAAGAAAATGTGAACTAATGAATCAAGGACATCATTAGATCACTTATTAGAATTTGAGTCATGTTGATACATAACTATCTCAAGCCCGGTTAGCTCAGTCGGTAGAGCATCAGACTTTTAATCTGAGGGTCGCGGGTTCGAGTCCCTCATCGGGCGATGGTTAGTATTTTTTTCTTTACGAAGAGCATGCTAGAACTTCCAAAGCATTTTGAGTTTTTGACATCTAAACATAGTCATAATAAATTTTGAGCTTTCTTATTGCAAACACTCTATTCATTAGCCTTAACTTTTGTATACGAAATGTTAAAGCATTATAAACAATGAAATACCAAATAATTGACATTGATGTATATAGAATTAATAATTCAGAAGACCTTTGTTGAGTGACAAGTCTAAACGAATACATACAATCTTTATTGTTCAGAAGAGTTAAGTTTATTTTATTTTTTCTTCAAAGTAACATGGGCGCAAGCACATCATCTGCGTTGCAATGGCCAGATACGCGATGGGTATGTGTACGCAGGCATTGTTCTGTTGCGTATCATCTGTAGATACGCAAGATAAAATTTATACGCAAGATAAAATCTAAAATTTTATCTGAGAGATAAAATCTCATCTCAGAATACCAATTTCATTTTAAGAGATAAAATAAAATATTTTAAAGATAAAATGACCTCAGAATACCACCCCTGGACTCGAGTGTAAATTCGAGTGTAAACTATGCTCAAAGATTGCTGACTGCCACTGTATGGAATCACCCATTTGTATAAAGACTATCCTAATACACGTGGTAATTTCGAGCAGATGGAGGGGCTCAATGATACCTAAAAACGACAACATATTTACTGACATAGCAACGACCCTCGCTTTTTACATAACCTGTTGAATGTGTTTTTGCTGTTGTTATGGCCTTTATGACCGCCATACTACAATGCTTTCAATTCAAATCCTTCGTAGGTTTAATGACAGAGGACTCCCTTTGTTAGAACGTTCCCTGGATTTCAGTTCTTCTTTGATAAAGGTCTGGTCCCACTGGCTGACGGACACAAAACGTATTCATAACGGATACAATGGGCAAGCAAAATTTCGGGGTGCTTTCATCCGTTTACATCCGCTCCCAGACAATGGACACAACAATGAAATCAGAGTGGACGGATGCTCGATGGATGTAGAGCGTAAAGAGTACACAACGGATACATAACGTTTCACGGAGAATGGCAAGATTCTTGTCCGTTTTACATTCTCTCTGCATCCGTAAGTGCAGTGGGACCAAGTCTTTACATCATGGGCCTTAATATGTCACATCTCAGTTATTTTCAATGTTCTTGACATTCATGATTATTCAATACAGAGAAGGCGTGGACCATTGCAATCGGAGATTTTGGTGTCAACCTTGAGTATCTGTAAGTATTATCATCAATGAAAGTTCAATTTCAAAACTAATAAAGAGCAAACTGCTGATTTGTTAATACCTAGTACTCACTGTCACGATTTACGCCATGATTTAAACTGCGTACTAAATCATGAAGTGATCGTAGTGATTTCATCAGATCATATCAGATAAGCCATTGCAATCGTATTGATCGTTGAAAAAAGTGAGTGGTTTAGAAATTTCCGCGATCATATACGAAAGGCCAATCGTGGCGGTTTTATGACATTTAATCTGGCGACAACTGCTCCGATGTAAAATCCGCACGTTAATTGAAGAAATAGTATTTCCTATTGATATTCAGACAAACCAGTTTCAGGGCTTGCACATTGCCCTAGGAACGGTTTTCTGTTTTTCTCTGGCTTAAATTTGAAAAGCAAAAAATAAATAAATAAATATATGAATAAATAGATAAATAAATAAAATACAAAATAAAAGACAAAATAATGTCTTTCACTACAAAATGAAGGTGATTTTGGTGCAAGAAAAATTAGATAAGCTAAAAAAAAGGTCACTAAAAATGAAGATCATTTTCCGTAAGTTATTTAGCATACGTACCAGATATCAAGGGGTGCTGCCTATAGTAAATAACATACGCAGCACCCCCAAAGGTAAAATTTGGGGGTGCTTTAGCACCCTCAGCAACCCGCTTCCCAGGGCCATGGGCTTGCACCACTTCTGAATATGCATGTTCTGATTATACTTTTTCCGGATGGTGTCTCGTATAGTTTTTGTAAATCGTGGGCGATTCCTACAGACCTACCAGCTAAAGTTGAAAGAAGATTTAATAAATTCTCAATTTCAAAAGGCACGTGAATGATAAATTGAATATTTTCAAACATTGATAACTGTTGGAAAGTATATGGGAAATGCACTACCATAAGACGCGGAGATGACGGTTATAGCATCAGAAAGGTGTGCCAGTTAGTGTTAATCCTTTCATTTTGATTACACCTGTTGTTGATTGTTATCTATCCCCTTCTCAGGGACGAGGCGTCTTATCAGATTAAAGGATACAACATTGATGTGGTCGAAGCAGGTATGATATGACCCCCCCCCCCTCCCCTTTCCCTCGAACCTGCAAGCACGCTAACCTATTTAGGATTTAAATTAAATAAAAAAGAGATAGTCATTGGGTTTTAAACTTTTGAAGTATTTTGCAAAACGCCCGGAACGATTCTCGTATATTTTGGCATGAATACGCAATAAGCGAGTTAATGAACTCATATCCACTCGTTCTTTTTACTGGATTTCATTCTATTTAATTAGTTATCTTGGGTTAACGATAAAATGTATGTTTATTTGTCTATTTTTGGTTGTTGTTCAAGCCCTTCTCTGCCAAGGGGATATAAATAAGTTTGTAAAATGTATAATATACCATTTGCAACACAAAAACAGGACTTTGCGCAGTCTGTATATCCGGTAAATTCGGTAATTTCCCTTCATGAATATGAATGATTTGTGGATAAACGCCATAATAATTCTGAAGATATGTTGCGTTGTCACTGTTTTTCGGCTGTTTTAAAGTGGATCTTGAATGCCTATTTCCTCCTATCCACATGATCCAGCCTGCGTATATGCCTTTTCACTTTATCCTACCTACCTAATTTTTCTCCCTCTCTGTCGTTCTGTTATGTATTTCAGCATTTTGTAATCAATATTAATGTTTTCAAGAGATATATTTTGATCATTTTTTTCCAGTCTGTCGGCTCGCTAATAAGACATGCGTTCTCATGAAGGACGTCAACCAACGGTGTTGGGATTCGGAACCAGGCCAGCAGGCACGGGGAGGAGAGGGATTGCTGTCCGGTTGGTACGATGCGTGCACAGGTGAGGTGGATGGGAAAGTGAATTTGGTAGTTAGTGTGACGACGACGGTAGGATGGCTAAGATAATAATCATAGTTACTGATCATAATGCTGGCACCACCGACAGTTTTATGTTTGATGTTGGTGATGATTACGGCTTGGGTGGCTGGGTGTTAATGAGTGTGGCATAGAGATCATGGTGCTGAACAGATGGTGGTGGTGAATAGATCCTGGAATTGATGATGGTTGTGAGGTTCATGGAGTCAATGATATGGTGATGGTGATGATGATGGTGATTATGATGGTGATGATGATGACGATAATGATGAAAATGGTGATAACGAATTATGGTAAATAGGATAATGATGATGACGATGATGATGGTGGTAATGATGATGACAATGGTAATAAAGATAACGATGGTGATGATAACGATGATAACGACGATGATAGTAACCTGACCTTCTTCTTTTCTGGCCTCGCTCTGACTCTCTTTCATTCCAGGTTGGGTTAAAACCTACCCCAGAAGTTTAACTTTTGACTTTACCCGAGCCTTTGTGAAAAGAAAGGACGTAGCCCTCTACGCTCCGAGATCATCGACCATCAACTTTCGTAATCTAACTGGACTCAATGTCGGCTTCATCGACGGATGGGCCTCGGATGAACATTGCTTAGCTAGATATGACGCTGATAGTATTTTGGTAATTACACTGATATTTCTCTTCCATGTCTACCGTGTGAGTAAAACAATCTTGACACCTCACAAATCCTCAATTAAAATAAGGAAAAAATATGCTGCTATATCGAACTGTGCAATGCAGGCGAGACTACTAGAGGCGTTCCACTTGGGTTTTAACCATATCCAGGCCGGGGGGGGGGGCTCTGCCCCCAACGTTTCGCGCAATATTTTCACCGTGCGAAATCTTTTGACCTCGCCACTCGCTGACGTTTTACTTTCAAGTCTTGCGCAACTTTAGAGACCAGGGGAGTGTTTCATGAAAGGACTTGTCGGACGTTTTATCCGACAAGTCCCATTTTATCCGACAGTTACCATAGTAACAGTGCCTTTCAGCCAATCAACATGCAGGGAAAGATGTCAGATCTGACAACTTGTCGGATGAAAATGTTGATGAAACACTCTTCAGGTTTGCGTCACCCGGGTACGCGTTTCAATATTACGCAACATTATGTAACTGCATGTCAGACCAAAATTGCTCAAAAACGTAATTTCGTGTACAAAGTCAATGCAAATTTTGTTTTCAACCAAAAGTCATAAATATATGATTATTTGTAGTATCCCTGTCCAAATGTAGTTATTTTATGCTGTTTATGGTCTCAGAAGAGTCCCCAACAATTTTCATTGAAAAAACAATGAAAAACAAAAGGTCCAAAAACAAAGAAATACATAAAAAATTGCAAAAAAAACTATGTAATACATAAGAAGTTGATCTGATATCGCAATTTTTTTTCATGTATACTTGCTTAATCGCTTAATGCAGAAAGTAATTGACGTGGCTGATGAGATTATTATATTAGGTGATTTGAACTGTGATGTTAGTACTTCGAAAGTAGATCATCTTGTTTATAGCTTGCAAACATTGATGTCCGGCTACTTTAACTTGTTGACATTCCTACCAGAATTACATCAGGCTAAAGTACAATAAGTGACCATATTTTTACCACTGATTCTGAAACCATTCAATGACTGGAGTATTTAGAACATTTTTGAGTGACCATTTTCTGGTCTTCACTGTATTTGGAAGCGATTCGCCTAAAAAGTTAGACAATTACATCGAATGGAGGAGTTTTAAGGACTTCAATTCAGAATCATTTTAACAAACTTTGTCACAATTATTTAGTATTTCATACAAAGGATGTGAATTATGCATGGGAATTATGGTATAATATGTTTATGAATGCCCCGTTCAAGAGAAAACGCGTTCGTAATAATCCATGTCCACGGATCACAGGAGGCTTAATTTCTTAAATGAATACTCGTGACTTTTTGCACAAGAAAGCCACAACTCACAGTCAAATGATATGGACTGCATATAGGCGTCTGCGAAATGTTATCACTCATAAAATCAAGGAAGGAAAAAGTGAGTTTATTCAGTTACAGATCACGCTGGAAACTCTGGCGCAATCTGGACAGTTCTTTAAAGTCTCTTAACCAAAAATCAGAACATTTGGAGCTTTATATAGGGAGTTAGAGGGAAAAAGTATGATTTCGCATACTAATTACGCATAAATTAGCATAATCACTAAAGAGCAAATTGCATGAAAAAATGCTATATAGTTTTGTAGACTATGTCCCAGACAATCTGTGTGCCAATTTTCGGCGCGATCACGCGGCCAACGGCCGAGTTCTCAAGGTGGGGGGGGGGGGCCTGGGAGGCCCCCGGCTAGATGAACCTCCGAAATACCCCGGCCTAGATAGGGTTAGGGTCCTATTAACTAAATCTTCATTCTTAGAAACTTGAAAAGGTGTAATAATCGAATAATGCAAGCGCGGGCTCAAAGTGAAAACTAGATATTCTAAGCATTTTTCGTAACCAGGAAGTCAATGAGTACCTTCTTAAACAATAATTGAAGCGCGAGCCAAAAATATTCATGATTTTCTAACCTAAAATGTATTACGTTTAACTTTAAAAAGGGCAATTCATTTTTAAAAAGGGGTACAATTCTTTTTAAATAAGGAACTTTCCATTTTGTATAAAGGGCATTTTTTAGGGGGGGGGGCAAGCGGCCCCTGCCCTCCCTTTCCGCCACCCCTGATTTGTGTACAAAACATAAAGAGAGTCTTTCACATAATCCGCCATTCTTTTGTTTTTTTTTAGCTTGTTTGCCATTTTAAGGATCCCCATAGGCAGTACAACGAGACCTTTAAAAACTTTCCTATTTCTTAACTAATATATTGATCCCCTCATTTTACTCTTTCCTCCCAGATAGATTCTCTCATTTGCTTTTTTGTTTCATTTTCTCATATAATAGGGTGCTAGCGTTCCATCTGATCGCATTCATCATTTTTCTACTGGACTCGAACTGATTCAAGCATTGACGAATGGCCAGGTAAGGACATCAAATTATTAGTACAAACAGCATAGGCGGCGGAAGCGGGTGGGACGTGTCCCCCCTAACTTTTAGGTGGGGGGGGGGGACGGTCCCCCTAATTTAGGGACCCCCTAATTTTTTTTTTGATAACCTTTTTTTTTTTTGCTTGTCAATTTTTTTCCAGCGTCCCCCCCTAAAGTCACGTGGACCCCCCTTAAAATTTAGGTTGATGACATTTTTTTTTCTTGGTTGTCAAAAATTTTGGTTAGTCACTCCTAAAATTTAGGTTAATAACCTTTTTTGGGGGGCGCTTGTCCAATTTTTTACCTGTGTCCATCCCGAAATTTCAGGTGAACACCCCCTAAATTTTTTGGCTTCCGCCGCCAATGACAAACAGTACCCCCTAATGCTGCAGTCACATTTTCCCTACAGTTTTGATTGCCGCCTAAAAAATAATCAGAGTGAATCACTCCAATAAATCGATATATTGACTAGAACATACACACACGCTCACATAGCAAAAATGATCTTAAAGGGCAAGTTCAACCCAGAAAAAAAATCGGATGTGAAGTAAGAAAGTTATGACATTTTAAAGTTTCGCTTATTTTTTTCACAAAACAGTTCTATGCGCAACTCAGGAGAGAGTTGATGATGTCACTCACTCACTATTTCTTTTGTTTTTATTGTTTTAATCAGGCGCGGATCCAAAGGGGGGGCCGAAGGGGCCTTGGCCCCCCCCCCCTTCGGCTAAAAAGAGAGAGGGAAAGAAAGAGAAAAAGAGGGGAAGAGGGGAAAGAAAAGAAGAAAGGAAGAAGGGAAGAAAAAAGAGAGGAAAAGGGGGGAAAGAAAAGAAGAAAAGGGAAGAGGGGGAAGGAAGGGAAGGAAGAGAAAGAGGAAAAGGGGAAAGAAAGAGAAGGAAAAAGAGAGGGAAAGGAAAAGGAGAAAAAAAGAGAGAGGGGAAAGGAAGAGAAGAAAAAGAGAGAGGAAAAAGTGGAAAGAAAAGGAAGAAGAGAAGAAAAGAGAGGGAGAGGTAGGAAAGAAGAGAAGAAAAAAGAGAGGGGAAAGAAAAGAAGAAGGGAAAGAAAAAAAAAGAGAAGAGGGGAAAGAAAGAAAGAGGAAGAGGGGGAAGGAAGAGAAGAAAAAAGGAGGGGAAGGGAGAAGAAAAAAGAGGAAGAGAGGGAAGAGAGAGGAAAACGAGAAAAAAGGAAAGAGAGGGAGAGGGAAGAAAGAAGAGGAAAAGAGAGAGAGAAGGGGGAAGAAAAGGGGAAAGGAAGAGAAGAAAAGGCGAAAAGAAGAGAAGAAAAGGGGAAAGGAAGACTAGAAAAGGGAGGGGAAGTGGAGGGGAAAGAGGGAGAGGGGAAAGAAAAGGAGAGGGAGGAAAGAACAAAAGAGAGGGGAAAGAAAAGAAGAAAAAAGGGGAAAAGAAGAGGGGAAAGAAAGAGAAAAAAGAGGAAGAGGGGGAAGGAAGAGAAGAAAAGGGAGGGGAGGGGGAGAAAAAAGAGGAAGAGGGTGAAAAGAGAGAGGAAGAGGGGAAAAGGAGAAAGAGGAAGAGCGAAGAAAGAAGAGAAGAAAAAAGAAAGACGGAAAGGGGAAAGAAGAGAAGAAAAGGGGAGAGGAAGAGGGGAAGGACGAGAAGAAAAAAAGAGGAAGAGGAGTAAAGAAAATGATATTTGAACCAAAAGAGCGCCGAAATGATGTTCGAAGGGATGCCAAAATGATGTAAGAACTGGGGGCCGAATTGAAGTTAGAACGGGGGGGGGGGCGAACTGATGATCAACCTACATGTAGGTTGCGCCGAATTGATATTCGAACTAGGGGCGCCAAATTGATACTCGAGCTAGGGGGGGGGGTGATATTCGAACTAGGGAAGGCAAATTGAGTTCGAAGGGATGCAAAAATGATGTTCGAACGGGGGGGGGGGGGCGAATTGATGATCGACCTACATGTAGGGGCGCCAAATTAATATTCAACTAGGGGCGCCAAATTGATGTTGGACCTACATATAGGGGCGCCGAATTGATATTCGAACTAGGAGGGCGCCGAAATGATGTTCGAAGTGGGGGCGCCAAATTGATACTCGAACTAGGGAGGGGGGCCGAATCGATGTTCGAGGTAGGGGGCGCCAAATTGATACTCAAACTAGGGGCGCCGAATTGATGTTCAAACTAAGGGGACGCAAAATTGATACTCGAGCTAGGGGGCGAAATGATATTCGAACCAGGGAAGGCACATTGAGTTCGAAGGAATGCCAAAATGATGTTCGAACTGGGGGCCGAATTGATGTTCGAACGGGGGGAGGCAAATTGATGATCGACCTACATGTAGGGGCGCCAAATTAATATTCAACTAGGGGCGCCAAATTGATGTTGGACCTACATATAGGGGCGCCGAATTGATATTCGAACTAGGAGGGCGCCGAAATGATGTTCGAAGTGGGGGCGCCAAATTGATACTCGAACTAGGGAGGGGGGCCGAATCGATGTTCGAGGTAGGGGGGCGCCAAATCGATACTCAAACTAGGGGCGCCGAATTGATGTTCAAACTAAGGGGGCGCAAAATTGATACTCGAGCTAGGGGGCGAAATGATATTCGAACCAGGGAAGGCACATTGAGTTCGAAGGAATGCCAAAATGATGTTCGAACTGGGGGCCGAATTGATGTTCGAACGGGGGAGGCAAATTGATGATCGACCTACATGTAGGGGCGCCAAATTAATATTCAACTAGGGGCGCCAAATTGATGTTGGACCTACATGTAGGGGCGCCGAATTGATATTCGAACTAGGAGGGCGCCGAAATGATGTTCGAAGTGGGGGCTCCAAATTAATACTCGAACTAGGGAGGGGGCCGAATCGATGTTCGAGGTAGGGGGCGCCAATTTGATACCAAAACCAGGGGGCGCCGATTGATGTTCAAACTAGGGGGGCGCAAAATTGATAGTCGACCTAGGGGGGCGAAATGATATTCGAACTAGGGAAGGCAAATTGAGTTCGAAGGGATGCCAAAATGATGTTCGAACTGAACCCCAACCGCAGGGTTCAATTTTTGAACCCCAAATCAGGGGTTCAATATTTTAACCCATAGGGTGCTGATTTCGCATGAACCTTTCGGGGTTCAATTTTGAACCTTCTTAGTGTGCAATGTGTAAAAGAATAAATGAAACTTTCATTGTAATGGTGAAAGTTTCGGATGCGTTTTTATTTTTTGACGAATCGTCAAATACTCAAATAACTGAAATAACTCTATGGTTTATATCGTTCCTATATTTTTGTTTCATGTAGTAATGCGTAAAAGACAGCTATATACAGTTGATACGACACCTTTTCGTTTCCAACCTACAGTGGGAAATCACGTTTTATTTCTTTTAAACGAAACTATTACGTGGATTTACTCAGGCCTAAACTGCATTGCTATCATTTACATTTATTGTTACATCTTGAAATAGTTGATGTATACAAGATACATGGGACCTTGGAATTCATGTTTCACTAGTATTGTATGAAAGAGAGAGATAAGAACTTATCGTCCAAAATGATGCGAAAAGAGCATTGTTTTCATATTTATAAAGACACTGACAATAAAGTATATTTTTACAGTATATTTATCTTTAGTATCTTATATTCTTTTTATATACACCGTTTACACGCATTCTGTTTCTTTTGAAAATCTATTTGGAGTATATAAAATTTGAGCAAGATTATAAGATACATAACCTTTTGATACTTTTGATTCTTTTCAAGAACATTTTACCCAAAATAAAATATTAATTTTCTTTCATGCAGAATATGCAATTTAGTTATTGCACAACCAGTTTTCATACGCGGCGATACAGGGGCGTCATCCCCGTAAGATTTTTCAACCCCTGAAGCAAAAAGTAGAAGAAAAAAAATGGGAGTACCCACAAGAACGAAGAATGCCTACAATGCAAGAGAGGTTTCTGTGAGAAGTAACTGAACTAGACATTACCCATTCGGCAATGGGAGTCAATATTTCGGCACGATTATTACTTGACTTGAAATTAGGGCCCCCTAAGAAATCCTGGATCCGCGCCTGGCTCCCACTCACATAATTCTAGCAGGGCCTACTCTGATGAGAAGTTAAACGAAATTGAAAGCATCAAATGGTTGAAATAGAAATCGCTCGAGTTTCCCGCTCGCATTGATTATTTTTTAAGGTGATATTACATTTATTCATGAACACATCATTATAAAACCATTATTCAATTGCCTCTTCTTCATGCATAGGCGGATCCAGGTGGGGACCCGAGGGGCCCGGACCCCCCTATTGGTAGAGCAAAAAAAGGGGGGAAAGAAAGAAAAAGGAAGGAAAAGAAAAGAGAAAAAAGAAAAGGAGGAAGACGAATGAATGAAATAAAATAAGATGAGAGGAAGACTTGGAAAAAATATTTTATGTCACTATATAAAATTTTCGCTCGCGCTCGCATTGCCTGTTAAGTGATCCACATATCTTGTTCAACACGGAGCTTAAATATCAAGTTTGGAAGTCAGTATACAAAACATATTTCTCCTTGGAAATTGAACTTTCATTAATTTTTGTGATTTACATATTGATTTTTAAAAAGTGCTCTGTAAAAATGTCAGTTTTATGGTCTGAATATTAACATTTTTCAATGGCGCTGCGCGTTCGCGAATTTTTATTTATCAGGTACCTATTATTTTCATGTATTCCATAATAAAGTAATCATATTCATATGATAACATGTCCTAAGGATGTCAAGGTCCTATGTCTCAAAATTAAAGTAATAATGAAACATATCAGCTCTTTATCAAGTGCGATTTACATCCACCTTACAAGTTTCCTACAAAGTGTTTGAAATATCAGACCGGAATATCAAATATTTTAAGCTCGCGCTTCGCGCTCGCTTTTATTTTCATGATAAAAGATTGTTTAGAATGCCTAGATTCTATGTCTAAATCTGAAACATGCGCGCGCATTTTCATTCAGTTATCCAGTTTCAGATCACAATATCAAAAAATTCTGCTCGCCCTTTGTGCTCGTATTATTAACGTAAGAACATCCCCTTTCATGATTTACAAAACATGAATAGAGTATCCCGTTCAAGGTCGAAATCTCGATTTTTTTACGCTCGCGCTTCGCGCTCGCATAATTTGATTGTGAAATATGTAATGTCTACATGGCTAAATGCAAGCAGTCCTTAAAAGGCACTTTTCGATCAGTTCAAAACGTATATAAACATTTTCTGCTCGCGCTTTGCGCTCGCATGATTAATGTAGGAAGATCCCCTCTTACTCATCTTTCATGATTTAGGAAACATGAATAGAGTGTCCCGTTCTAGGTCTAAAACTAGAATTTTTACGCTCGCGCTTCGCGCTCGCATAATTTGATTGTGAAATATGTAATGTCTACATGGCTAAATGCAAGCAGTCCTTAAAAGGCACTTTTCAATCAGTTCAAAACGTATATAAACATTTTCTGCTCGCGCTTTGCGCTCGCATTATTAATGTAGGAAGATCCCCTCTTACTCATCTTTTTCATGATTTAGGAAACATGAATAGAGTGTCCCGTTCTAGGTCTAAAACTATAATTTTTCCGCTCGCACTTCGCGCTCGCATCAATTGTTTAGTTATATAGCTATCTTGTTTATGATTACAAAAACTGATTAAAGTTTTCAATTCTTTATGTAGAAATGTCAAAAATTTTCAGCTCGCGCTTCGCGCTCGTATTATTTGATTGTGAAATATGTTATGTCTTCATGGCTAAATGCAAGCAGTCCTTAAAAGGCACTTTTCGATCAGTTCAAAACGTGTACAAACATTTTCTGCTCGCGCTTTGCGCTCGCATTATTTATGTAGGAAGATCCCCTCTTACTCATCTTTTTCATGATTTAGGAAACATGAATAGAGTGTCCCGTTCTAGGTCTAAATCTAGAATTTTTCCGCTCGCACTTCGCGCTCGCATCGATTGATTTGATTTACTGTTTTCTTCTGCATCCATAACATTCATATAATACATTTTTCACAACATAATAAACATAATGTTAACATTTTTGGCATGAATCATAAATAAAGAGTACTAAAGAAATAATTCCTGACAAAAATGATTAACAATTTGATATTCACAATTTGCAGGATGATTATCATCATAAGCAGATTGCTTGAAAAAATGACAATCCCAAACTTATACTAATTGAATTAATACATTTATAAAGCAGAATTGGCATATATTTTCATATACGAAACATGAATTCATGCAATATTGTATAATGAAGATGATGATGATGATGAAGGCTATGGAGATGATGGTGGTCATGATGAAGATATTGGTAGCTAAATCGAAGGAGGAATAAATTCACGATAAACAGGATACGACACAGAAATTTTACTTCAAATATTCTGATAATAACATAGATTTAATGTTTGCCTTAAATGAGTGAAGAGACGAAGATTGTTTTACAGACTCTGCTGGTAGAGAGTTCCACAAATCTGGACCATGGTGTCTTATGGATCTCTGCGCAATAAGCAGTTTGGGGTTGATTAAATGGAAATTTGAAGAGTTATGGGTACGGTATGAATGAATATATGTATTCAGAGAATAAAAGTTGTGGAATGAAGGTAGGTGGGAGCATGTTATTTACGTACTTAAACATAAGTAGTAAACTTTGAAGTGTATTTATGTCAAATACTGTTAGAGTCTTTAGTTTATGGAATAATGGATTTGTGTGTGATAAATATTGGGAATCAGTACAGATTCGATTTTTTTTTCTGTAATTAAGTAAATTGTATTAAAGTTTTCCATTCTTTATATAGAAATGTCAAAAATTTTCAGCTCGCGCTTCGCGCTCGCATTATTTAATTGATGAAATATGTAATGTCTTCATGGCTCAATGCAAGAAGTCGTTAAAAGGCACTTTTCGATCAGTTCAAACGTATACAAACATTTTCTGCTCGCGCTTTGCGCTCGCATTATTAATGTAGGAAGATCCCCTCTTACTCATCTTTTCATGATTTAGGAAACATGAATAGAGTGTCCCGTTCTAGGTCTAAATCTAGAATTTTTCCGCTCGCACTTCGCGCTCGCATCAATGGTTTATTTATATTGTATAGCTATCCTTTTCATGATAACAAAATCTGATTAAATTTTTCCATTCTTTATGTAGAAATGTCAAAAATTTTCAGCTCGTGCTTCGCGCTCGCATTATTTGATTGTGAAATATGTAATGTCTTCATGTCTAAATGCAAGCAGTCCTTAAAAGGCACTTTTCGATCAGTTCAAAACGTATATAAACATTTTCTGCTCGCGCTTTGCGCTCGCATGATTAATGTAGGAAGATCCCCTCTTACTCATCTTTTTCATGATTTAGGAAACATGAATAGAGTGTCCCGTTCTAGGTCTAAATCTAGAATTTTTCCGCTCGCACTTCGCACTCGTATCAATTGTTAAGTTATACTGTATAGCTGTCCTGTTCATGATTACAAAAACTGATTAAATTTTTCCATTCTTTATGTAGAAATGTCAAAATTTTTCAGCTCGCGCTTCGCGCTCGCATTATTTGATTGTTGAAATATATAACATCTTCATGGCTAACTGTATGCAGTCTTTAACAGGACTGGAAGGCCTACCTTTCCGATCAGTTGAAAACGTTCATCAAAAATTTCTACTAAAGCTTCGCGTTCGCAGTAATTATTGCAGGCACATCTTTTTTTCCGAATGTTCAAATTTTAGGAAAAAATACATACAATTTAAAAAAAAAATTGCTCGCACTTCGCGCAGGCACTATAAAATAAGGATTATGATATTATACATTTATGTTGATTTAAAGAATAAAGTTAAGAAGTGACTTATAGGACTACCCCCTTCAAAGAAACAAACGAAAAAAAAACATCTTCGAGCGGCCGATCGGGGAAAATATGGCTGAAAAAAAAATCCGGGCCCCTTTATTGGCGAAGGCTGGATCCGCCCCTGATTCATGTGCCTATGAAATAAGATAATTTAACATGCATCTAAGGCACTTATGATTGCCTGGGGGAGGGAGGGGCCGCCATTTTTCCGAAAAGTACACAGGGGCGCAAAAATCAGGTCGAATTTGGGCCCTCCTCCCTACGAAATCCTGGATCCGCGCCTGGTTTTAATTATACACAATTTAAATACTCACAGGTTTGACAATAACGTCCCTCTTGGTTGAACCACATAAAGTTTAAACAATGGTAATTCCACATGAAAAAAAACATGTTTCTCATGAGAAAGGGAAAATTGAAACATTTCATATGATAAAATACAAAAAAATAATGAGTTGGTGATGTCATCAGTCCCCTCATTTGCATACCGACCAGGGTGCGCATATAACTGTTTTGTGAAATTAAGTGAAATTTTTAAATGTCATAACTTTCTTATTTTACATCCGATTTTGATGAAATTTTCAGTGTTATGCGTGTTTGATTTCTCTTTTTATTCAAATTAACTTTTTTTTTTGGGGGGGGGTTGACTTATCCTTAACAACTTTTCATCTTCGCTTTTCAATACCATCAAGATCGACGTAGCCTTTGCTATTAAGCTGCCCCAACTCGAAGCCGGATTCCAGCGCCTCACGCCAAACGACTTCGCGAATAATTGCTACCTGGATGGAGCCGGTATGATGACCCGGAAGGACAACACAGAGTTTTTGACCTGGTGGAACGATGCCTTTGGACGTCTGGTTGGAACGCCCGCTTATGACGAAATCTGCACGAGACTCAAGACTGTACATGGTAAGTCGCATGCAGTCTGAACTTCAATGCAGTCATCTTCTGGCAAGCTGATTCTTCCCTTTTGAATACTTCATTCTTAAATTTTATAAATACCATGCACATATTTCAGAGTGAGGGAATGGCTCATGAATTCAGGCTGATGTTTAAAAGGGATTGAACGGGAGATTGCGTGTAACAGTACAGGTAGGCGGACAAAACAGGCACTTGATTGTGCCAACGGTCTGCATGTATATAGGATCATTAATAGGATCAAAAGGGCGTTTTGCAAAATATCCACTGTATAAATTATATGACATTCACTGAGGGCGATAGGAGTGTACTTGCAAGTTCTATAAGTTATATGTCGGGGCCTTTATATTAGGACAGTACCTTAACCAATAATAATCTTAATTATAATTTCTTTAAAATATATTACCAAGTATTACAACTTGTCCAGTCGATACATAAGAGGGTAATTCAGAAAGTCAGTTTTAAAATAGTTTAATTTGAATACGAACTGTATATGTCCATGAGTAGTGCCCACGCATTCTTTTAATAACGTCGTATTTCCACAGTCAGGGTTATTTTGTTATTGATTTGATATAAAGGTTTAGTAATGATTAATGGATATATTCCGACAATTTGAATAGCGATGTCAATTAAATTCCTGGTGTTATTCCTGTTGTGGTAATGGTGGTTCTTGATCTAAATTTCTCTATCTCTCCCATGATTTCTCCGCAAATTTCAGGACACAAACCCGGATCTGGGGCAAGAGATGTTTGTATTGGATACTAGAAACCCATTGATTCATCAACGTCACGTCTTTGAAGCTTTCCTATCGGTCAACGGATGCTTTTGTGACTGAGAAATTGACTATTGAACCATTCAATTCTGAGGTCTCGTCGGTCCTTCAATTTTTTACGACTGCTTTCGGGTTGTGGTAGCTAGCGTTGTCATGGTTGTGGTGACAACGACAACATGAAACAGGTCGAATTGGTCACGCGATTCTCTTTCAGTATAAGTAAGGAGAGTACCTCTTCGTCCTAAATCCCGAAATACTTTATTCGCAGGACGAAAAAAAATTAACCCAACGACACATTCACAAGTGTTCAACTGTCACAGAAGTATTCCTCGTCCAAGTCCACCCCAACAAAATATTGATTTTAATAAAAAGAGAAAAAAAATCAAACAAGCACAACACTGAAATTTCATCAAAATCTGATGTAAAATAAGAAAGTTGTGAAAATATCAAAATAGCTATATGCACATACCGGACAGTATGCAAATGAGGGAACTGATGACATCACTATTTTTGGTATTTCATTACATGAAATATGAAATATTTTAATTTTCTCCCTATTGTCCTGTGAAACCAAGTTTTATTTCGCCCTGGGCATGTGGAATTACCATTGGTTAACATTATACGGTTCAGTGAAGTTGGTACTTATCGTCAAAACTGTAAAAATTGAAATTTTGTATAATTCAAACAATAAAAAACAAGGAATAGTGAGTGAAGGACATCATTGATTCTTTCATTTGCACGTGACTAAATTATGCATATAACTATTTTGTGAAAAATTATCATAATTTTAAAATGCCATAACGATTATTTCTCATTCACTCATGATTGAGCAAAAACAATTTGAAGAAGTGATACCAAAAAGTCACTTGGCGGGCTGTATCTGGGTTTCAAAAAGAAAACCACATTTCTAAAAAGGTCAATATCTGCCCTTTAATTTCATACCTCAATTACAGAAAATGGTCAATAAATTACGAGGTTCTGGCTATTTGAAATAAGGCTTGAATTTCAATAATTTCATAAAATGAAGAGGTTTTACAGGCTAGCGTACAAACTCGACACTCCGTCTTGTTGACGATCAGTCATGCATTAAGCTTCTGTGGGAAAACGGTGAAAACACGTTTATTTAATCAAATTATGGAAATAAAATTACTATTTCGAGGGAACATTCTTGACCATTCTTGACCATTTTCTGCGATTAAGGTATCAAATAAAAGAGCAGATATTGAACTTTTCAGGCATGTGATTTTCTTTTTGAAATTGAGATACCCCCGCAAAAGAGTTTTTGGTATCCTTTCTCTTTCGTTTTTGCTCACTCATGCGTGAACGAGGAAATAATATAAGTAATATCAGATGAAAGAAGAGATTCTAAGCTTTAAATTGGTAGGTCATTTGTCTATTTTATTTATGATTAAATTATGATAAATCATCGCTAAATCTCGGTTTTTTTTTTTTTTTTTTTTTGACCGTATAGCAATACTTTAATCCAAACAAGTGTACATACTTCAGAAGAGCCTGTATATCAAACACAACACATCCTAGATGACTGAGACAAAACAAAATCAGTCTTCATAATCAAATCTGTAAATCAATAAGCGCTTAATTTAATTAAAAACACATCAAGTTTTATTTTGCAATATTATTTTAATGAAATGTTTTGTCAAATCAATAAAGAATAAAATCATTTTTCTTGAGGTGGATGGGGTGGAAATGTTAGCACTACCTGGTACTGTTGTGTACATGCAAGCATGAAGAGATAGAAACAACAAAACAATGCCCCATATCCAGAATGATTCATCCACCTTTGTTTTGAAACTAAATATGTACATCGCAATAATTACTTAACTTTCCTTTTTACAACAAAAAACAAAACAAGGAAGTAGTTCAACGGAACGACCAATGTTCATCCAACCACCTGTTCATCTGTATGTTGTGTGATTTTGTACCCCCAATTATCCGTTAGCATTTTAAGATATGCTGCACCTTAATATTTTTTTGTTTTTTTGTATTTATATGTTTTATTGGGTCCACACTGACCAAAAATAAACAAAAATAACAAATCAGACATAATAAAAATATTTACAAGTGATCATAACATCATTAGAAAAAAAAAAACAAAAAACAAAAAACAAAACCATATATAATAATAAAAAGAATAAATAAGAAAAAAAAATAATAAAGAAAAAAAAGAGCGGAAAGGTTTATGCAATGGCACAGACATGATATCTTATACAACTTTGATGGCAAGTATTTGTATGCATATATACAGGGTAAACATTATACATATAATGATACATGTAAAGATGACAAAAATTATAATTCAAACTTCCATTTCTTAAAATGAGCCGTGAGTTTGTCTTTTTTTGGCCACACAATATTCAATTTCCCTTTGCTTTTTAACAAATGATCTGAAGGCTCCAAAGTTTGGATCAACTTTGCTGAATTTACAAATGAAAATCGGTTTTGTTTTTTCTGGGACGCACTGTATAAGCAAATATATGCTTGAAGCAAAGCAGTCAAGATAGTTGTACCTCAGACGGATGTCTATGCATGACATGCATGAGGTAGACTTCTCCGAAATTTTTATTCGTTTTATAATCTGTCTTTTTTACCATTCTTGTATTCAAATCGATGTTATGTTAATTTTGTAAATTATACGAATGTATCTTTTGAAAGTGCCGAATAAATAAATTCATGCAACAAAAAACTGATGCTAAACAAGATAAATTTTCTTTTCATCAGGTGCTCTTTTACTTGTGTTGGGTGTAATAACGTTTGCTTATCAAAATGTCTCCTTTACTCGAATGATATAAGGGGAGGTAAATAGGGTAGGAGGGGAGGTGAGAGGTTATGTGTGGGTGCGTCTTCGTGCGTGTGTGTGAGACAGAGGTGGGGAGTGAGGGAGAGAGATAGATAGAAACATGTCTCTCCATTAGCAGATAATTTTATTTCGTACCCTTCTCCCAATTGAGGACAGGGAGTTTTCATAACGGTTCTTTCATTTGAACGACAACAAGTGGGGGGGGGGGGGTAGAATCTATATGAGAGGCGAGAAGTTACGTGAGGGGGACTGAGGGAAATGAACTATGAGTGATTAAAAAAGAAAGATAAGAAGATAGAGACATGTCTCCATATAAGCCGATAATTTCAGTTCGTACCATTCTCTCCATGACGACAGGGATTTTCATACAGTTTTTACATTTGAACGACGCGAATAGAAGCGATAGGCATGTTGTTAGGAGAAGAGAAAAAGGAGGATTAGCGAGAGAGAGAGACATTTCTCCCGATGAGCCGACAAATTTCAGTTCCTACCATTGTGCGGCAGTGTGTACAGGGCCTTCAGGCCCGACATAAGTGCACCCTTTGTAAATCGGAAGAAAAGAGAGCGTAATTTGTCCACCATATCCATGTAGGTCCAGCACTATAATATTTTGCTAGGGTGAGGTGGAGAGATGATCAAGAGGTGATGTCCTTTTTTCTCTCGATTATTTATAGAGACGATTTAGAGTTTAATGGCTCAGATATGTACTTTTTGAATTCTCCTTATTTTATTTCTTCATTATCACTCTTTTTTTTAATTCACCCTTTTCCTACTTGTTCGCTCCTTGAAAAATTATAGGGGCGCTCACCCCCCCCCCCCCTGTGTCCGAGGTAAAAGTACCAACGGTACAGGGGAAGCATCCACTTACCAAGTCATGCCTCAGTAAACTGACAGAGTCATTGTCCGAAATATTTCCTTTTGTGTTTATTGGTACAAATAACAGCCGCACATGAACATGCTGAAAATGCTTGATTCGATTTGTCAAAGAAGGAATTAGAGTGTAAAGGCTTGAAGTAACCCGCTCGCCAGCATGATTCAATGAGCGAGCTTTGAACGAGTTAGCCAAGTGACTCGGCACTAGATATCGGCGATTTGTAGGCAAACACATTTGCTATAATGGATTGACCTGTCGCTGATGTACAGCTTTCATAGTGTAAGTATATTATTCAAGACATTTTACCGCCTTTTATATTCATCAATCATCCTCGAAAGCTGTTTTCTGTAGGAAGGTAATGTCGAAGACGTAATACTGTGATCATGCATGGTTGCAGGTTCTTGTCCACTGCAACAACCCTGCCTGTGGAAAATCTACATGATGATCTATGCAGTAAACACAAAATTCTTTAAAAAGCAGCTAGGTAGTATCACATTTGTAACCCGAAATACTTTTTAATTAACTATGAGGCCATTTTGTTTTTATTCACCAGAGCGCTCAACAAATTTAAGTTTGAGCATATTTTTGTGTTGGACCTTTATAGGTGGAAAGTATAGTTGGTCTGAATTGTTACCAAACACACACTCTCTCTCTTTAATTTAGACTACTTTATATGACGAATAGCTGTAATACAAATTGACAGTGAAAAATTAAGCATTTATCCCCAAGAGCAAGAGAAAATAAGCCATACATTGCCAACTTTCTTTCACCACACAAGGAGTCATAACAGAGAACAAGGTTATGTAATAACCTTGTTCATTGGATGAGTGCTTTAGAATATCGTCTTTGTAACAAAAAGATCAATGTTCTTTTTTTTGTTATAACACTTAAGGTTATTTCATTCACCTAAGCACTAACAAACCTGTGATTCCGGCTTTATTTTGTGCGGCCCTCTGTTGATTGAAAGAAAAAAAATTGTAGCCCATAAGCCCTCGTCTTCGGTTTTCTTATCTGCAAACCAGTCGTGTGCATATCACCAATTTGTGAATTTAAGCGAAATGAAATATTTCATAACGTTCTCTTTTGACATCCTATTTTTTAGTGTTTAAATAGTTAAGCTCGTTAGATTTTTTTATCCAAATCAACTTATTGTTGGGAGAGACTTGCCATTTTTATTACAAATCAGATAATTAACTCTCAACCTTTCATATTCAATGAATCTGGATTGTTTATTTGCATTTTGTGACATAACCTATTCTACATCGTTGTGACAAATAGGATTGGTTGATATATGAATACCGATTCTAAAGTCCAAATATATTTTTCTGTCATATCTGGTGGGTATTACACATCACCACTCTCATTTTCTTATGTTATTACATGAAATCAACATTGCTAAATTTTGTCATACTTCTGTGTGAATGATATGTCTCCCTTACAATGAAGGGAGTAAGTTGCAGCAATGAATATCTAATGCATTCAATCAGTTGTCAATCCAATGTTTCTAGTTCTTGGAGGAAAAAATTGAATAAATCTAATTTCATATAATAAAATATAGAACAAGTGGGAAAGTGACATCATGATACTAATTGAATATTCATGAAGACATGCCTAGAACTGTTTCACCAGAATAATGCAAATGTTTAAAATGCCATAACTTTGTTATTCCTCGTCCGATTTCGATCAAATTTTCGGTGTTTTGCTTGTCTGATTGTTCTTCGTCTGTCATACGTCCCTGGTCAAATCATATTATTTTCAGCCTGGTGTACCCCTCGCCTGAAACAAACTCACTGTAGAAAAGCAATTTGGGCAAATAAGATGAAGAATCAGTCAGTGCGACGGGTTTGAATGATGCTGAGATATGTCCCGGGGCCCGTTTCATAAAAGAGTTACAACTGTTGTAACTTTGCCACTATGGCAACTACCACGGCAACAGGGTTCAGCAGCCAATCAGGTTCGTAATTCCAAAGGTTCGTTCGTCCGAAAACGAAATGAGGCTCGTAAATCCGAAGGTTCGTTAATGAAGTACTTATTATATTTATGTATTCCATGAAGCTCTCAAAATAATCCTTTTCAGGTCTGATCGTCAAAACTTTTTTTTTTATAAATATAAATTATAACTTATAAATTTTTAATATATTTGTCTTTATGTCCACTGTGTGAGTATAAAAAAACAACTTGACACCTCATTAAATTGCCAATTGAAATAAGGAAAACTATGTCATGAACACATGATTCTTATATATTGCCTGAAAGAGTATGTTATCCCATGTAATTTGATACCATATTTATGTGGCATCTGTTACGCTTGGTTGAGCGAGAGGTATTCTTTGCCGTGATGTAAAAATGGATCGGCGCTAAGGTAAGGCATGACCGCAATGAATGAATCCAGATGTCAATGATGCCATGATCCGAGCTGGGTTACAAAACATTTCAAAACACCTTTTAAAGAACTTACATTGTTAAACACTTTTTTTAGTATCAATTATCCTAACAAGAGATACTTCGGCTTTGATTTCAATGAAATACATATATAATACTAAAATAGGTCTTGTCAAATTAATCAGGGTCGGAGTCAAGTAGACACTTTTAAATATATATTCATATTTCAAACAATTGAATTAATTTTTCAAAGTCAGATTACGCGGAGAATGAATAATATCTAAGAAAAAAATGTACAAGAAAACAAATTCTGTAAGATTTTGATCCAAATCATTATTTGTTGAGGTAATTGTCTTAATGTTTCATTTTTTCAGTTAACTTTCTTCTAGTACCGAATGATGAAAGCCAATTTAAATCTGCGAATTTATTTTGACGCCGGACTTGGGGTGCAATATAAATAATCTTAAATGACATAATTTTACCTCTTTCAAAATTGGGTTTTACACAGATAGAACACATAACACTTCTTTTTTATCTCCTTCACTTTTCTTCATTCCCTCCTCCATTTTTACGTCCAAATATAACATGTTAAATAAGATCAAATCGGTATGTCCTAAATCTATCACAAAATGTCGATTTATTTTATGAAGGGATGTTGATTTGGCAAACTGTGGGCTTAAGAACAGAGCATCCAGCATCGTGCATTCCACCTGTTACCATGTACAGTGACCCACAATCTGAGCTGGGATCGTCAGGTTCACCTGTGTCCCAATCTGAAAAGATAGAGAAAATAACAAATGATTCTTTCTCGGCATGAAATATCACAGAGGCCAAGTGCGCGGCGCCCTCTTGAATTGGATGACGCCGACAGATAAAGGTGACACGGGCCTAAATATAACAGGAAGGCAAAATATATATTTAGTCAACACAACCCCTTCAAATTTGTAAAAAAATTATATTGCTGATTGACAAAAGTGTATGAATATGATTAACCATCTAACAATAATCATAAGGAGGGCAACTCCTGAACTTGCTTTGCCCAAATTAGGACGAAATATTGATGACTTTGGAAATAGTTTTTGGCTGGCGGAAGAATTACGGGTGCTTTCTGCTACTGCTACGGGTGATGAATTGGGATTCTAGGACATCTACCCGCTTTACATCCACCCCGGACATCCACCTTCTAGGACATTCACCCCTAGGACAAGTACCTCCTAGGACATCTACCCCCGGACATCCACCCCCAGATATCTACCCCCTGGACATCTACCCCGGACATCTACCCCCGGACATTTGCTCCCCGGACATCTATCCCTTGGACATCTACCCCCGGACATCTACCCCGGACATTTTCTCCCCGGATATCTACCCCTGGACATCTACCCACGGACATCTATACCCTGGACAACTACCCCCGGACATATATCCCCCGGACATTTACCATTTCCCCCCTGACATTTACTCTCGGACATCTACCCCCCCCCCCCCGTATCCCAAGGACTGATTGCCGGATTTCATGGAGAGGATGCGTTTCTCATCTAATAAAATCATGCGAGCGCGTAGCGCTGGATAATTTTTTTTATTGTCAGTAATTTTTTAGTGAGTATGAACATGGTGCTTATCTCTTTACGACAAAATAGAAATAGAATCGCAAGCAGAGCAATTTCTGCATATTGACTTTATAACGGGATCTTTAAAGCTAGGCCTATATGTTATCACATTGAGTAGATTAACATCTCACTCAATTGGCAATGTGAGAGCGAGGCGTGAACTTGTTATTTTGATATAACCACACATTTTTTTTCTATTTTCCAATAATTCTCCCCTTATTTCGTTCACAAATCTTCTTCTGGTTACTTTTCTTCTTGTTTTTTCTCTCCCTTTTTGCATACATTCGTAATTCCGAAGCTTCGTTATTCCGAAGGTTCGGATATTTCGATGGTTCGTTATTGCGAAGGTTCGTTAGTCCGAAAACGAAATGAGGTTCGTCCTTACAATATTCCAAAATCGGACCGGATCGCATAGTGTGGGACGATCTTTACAGCCTGTCAAAAAGGTCCAAAAAAGGTCGCAAACGATTCTCAGACCAATTTTAAAAGGGGTTTTTAAAATTCTAATAAACGAAACAATGTTGTGATGAGCTAGCTTTTCAAAAGCTGAATAATAATAATTATAATAACAGCGACTTAGAAAGCACCAAAATCCAGTCTGTAGAGTGCCCAAGGCGCATAAAGAGCTATAGAGTTTAATAAAAGAGTTTTGAGAAGATTTTTTTAAGTCTCGACAGAGCTAGGTTTATTTCCTGATGTCTTCTTCATAAAAATAATACATCATGATTAAATGATGTGGACTTGAGTTTACACCCATATGAATTATAGATTAAAATAATTTTGCAAATAAACTTATTAAAGAAAAGTTAACCTTACCATCGTAATCCAATTTGCCAAAGCTACTTCATTTCCAATATGATGATCCCATTGGAATCTATAGCAGAGTATGCATCCGTAAGTTGGAACAATCACCAAGGGGGCTTCGTTTGAGAAGAGTTCCCGCTGTTGATATTCTCTTGTATATATTCATGAATATCTAGCCTATTGTATAGAGTAATTGCACCAAATTGGGCACGTGAATTGAGAGTGTATTTATTTATTCATAAGTCTTTTTATAGTAGGGTGGCTCCATTAGCATGATTAGTGATTTCAATTAAATGCAATTCAATTTATTTATTTTCATTTTCAACAGAAGAACAAAGTAATGAGGTCAAAATAGTTACAATGATTGGCGTACTGCATACTGGGAGCTGACCATGCAAAAAAAAAAAATCATCAGATGGCGATTTTTTTTTGCATTTGTAAGTAGGAGCCCTCTCCGTGTTCCACTGCCTCTGCATTCATCGTCCTAAAGGGCATTTGTATCACACTCAAACTTTGATAAAGTTTGAAAGGAAAATATTAAACCTAACACTGCAAGTTTCATCAAACTCGGATCTAGAAATAAGAAGTTATGACATTTCAAAATTTCGCTTCATTTCAGAAAATGGCAATAAATGCCCTTGTCGGTATGCAAATGAGAGAATCGAAAACGTCTGGCACTCACTTTTTCTTCCCCTTAAATATGAAATATTGAAGTTTTCTCCTCATTATGATGTGAGTCAAAGTTTGATTTTCTGTTAACATGTGGAATTTCCGTTGGTTTAATCTACTGTGAATTGATGAAGAGTATCCTTTGTCCTAAATCTGCAAAAATATAAAAATGTTACCATTTAAACAATAACTTACAAAAGAAATAATGGGTTTGTGAAACCATCGACTATCTCATTTCCATATCACTCTCTTGTTAAAAGTGGAATGCATCTGGCTGTCTCATCTGCATCACGCGATTCAATATAGCAGCAGTGCTGACTTTGAAAACTACTATAAAATAATTATTCACAAAAACACCATTGACATTTTGACCTTGATCATGTGACCTAAAACTTGTCAGTGATACTTGATACCCCTTTATCCACATTTTATACACTATGGCCAGTATTCTGAACTTGGGTTTAACTTAAACTCAGGCTTAAAGTTGTGGTTTAAGTATGGATAGCCAATTGTTACATAAATCTCTAACAATAGAAGTTTTATTTTTCAGCTCATTTGGCTCTCAAATCATTCATAATTTAGGAAGTATAAATAGATGATTGTCTTCACCATCGATAAATCAGAAAAGAGCACAGTAAACATAAGAAACATATAACTTAATAAACTTCCCATACTTTAACCACGACTTTAAACCTGAGTTAAGTTAAACTCGACTTCAAAATACGGGCGTATATCTATAAACTTTGAAAGTCATAATTACCTCTAAAATGGTCAACGTTCAATAACCTTAAATGACCTTTGACTTTGGTCATGTGACCTGAAACTCTCATGAGATTTTCAGTGATACATGATGACTCCAAGTTTTATGAAGTAGACCAACATACTTACGGAGTTATAATGGTAACACAACAAATACCCCAACATGGCCAAGATCCACATTTGACCTTAGTCATGTGACCTGAAACTCCGAGGGGGATGTTCAATGATACTTGATTACTCTTATGTCCAAGTTTCATGAATTAAATCCATATACTTTCGAAGTTGTGATGGTAATTCTACAGTTATCCCATTATGGCCAAAGTTCATTGACCTGTTCAGTGATACTTGATTACTCTTATCATGGAGCTATAGGTCCATGCTCTTATGTCTAAGTTCTATCATGGACCTATTATGGTCCATGGTTTTATGAACTAGACCAATAAACTTTCAAATTTATGATGGTAATTCAAGAAATACCCCCAATTTCGACCTGAAACTCTGGCAGGATGTTAATACTTGATTAACCTTATGGCTAAGTTTCATGAACTAGGTCTGTATACTTTCTAAGATATGTCATTTATACTTTCTAAGATATGCTGTCATTTATAAAACTTAACCTTCGGTTAAGATTGGTGTTGACGCCGCCGCCGCCGTCGGAAAAGCGGCGCCTATAGTCTCACTCTGCTATGCAGGTGAGACAAAAACTGCTTTGTGAAAAATAAGCGAAATTTCAAACTGTCATAACTTATTTTATTTTCGATAAATTTTGAAGCGGTTTGCTTATTGATTCTTCTCAGATTGTTTAAATATACTTGCTGTTGGGGTGCACTTGGCTTTTAAAATTGCTGTGTGAAAAATGGGCGACATTTCAGACAGTCATTCCTTTTTATCTTAATTTCGATAAAATTTGAGGCGTTTTGCTTGTTTGATTCTTCTCTATTTGTTTACTTGCTGTTGGGGTGCACTTGTCCTTTGATTTTGGCAAACAAGTGAAATCATAATCGCGTGCGAGTTAAAATGAACATTACATCATCTCTTCTTAAATGAATTGCTATGGTATGCAATTACGGAAGTGCAAGCACTATTTTACAGAAATAGGTGGGACATAATTATGTAGCCATGACGATTACATCGTGCTCAAATAAATCGCAACAAAAACTTTCATGATTTTAGCTTCTCTTTCGCGCTTTTATTATGTAAGAAAGGCAACCAAAGCATGATTAAAATATCATGCTGTAAATGTCCCCTTCGCAGGTCCGAATCTTAAAACAAAATAAGCTCGCGCTTCGCGCTCACATTATTTATATAGTGAAAAAATATGTAAACAACCAATGAGTTTCTACAGTTTCTTTGAAAGCCCACTTTTTAGATCTGCCAATTTCTTTAGAGGTATGTTTATCTTTTTATTTCATTTTCAGGTTAGCATATATTAACTTTTATATATTAATTTCTGTTCGTGCTTCGCGATATTTTAGATTTTTTCCTTTTCTGTTATATACATCTACTTCCGACTATCTCCTCCTGACAAGGTTCTGTTTCATAAAACTTGTGATATTAAAATTTTTGCAATAACGGTTTTCAGGATACTGAGAGAAAGAAAGGGGTGTGGGGGAGGGGTTGACAGGGCACTTGAAATCCAATGATTTCTTGAAATTTATAGATTAAAATGGTCTGCAAATATGAATATTCAATGTGCTAAATTTTAATTTGGCAAGGGTCAAGAATTATCAAATGCATGAAATTAATTACTACCAAATGACAACAATAAGGTAAATTATTTGATTAGGCAAATCAATATCCACGTCACACAAAAAAGTGTACATGTAGGTACAGGTTTATGAAAGGACCTTTGAATAAACATGATTGCACATCTTCACAACAGTGCCTGCACCACAAGTCCAAAACAGCCATTTTATCTAATTCTTTGCGAATCACCTGGTACAAAAATTGTGATTTTCATCAGTGAAAATGACCATTTTCAACTCGTTGTAGGGTCACCGTGGAGAAAATGTGACTGTGCCATTATCATAGTGCCAATGAACACAAAGAAATCACCCCAAATACAATGAATTAGAAAGATAATAAATTTGGTAGTTTCACTTTATTTTCACAAATTTCAATACAAGATCATATAATCCAAGAAAATTGCATCCACACTCTATACATGTAGTAACAATACAGTAGAAATGGGATTAAAAAAATGTTTGCATTTGCTCAAAAACGCCTGAAGAACAGCCATTAAAACCACCACCATGATTATCTAGCAATGAATGATTTGTAAGACAATCGTCAATAGGACCCATTATACCATGTAATGAAAATTGAAGAAAGGCAACTGTATATAATGAAATGATTTATTCACACAAAACTTTTAATTATGTTTTGCAAAACAATCTTGGGTTAACAATTTACAACTGTCAAAAATTGAGAACAGTTTCAAAAATAATTCTTTAAATATCAGAAGTCCCTGGTTTTTTTTAACCTTGGTAGAGAAATGCCCATATGTGTTTGTCAATATAATATGAACATTCTGAGTTCATCAGTTTTCTTATAATTACAAAGCGACTGGTTGAGTAGGCTGTACTCTTTCAAACACTGGATTCATTAATTAAAAATGGTGAACTCGTGAATAAAATAGCATACTCAACCATGGCAACAGGCATCAATTTGTGCACTGTGACAAAAGCACACATCAGCATTTGTTAATATACGCAGGAAATATGGGTACGTACTTCATACACAAAATCTGCGTATAGGATGGATTCAATGTATAATATAGTAAACTCCGAGATAGGATTATCAAATAAGGATGTTTTCACATCAACAAACCCATTGTCACAGTATCACATTGCAAAATTAAAAGCTTAAACTATGATGACACCCAAGTTGTACGCCGGGGTCCTAATAAACATTGTTTTCAAATACATTCAATACAGGTCAAACATGGTGACCAATTAACACAAACTGCAGGTGGTTTTGAGCAATTGCATGCATCTTTTATTTTTCTTTTCAAATTCTGACAATTACAAATAAGTAGGTTTATGAAACCGCACCCAGTGAAGAGCTGTTGTGACATTTGTAAAGCTGACTTACAACAGAGTGATAAACATCAAATTGCCTGCTAATACCCAGTGATTAAATATTAATTTTAATTAATTTCATATTAATCTTCAATCATTGGACTTCATATTTGGACATTTGAAATGAATATCAACATAATCAAAGAACATAACAAATAATAATAAAGGTGACAAAGATGCTATGAATAAAATATCAAAACTCACTCCATTAAGTATAACTATGTGGGACCATATAGCATGCTTTATGGGTAATTTATTTTCAAGCCAGTATTCCTTTCAAAACTTGAAAGTATCTACAAGATAGATTGACAGAGCTGGCCAGCATTTCACCCATGTTCTGTTTAGTCCAAGTGCACGTTTTAAACAGTTTAGACATTCTTCCCAAAAAATTTCTTAGTCTCATATTTTCTGAAATGCAAATTATGTGTTCTATGTTCTAAATATAGATGCATGGTCTTTAGAGATAAGACTAAAGAAAGTATAATAATGCATTCATTTTGGTAAGTCAGTGGTGAAACCTTAGAAAGATTTAGGTTTCCATTAATATGCAAGAAAAATTCAATAAAACAAATCCATGCATCAGTGAAAAATCTGCAGATCAAACCTGTTCAGTTTAATACATGTTCACCCAGCTTTGTCTGCGTGAATGTAGGCTACCTGGAATTTGTGTCTTAGACTGATGCATGGATTTGTTTTATTGAATTTTTCTTTGATTTTCGTGGGATTTTTCTTGCATATTTGTCAAAACTCCATCTTTGTTTCCCTAAAAGTTGCATTTTCAGTAAAATTCTCTGGATTCAATTTTCTTGCTGAATTCTGTGAAAATTTACCCCAGAAAACAAACGTGCAGCCTGATTAATCAATCAACACATGCCGTTTTTGTATCATCATATTAACCAAATCGAGATTGCACGACATGAATTAGATTAAATAAAAAATACGAATTTGACACTAGGATTTATTGAATCACATGATTTTTCAAACACTTGCTTCAAACCGTGATCTTCATCTATATCAAGTACCAGGAAATGAAACCCCTAGAGGCTGTTCTCACTACATTCCTAAAACTAGTTTACTGGAAACTAGTTTAACGCGTAGTGAGAACAGTCGAAGTGGTCTTTGAAGCGATCTTCTTAACCAGTTTGGAAAACCACCTCGCGATGTAGTTTTCAAGATCACTTTGCCTCGTGCGTCTGCCACTAAACTGGTTTTAGCATACCGGGTAAGTGAAAACAACTGTTCTTCGGTAAGCGATCTCCGTACATTTTGAGCGCGCTACTCCACACACTGTATGTGGAATGCCTCCGCTGTGGTTCGAATTTCATGCGAAATGTGTCACCCCACTGAGAGCGTATCCATAGCAACAAGAGCGCTTCACACGAAATTATTTTGAGAACCACTTTCGTGTGATCAAGTGGGAATGCTAGCAAAGCGATCTTCCAAACCGGTTTCCTGAATCGGTTTCCAGTAAACTAGTTTTAGAAAGCGTAATGAGAACGGCCTCCTACACACAATTAAAAACACATATTTCTTGTTGGAAATGTATCAAAGGTATGAACCCTCACTTGGATGGCATGATATTAATTTTCCCCTAGGCATAGATTTATTGCAAATATGTGTTTTTCACATCTCGGTCACAACTGATATAAACTACTGAAAACCTTGCATCTGATTGGTGCAGAACAACTCACTGACTGCGTGCTACATGAAACATTCCGAAGCTATTGTCAAAAGGGAATTCCCCGAATCACAAAGATTTCTCAGCGGGGATGTCTCTTTACTCCCCTTTCACCTCTCAATCTAGAGGCTTAGGGTGTATTCAATGTAGGTTTCCAAATTTAAATGGCAACATGGATAATAAAACGTAGATATGAGAAACAAAGGGTGTGTTCAATGTCCAATATTCCTGGTCGTAAAAGTAAACGTCTTTCAAATCACGACTCAGAGGAAAATTTAAACGTAAAAAAATATGAGTTTGCAAACGTGATAAGCTCAAATTGACGACCTTGAGCATCTCAAATGCGATATTGAACACACTTGCGTTTTGAACGTCTTTTAATTTGCTCTCGCAGTGGAAGCCTACACAATCGGGTGTCAGAACTGACCTTTCTTGTGATGGTTCGAACTGAGCACTGAAGCTGCGCTAATGGAAGCGGGAAATTTAAAGATGAGCAACATATAAACGGCTTTAAATTTTCGACATTGAACGGTGCACCGCTGATCGTGTTTGTGTTCGGTGTTTTGGAATTGAGTTTTCAATCATAATTTAAGTTGCTGTTAAAATTTGAAAATCAACATTGAACACACCCTTAGGAACAAAATTTCGAGGGAGAGATAGCAGCCATGGATATGAATTTATGGGGCACAGCTGTTTATATCACAAGTGCCCCTGTGAAGAACTGGGTTCAGGAATGGTGTGCAATTCACAGCTGTTACCACATGATAGGTATTTTCAGACCGCCTGAAGTTTGTCATTTCCAGGTATTTTGGAAATGTGAAAGCAAATCATGCATAATCTCCCTGAAAGAAAATACCCGCTAAATAGTAGGTACTTTAAAAACTAAGAGAAATTTCGCAGGGATTTTTCCAAGGTCACAGGTATTTTGGCAATGTGAATGCAAAGTACAGGAAGCACTGCATGTAGAGCGCCGTGTGTGGCTGCTGAGCTAGTGATTTTGAATATCGCGCCTTGCTTGTTTATCAGACCGTATACTGCGCATGCTCGTAACTTCAGGAACTTGTCCCAAAGGGTATGTTTCGGGGCAGTGTGAATGTGGGAATAATTAACGGGTATTGTTCTTGCCTAAATAAAAAAGTTCTTGTAATTTAACAGGGATTCTTGTGATCGAGGCAGTTTAAAATCACCTGATGGTTTGGAGAGAAAGAGACCTCCCCTTGTTATACCTAACATCAGCTGAAGTTTCCCATAGATTTGATACATGCCATATAAGGCCAAATAGTGTAAAATGGAAATGCTCAAATTATAATGAATTTGCTCCTGATCAATCAAATTACACCATTTCCATTTCCAGAGCTTCTAACGGAATTTTGTCATTCAATTGATCACAAAGTTTGAGAAACGGGACAAAGCTCCGAAAGCTCATGGAGTTTCTCTTTTAAAAGTAGGCTGAAATATACGAGTTTAAAATAAAAAAACAATATATACACATAAGATCAACACATCACATCTCTACATAATAATAAATACTATCATTGCTCATTAACAGAGCAATCAAATTGAGTTTTTAGATAAATGTATTGTTTCTTTTCCCCATGATATAAAATCAACCAAAGCGGCTATTGAGCACATAAAAATAATGTAGATTGAATCTGCTCATATCATAACGCAAAATAATTCTCTGAAATTCAACTATCTGATTAAACCTCTGACAATGTGGGAAAGTATTAAATGATTAAATGGGAAATATCATTTTGATTTTTGATTACTAGCAAAAATATCAATATTTGGAGAAGAAATCACACATAAAGTCCAAAATCAAGTCCTTAGTATTATCAAATAAATATTAAATCATGTTTAATTTTTTCTAACAACTACAAAATATATTTGTATTTTGAACTGGAGCGAATGAATGGATGATAAATCCAGGCTTTTATTTTGTTGAATAGATCTAATGTTGTCCAGACTGTAGATTACTAAAAGAAAGTATTATTCTATTAGTATGTCATCACTGTTTGACTAGTATATTGACATGTTAACGCTACTAGTCTGAGGGGGGGGGGGGGGAGGGGCTTATAATGGTCCCTCTACGTTTTAGGACCAAATTACATAGTTTCATGCATATTTCATGCATATTTTCTTTGAAGTTCCTTGCAACTTTTGAGACCAAATTTGCATAAAGCATTTGAAAAATGTAACATTACTAAAAGAGCAGTCATTCTTAATTCTATAGTATGGGCACATTTGGCAGTCTTTGTATCAATGTGGAAAGAAATACCTTAAACCCATTTATATTGTTTAGTATTGCTTGTATCAAAACTTTCAAAATTGCAAGTAATATTTCCATCATTCAATAAATGTATTATATTTTATACATAACTGGAAAAGAAGAAGGACTAAATATCTAAGGTCTTATGAAATGATTTTGCAAGTTTGGTATGAGAGTCCTACAACATAAAATGCACATCATCTTGCCAAGGCAATAATACTGGTCAGTTTAAAAATCAAACCATAAGTAATGTTGCATTATTTTTCAAACGCATACCCGGGCATCGTAAATTTTGGTCTCGAAAGATGCGCAAGACTTCAAAGTAAAAAGTCAGCGAGCAGCTTTGTCAAAAAAATTTGCGCAGCGGAATGGTTGTGCAAAATGTTGAGAGGGTTTTAGGGTTAAATACCAAACTATTTTATCATGATGAATTTACTTCATAGTTTGTGATAGGTAACCCATGAATCTGTATCTAAACGTATATTTCACAGTTTTGTTCAAAGCTACATTATCTTGAATCACTATGTAATTACGAGCATCTTATTTTCATTTAATCTGAAAATATAGAAGTACACTGAAAGTAATACCCTGCTGAAGGTCTCACTTGTCACCTATTTATTGTACCTTGTTTATCATTTATATATAATATTTATCTTGTTTCCAACACCGAATGTGACCATTGTAGGCCTACTTGCACACTGTGGTACTGCTGAATTAAATCTCTAGAAAATTGTAAATCAGCAAAAAAATCTTGTGGAACGAAATATGAACGTAAAATCATAATTGTGCAAATTCACTACAATTGCACACTAATTTTAAATTATATATGAAAACAAAGAAAAAAACAGAACACAATTTCACCAGCTGGAGGGATAGTAACTAACCTAAAATATTTTTCTCCACAAACGTTATCTCAATCTTTGTAAATCACTTGAATATAAAACCATGATTACTCAATGTTTAACAGAAAGACTTTCTGTAACAAAATGTGCAAATACATAAATCTTGTTTGGATTTTCAAGTTCAAGAGAGTAAAATATCTTGGTTTTGTCCATTTCTTCATTTTCTTGTATACAAAATAGTTTGTCATCTAGTCTTATGTATACAATATACAAATATATACATATTATATAAATGTAAATCTTGACAAATTCTTTATATTTACATGAAATTATTTTAGACCGAGAGTACACATTAAGGACACACATGTTTGAAATATTAATGTACATTATTCTAGCTCAGTACTTTCTAGTTACAACCGCTTTTCTCCCTAACGAAACACATCATTTGGTGCATCCCTTATTAAAACTGCCATGCTGTTTTGGGGCTTTTCAATATATAGAAAGAATGAGTATAGACCTTTGCTACATTGAGGGGGGGGGGGAATAATGTTGTTTTTCAAGCTTTAAGGAAAACATGACTTTAATTCAAAACCAATCTATTGATGTCCATAGTCTGGAATCAAAAACCTTTGGTTTGGTGCATAATGCAGAGTCTGAAGTAGTAAGACTAGATTCATTCATGCACTGCTTTGACAGAGACAGACAGTTAAAGGACAAGTCCACCCCAACAAAAACTTGATTTGAATAAAAAGAGAAAAATTCAACAAGCATAACACTGAAAATTTCATCAAAATCGGATGTAAAATAAGAAAGTTATGGCATTTTAAAGTTTCGCTTATTTTCAACAAAATAGTTATATGAACGAGCCAGTTACATCCAAATGAGAGAGTTGATGACATCACTCACTATTTCTTTTGTATTTTATTATATGAAATATGAAATATTTTTATTTTCTCGTCATTGTCATGTGAAATGAAGTTTTATTCCTCCCTGAACACATGGAATTCCATTATTTTAACATTTTGTGCTTCAGGCAAGGAGGTCCTAATCGTCAAATTCGTAAAAATTGAAATATTGCATAATTCAAACAATAAAAAACAAAAGAAATAGTGAGTGACATCATCGACTCTCTCATTTGGATGTAACTGGTAAGCGAAAGTTTGAAATGTCATAACTTTCTTATTTTACATCCGATTTTGATGAAATTTTCAGGATTGTGCTTGTCTGATTTTTCTCTATTGATTCAAATCAACATTTTTCTGAGGTGGACTTGACCTTTAAGGGTGACTCTAGCTAGTCTTCACTCTAGGCATACACTGTAGCATAATTTTTTTTTAAAGCATCAAATTTGAGTCTGTGCTAACAGACTATGACGTCCCATCCTCAATCCTTGCCCAAGGGAAGACTTTTTTTTCATTGGATAAAGCATTAC
The DNA here is from genome assembly GCF_018143015.1 of Lytechinus variegatus. Classification (NCBI taxonomy): domain Eukaryota; kingdom Metazoa; phylum Echinodermata; class Echinoidea; order Temnopleuroida; family Toxopneustidae; genus Lytechinus; species Lytechinus variegatus. The sequence continues at coordinate 23,452,291 of NC_054743.1, read as the reverse complement.
GGCAACCCTGTTTAAAATCACCCTACTCAATACTGAACTATTTTATATGTAAAGCTTTGACCTCCCCCCCCCTCCAGCAGCAGCAGCAATCAAGAAATTGTGATATCATCAATTTCTTTTTAAGCATTTCAGCATGTTCATGACCACATAAAGGAAAAGTACACAATGGGGAAAAAACCCTCAACACCTCAAGTTTAAGAAGAATTAGTTCATGCTGGCCCAAGGTATGGCCTAATGAAGACCTTATACACATTGAAATCAGTGTTATACCGTTTTTGGTAGCTCATGATTTTTTGGTCTGCACCCGACCCGCACTCAATTGTTTGCACCACAAGTAACTGTAGCATGGCCGTGCTACTTTTACGATGACGCTGGTCTGGTGCTGATAAATGTAGCACCAAAATAGCCTTCGCATAGCGCTGCCTATTTTAGCCAGCAGCATTCATAAACTCAAAATTTTACTACTTAGCCCGAGCCTGGTCTGGACCGGAGAAAGTGATATTAATTGACTCGATTCATAACTTACTAGAACCAGGCCCATTTACATGTACATTGAATTCAATTGGTCTAATAGATATTCAAATGGCCACATCCTGGGCACTCATGTACATATTCACACCTAACTTGGGCTGTGAATATTCTTTACCACGCTCCCCCAAGATATGGTTTGAAAAACACTGAAATGCAGAAAAAAAAGTTTTTGTGACATCGCTTCATTTCTCTATACCTGTACCTTACATGCGACCTAGTAGAGATCCAACGAAAGCAGTAAAATGCATGCAGTACCTACGGCATCATTTTTTTCCCTGTGGAAGTTCTCTGAGCCTTTGATTCGAAATGATGGGGAATGGATCTTTATGAAGGCAAATTGTAGAGAGCAACACTGCAACACGAAACAAAAGCCAGAGTGTAATATTTTGTAATAAATTTGACAATGAAAACAAAAAAAACAGTGAGTCCTACATTGTAACTCTGACCACAATGGTATTGGAATTTCATAAATTTGGATTGTATACACACATTGAATTGAATGTAGAGGTGTAATACTTCTGGTTTGGATTAAACCTTAGTTTGACACAGAATAAAGCACTTTGTGGTATCTTCAAATGAGGAAAGGTGTTCGGTTTTGGTTTTGGTTAGACATTTTTCAATTATTCACACTAATTTGCAGACCGCAAAACATCTAAACAATTAGGTGTTCACTAAGGTGCTTGGGTGAGTGAAAAAAATAAACACTCAAAATCATCAAATAATCAAAAGCTCATAAAAGTGCTTAGCTTAATGATGCATGATCGCTCCAGATGAATTCCATAAATGTACAAGTACTTAGTGTACACATTTTAATAATGACTCAGTGAGTTTGGATTTTCAAAACATGTATAATGAATGGACCCACTAATCCATACATATCTAATTCTTCCTCAAATGGTAATGGGTGATTTTGGTGTTGACACTGGTGTTAAAGTTGGTGTTAGTGTTCGGAGCATACTAAAGACTGCCTTGCCTAGCTCCAACACCTCATGTGAGTTAACAAAATGATCCAAAGCACATTAATAACTCTAAACCAAATGAGATGCATCTCAGCTTCATATTAAATTTTTAGAATACACTGTAACATTGACACCAAAAGTTCAACACTGAACTTCAAATCAACACCAAAATTGAAGTTATTCACTGGATGAATACTCATCCTACTTCCTGGAAACAAATTCCACTAATTGTTTTGATAGATGAACAAGTTGATGATATCACATCAATGTTAACCTTTACTTAGCTGCACAGATGAAAGCATACATTCCTTGGTGTTTAGAATGTGTCAATGGCATCACACATAATATGTAAATGGTGTTAATTTAAAAGCCATGGCATGGAAGTCCAGCGAAACACCAAAGCAAACACCCATTGAAACTGAAAGGTGGTATCAGATCCTACACATCAGACAGAAGCTGGAAGGCATCGTGGCTAGAAGGTGTGAGCATTATATGAAATTGGTGTAAATATAAATTATGCCATGGCATGGAAGTCCTGCTGAACACCACAAAATACACCAGTTACAAGGTGCTATACTGAACTCAACTTCAAGATCCCGCATTGACTGTGGGTCTGGAAAGCATCATCACTAGATGTCATATCCGCAGGAGACGGTTGCGACGAACCCGGATTGTCTTCCGCTCTCGAGTCACGGGGTTCCTCTCTGTGCCCGGCAGGCAGTAGGGGCTGCATCTCGTGCTGCTGCTGTGCGGGGGGTGACGACGTGGAGTTGACCGAGTTGAGAGCTGCTGAATAACGCAACGTGGATGCATTGCTGTTGGTCGGGGACACCATGGAGTCTTTATTGCTGTGTATGGAGGATGTCGTTGACAGATCGGACAGCTGGAGGAAGGAGACTGGGTGTGCTGGTCTGGGGTGATGCCGGGAGATGGGACGATCCTCTGAGCAGCTCTCGTAAGTGCTGCTATCGGAAGAAGAGCTGGTCGTCAGACTGGAACGTGGTATTGCTTGCTGAGGGCAAAGGTCAAAACAGTAGTAGAGAGTCAAGTAAATATTACAAAGAAAATTACCCGCTGAAGGGTGGAACCAGGGTGGCTCACGTATGCAGCCTAAGGGGATAACAGAATTCACTTGTGAACAGGTTTAGATGTTGATTCAAATGCAATTGGTCCTCATTAAAAAATGATTTATTGCCAAGAGATTACTCATTAAAGAACATGATAAAACAGAGTTCCTTTTAAAAGGATTAACACCACTTTTGTGAATACTGAGTTCTTGATATACATGTACATTTATTTCTTTGATTTGAACATAAAATTTTCAAAAGTGGATGTGATATAGTTGCCTCGTTCAGAAGGAAGCTTCTCTTCCTCAATGCATATATGTATTTTATTCTCAATCAGATGATCAAATACATTATCATATATTTATCTCTTCACTTTAATAAATCAAAGTATTTTGATTTTTTTAGGCAGAGGAAGTTGATTACCATCCACATACATGCATATAAGACAAAACAAAAGTACAAAACTTCTACAAATCATAAACACTACAAGATTTTCAAACAAAGTTGCCGAGATTTTATTAGGCTATGTCCAATCAGGAGGAGTGATTCATAATGGTTTCGGTTTGGAGTTCAAACAGGAGCTAATGAATATGCATATACTACAATCATGCTCCAAGACACAATTGGAAGTTAACAAAAAATTGAAAAAAAAATTCAGTGAAGGAAAGCTGACATTATACACCCCAAGATCCAATGTTTATTGATAATCTTTCTTACCAGGACTACTTTACTATTACATGTACATGTATGTTCTTTGTAGATAACATGAAAAGAATTTCAAAGCTCTCAATTATTGCTTTTTAATATCTTTCCCATATCCATAAAAAAAAGTTACGAGTGACTTTACAAACGACAGATGACCATTTCTTAAGATCAACAGCAATGAAAATATGGTGAGTTTTTTTTAAGCAAGAAAGTATCCCTGGTCATTCCTTAAGTCGCTCATAACTTTATACAAACAGCTTTGTGAAACACCCATGGGATGTTTCGCTCAAAAGTGGTAATTTGCCATAATGAGCATTCAAGCCCACCCATAGTCATTTAAATTCAATTCAGGACCCTGTAACACAAACAAGATGTAATCAATTGTACAACCAGCTGTGACTATAAGTCTATAAACAATTGATGGCAAATGTTCCTAAAGAAAGAGGGTCCTGAACAGGTGGCACTTTGTCAAATTGCATAATGGGAAAGTAATCTTGAATGGTCTCATTTCATGAAACAAATTGTCGGTAATTTTTACACGCTACTGTTAACCCTATCTAGGCCGGGGGTCCTCGGAGGCCCCCCCTCAACAAATCGCACGATATTTTCGCCGTGCAAAATTTTTTGACCGCGCCGCTCGCTGACTTTTTACTTTCAAGTCTTGCGCAACTTTTGAGACCAACCGAAAATTGCTCAGAAACGTGATTTCGTGTACAAAGTCAATGCAAATTGTGTTTTCAACCAAAATTCATAAATGTATGATTATTTTTAGTTTTGCTAGTCTAAATGTATTCATTTTATGCTTTTTATGATCATAGAAGAGTCTCCAACAAATTTCATTAAAAAAACAATGAAAAACAAAAGGTAAAAAAACAAAGAAATACATAAGGAATTGCAAAAAACAATATAATACATAAGGAAACGATTTGATATCACAATTTTTCTTCATGTACACTTGCTAAGGACACCACAAAGAGTTTCTGTACCAAAAATTAGTACATTTGGAGCTTTATTTAGGGAGTTAGAGGAAAAAAGTATGATTTCGCATACTAATTACGCATAAATTAGCATAATCACTTAATAACAATTCGCATGAAATAAATTACTATACAATCTTGTAGATTATGTCCCAGGCAACCCGCGTGCCAATTTTCGGCGCGATCGACGGCCGAGATCCTCCCAGGCCCCCCCCCCCCCCCCCCCCCGGCCAAAGGAACTCCCAAAATACCCCGGCCTAGATACGGTTTAAAGCTTGTGTATAGTTTTGGTAAATCCACCAAAATGCACCTATCACTATTTCAATTCATTGCTAGCTAATATGAATGGATATGCCCTATAACAGTTATGATGTGGAGGATATGAAATGAAAATGTGTTTTACAGGATAAATTTGGCGATTTTACATGGAAATTTAACTTGATCGGGTCACCCGATCAAATTAAAATATCTGTGTGTTTTTGTCTTTCAAGTAAATCCTATTCCAAATCATGGAATGGGCTGAAACTTTCAAGATATGTTCTTTGTCTGTAACTTTTGGATATCTAATCACTAAATTTATAAGATAAGTGCTTGAATGCCCATTTTTTTAATTTAAAAAAAGCATCGCCGAGAGAGGGCGCTATATATCCAAGATTTGAATATTTGAAATTTTCTCAGAGAAGTGCAGTTGGAAAAATATGTAACGGTCTCTACGCTTCAGTAAGACTGTCATATTAAATGATATTCGATTATCAATCACATTATTGACCCTTTACCAAAGCTATACACAGGGTTTAAAGCTACAGAAATCGTTGTATCTGATTGGCTCAGAGCAAATAAGTAAGTAAAAATCGACATTTACATTCCCTGATGTACTCTCCCCATCGTATATCCAGTCTGAGTCTTTCTGGGTACCCATTTACTACACCTGGGTGAAGTGGCAAATGTAAATGAATGCATTCCCAAAATATGCAAGTGCTGCAGTTGGATTTGAACCCCAGACCTGTAAGTTACAGTGTACATGTTCAGTTGTTCTGAAAGTGTGAAATCTATCTATTACCTTCAAAAGAGAGATACCAAACTTTACTAAGATATTTGAGAACATCATGAGTCCAAAACAGCCATGTTTACATTTTTTGGGATACCAGTTACACATAAGTAGTTTGAATAGAAATGAATAAAACGGCTGTTTTAGACTCACTGTAGAGCAAATATGACTGAGGTACTAAAATAGTGCAAAGAAATTACAGTCAAACCTGTCTTTGCTGCCATCTGTCTGTAGTGGCGTTAAAAATTGCCTCCCATTTGAAAGGAAAATGTGTTAGAGAAATTATACTTGAAGGCCACCTTTCTTCAGTGGCCACATTTTCTGTTTCTATTGGGTGGTCTCAATCGGCAGGTTTGACCCTCCAGGGTGTTTTACATGTAGGCATGAGTTTTCCTGGCCTGAAACACTACACATGATTGGACATAGCCCCATTCCTACAGAACAATGCAATTCATCATACACAAAAAAACATACATACTGGAACATAAGATGCTGGTAAGGAACGGGATTTCTGATTGGTCAGTGGCTGTTAAAGGCTACAGTAGGCAGCTTATCATTGGTGGATTCTGAGTTTGCAGGCATGGGTTGCTAAAGGTACAAAAAAAATAATATGAACAAAAGGGGGGAAAATGAAAGGGTTAGGAAATAATGGGTACAACTATTGACACGAGACATCAATGTTAGGAGGCATTGCAAGAGACTTGCAAAAATCAATCACATGTAATTTTACATCAATTTTAAATATGTAATCGATTGCTAGTCAACATCTTTATATCACAGCATTAGTTTGCTATACACGTAATTAAAGTTGATTTGTCAATTGCAGGTTTACAATTGGAATTTGCAATTGGGTGTAAATTTGAAAGTTTCTTGCAATTATACCCTCACATATTTGAAATTTTCAAAGCTCATACACGTAATGACATTCTATCCATGATCCAGGTTTGTTATAACTTATAGTTTGATATGAACACTGATCAGACTTACAAAAAAAATCATACTGCTTTTCAGTAAAATTACAAGTATAAGGAATTTGTGGATTTCTCTTAAATTTCTCTTCACTAGATCTGAAGTGATTATCAAATACGAAATGATTTATATCTTCAGAATTATATATATCATGATTCACTTTTTAACCAAACAGATATCACCATTCTTTTTTTTCCTTTCAGAATGACTTTCTATTTGGGTTGGATTTATAACAAGTATGTGTGTTATGGGGAGCACTTCATGAAAAGGCCTGTTTGTGATTTTCACTGATTAAATTGCTCTCAGCCTGATTGAAGCAAGGATTTTCAGTGAAAATCACTGGCTAAACTATCCATGAAACACTCCCCTGAAGGTCAGTATAAAGTGCATGGAACATTATCATTCAAATGCTTCTCTAATCATGCAAAGTGCAGGTTGACATTCCAAGGCAACATTTTAACAGTCTGAGATAAGAGATAGTTCTCAACCAATTCTACATGTAGTTGGCTTTATAATGTGAGATTCTAGTCTGATTGGACCTCTTTGGCCCAATTCACAAAAGTGGTTTTGAACACCCACATTTGAGTCCATGGTTTATGCAGATTTCCTGTACAAATTACACTTATTTTACCGCATGTGTTAAAATATGTCACGGTGTCGCAGTGCGCCAAATTGATGCCTGTTGCCATGGTTATCCACGCTACATATATTTATTCATGAGTCCACTGTTTGAAGAGTGGACTCATGAATAAAATAGCATATCTAACCATGGTAACAGGCGTCAAATTTGGCGCACTGTGACAAAAGCGCGCATCAGCATTGGAATTTTTTATACAAGCACCCATTACGCGCTAAAATAAGCGTAATTCATAGAGGAAACTCTATAAACCATGGATTCAACCATTGGTTTTCAAAACCACCTTTGTGAATTCGGGCCTTTGGGATTAAACTAGAGATAATGAAAGCCCGATTCCCATCAGCCAAGGCGATGAAGTGTGAAATGTGATCTTTGTTAAATAAATACTTTTGGCTCCATAGTCGTGATGTACAGTGGTATGGTATCTTCAACAAATCATTCAGAACAAAAACCCATGTTGTATGCCTTCATTAACCAATAAGCCGGATATTTCACAAAATGTCACGCTATTTTGCAAAACAATCATGATGTAATCTCTCTATGATCTACAGACTTAACCCGCTGGTTGCGTCTATACTACAAAAAAAATTGTGATTGCTTTGATTTTACTTTAAAATGATGGGGTAAGCATATCACATTGAACAAACATGTATGCTCCGAATACAACATAGGGTATTGACTATTTCCACTTTATACATCAGGGGCACTAACACATAACATGTACATCACAGAATACACAAATCTGAATATTTTTATGAAGCTGAATTGAATACTGGAAACGCTGTTATTTTCGCGCTTGGCAGCTTCAAAACATATTCGCGGGTTTTTAAATTCGTGCTGCACTCTCCATTATCGCTAAGTCACTTCCTTCTTGCCAATCTGTGAATGGTTTTAATTAAAATTTCAGCAACAAAATTGTATTTTCTGATCATAATTCTAGTTATAGGGCAGCATAATTCAGAATTCTAGTTCTAGGGCAGACCAAACATGATCCTTCTAGGATTCCAATTTTAATGGATAGAATATTGATGTACAAGGTTTAGTGAACGCCTAAATACTCCAAGATGAGCGGAGAATGTGCACACATTGTATGCACATACTCCTCTCCCTGGGGAGTACTGAATCCATTGACTGGCCTATCATACATTGTAGTAGTCTATAACATGTCGGAACCCATTGCCTCCCGGAACCCAGGGTTCTTTTTCCGCTTGCCTATTACACTAAATCAATACAGCATTCAATTGCCAAGTGGTTAAAAAACCATAAATCTAGTAAAAATTCTGTTTAACATTCTTATACAATACTGTTCCCCATATGAACTTAACAGTTTTGAAAAAAGTGTTACATTTTTTTTAATCATGCTTTAAAAAAAATTTGATTAAATTTTGAAAATTGAACTTATAGGCCCGTATTCTGAGGTCAGGTTTAACTTAAACTCAGGTTTAAAGTTGTGGTTTAAGTATGGACAGCCAATTGTTACATAATCACTAACAGTAGAAATATCATATTTCAGCGCATTTGGCTCTCAAATCATTCATAATAGTGCAGGAAGTATAAATAGATGATTGTCTTCAACATCGATGAATCAGGAAAGAGCACAGTAAACATAGGAAACATACAACTTAATAAAAATTTTGATACATTTGGCTTCCCATACTTAAACCACAACTTTAAACCTGAGTTTAAGTTAAACCCGACTTCAGAATACGGGCCTAAGAGTTTAAATGCTTGCTTTAAACAACTGTACTAAACAGCATTGTAAAAAAAAAATGTGTACAGTATCCTAAGTGTGTATGAGGTCAAAGGTCGGTCTTACCCTTGGATACGTGGCGCCATCCACCGTTTGGTTCTGTACTGGAATGTAAGGCTGGGCTGGAGCCATGTGACTGCTTTGGACCAGAGTCTTGGTGTATTCTTCCGTCACAAGACCTCTCCTGTCTATTAAACTGAGAGGTGACATAAACAAAGTAGAAGGAAACGTAACATGAGATGAATTCACTGTTGTTGTGCAGGCCTATGTGTGATGCCTATTTTAAGTATTGGTAATTCCAGCTAAAGTGTACGTCACTATCATAATTATTCAATAGATTATATGACACTATGTGTGACATAGAACAATACAATATGGAGGATATACCATAAAAATGTGAAAATTTATCTTGGTAAGATTTGAAAAAAATACAATTATATCTTTGTAATTCATTTAGATATAAAATCACTTCTCACACATGGAATAGGAAAGAAATACATGATCATCACATTGAGAGGATGATGAATGTTAAAAAAAAATAATACATTTATGAAAAAGAATATTACTAGCTGAAAACACACTTTTTTCACCACTGCACTTTTGTCATATTAGAATGTCAGATGATTTTTTAGTATAAATGCATACACTCTATAACTGGAAGGTTCACTCGCTTCCTTTAAAATGCGCATGAAGTTAGACATCTCTGTTGAAGGACAAAGAATTTCTACGAACCTGGGAGTATTAGGCCCACATAACGTTGAGCAGAAGTTTGCCATGGCAGACCCATTGCTGTAAGGATTGAAGGCATCTCGGTCATGTTTCTTGGACCATGCTCCTTTTATCTGTAAAGAACAAGCAATTATAGCATCGCAAATCATAATCAAAACTAAAAATTTGACGTGCCCAAAGGACACAGATGCCCCCGCTTAAAGGTCCTATGACACCAATTCCATCTTATTCTAGATACATATCGATTATTAGGTAGTTTTACTTGAAAAATACGAATTTGCTATCGGTTCCTGTGTACGACGAACCGGTGTTGAGTTATTCCATGGAAATGAACTTCAACGGAAACGCCCACTAAAATTTTCGAATGAGTCGACCGATCGACCTGTCAATCATTGTGACGTCATCGAAGGAAGGCTTTCCCAGCTGTGCAGCCGGACCCCTAGTTATTGTACACGTTCCTCGTGTAGTTGCTGTTTTGACAGAGCTTATCCTTAACAAATTTTTTTAGATTTTTATGAGGATTTGATCATGGCTGCAGAATCGTCATCAGCTGCGTCTGATTCTTCAGACTTTGAAGATTCAGGTTCAGAATATGATTCCAGCAATTCAATTCATTTACTTTGAATACACACATTCAACCACAATAGGCACTTCACGCTCCAAACGACAGCAACACTCAGCAGCTTCCTTCCCTGACGTCATAATTGTCACGTGATATACAAAACCAAATCAGGCTGAATTTTTGTGGGCGGGGTGAATTTGGCTCAATTTACCATCTAAAACTGCCTTTGAACCTGATGTGGGATTTTTTGGGGTAAAATTTTGATGGAATCGTAATTAGTAACCACTAAGCTAACAAATAAATCAGCATCTTTGTTTTATTTCATAGGACCTTTAAAATGGCCCACACCCGGTCAGACATTCATTCAATATGATTGAACCTAATATCGTGCAGAAACCAATATGCATTTATATAATGAACAAACTTAGACCTTTGAACCAATTTGCATATATAATGAGCTGTGAACTTTGACCTACGGACTCTGAATTCGAACTTAGCCTGTATTTTGCTGTCATCTACCTACATACCAACATTTTTCATAATCCATTAAATTTTGTCGAGTTATTGCGCAGAAACCGAGTGAGGGGACGGACGGACAGGGGCAACACTTAATGCCCCCATCCGGACTTTGTCTGCGGGGGCATAAAAAACCTTAATTTATACATGTAAATAATGAGCAAAGTCTTGTCAAATCCCCTTTCTCTCCAAAATCACAGTAAGTGATGTCACTTTTCTATAAAAAAATGAGGAAAATCCTGTACGGCAGTCCTAATTTGTACTGTATACACTGTACATGAACTTCATAAGTTTCCAGATTTTCTATTAAAAGCAATATGAGAATAGTTAAATAAAGTGTGAGTAACTAAATAAAGAATGAAACTGCAATGCGCAAATATGTGAACTTTGATTTTTTAATTATCTTGATTAAAATTATTTATAGAAGATACCATGGAAATTGATTGCCATGGATGCCAATATCCCTCATGAAGAATCCCTAGTTATATCATAAAATCTATATGAAGTATTCCACAATCTCCAACCCCATTTATTATGAAAAGAAGTTTCATAAAAAATGCTTTATATGGCTTCTAATAAACCACATAATTGTCTTGGTGTTGTATGTAAAATAGCAGATGCCACTGATACACAACAGGTTTTGCACTTCAAATCTGTACATTGATTCAAACATAACCTCAAAACTTACCTTCATACTTACATTATCCAGCATCAATGCCCCCTATAAAAATAGGGATGTTGATTATGATGATAATAATAATCATGGTAATGATGATGATTAGGCTGATGATGGTAATCATGGTAACGATGATGGTGATGGTAATGATCATAATATAGGTGGTCATAGTAATTGATGGTGGTAATAATGATGGTGATGATGATGGTGATGATGATGGTGATGATGATGGTGATGATGATGGTGATGATGATGGTGAGGATGATGGTGGTGATGATGATGGTGATGATGATGGTGATGAAGATGGTGATGGTGATGATGTTAATGATGATGGTAATGATGATGGTGATGATGGTGATGATGATTGTGATGATAGTGATAGTGATGATAGTGATGATGGTGATGATGATGGTGGTGGTGGTGATGATGATGACGATGGTGATGATGATGGATGATGGTGACAATGGTGATGATGATGATGGCGATGATGATGATGGCGATGATGATGATGGTGATGATGGTGATGATGGTGATGATGATGGTGATGATGATGATGATGGTGGTGATGATGATGATGATGATGATGGTGATGATAATGATAGTAATGATAATAATATAGGTGGTCATAGTAATTGATGGTGGTGATGGTGATGATGATAGTGAAGATGATAGTGAAGGTGATAGTGGTGATGATGAGTGATGGTGATGAAGATAGTGATGGTGATAATGGTGTTGATGATGGTGATGATGATGGTGATGATGGTGATGATGTTAATGATGATGGTAATGATGTTAATGATGATGGTGACAATGGTGATGATGATGATGGCGATGGCGATGATGATGATGGAGATGATGATGATGGTGATGATGGTGATGGTGATGATGATGGTGGTGATGATGATGATGATCATGATGGTGATGATAATGATAGTAATGATAATGATATAGGTGGTCATAGTAATTGATGGTGGTGACGGTGATGATGATAGTTAACGTGATAGTGGCGATGATGATAGTGATGGTGATGATGATAGTGATGGTGATGAAGATAGTGATGGTGATGAAGATAGTGATGGTGATGAAGATAGTGATGGTGATGATGATGATGATGGTGATGATGATGGTGATGATGATGATGGTGATGATGATGGTGATGATGATGATGGTGATGATGATGATGGTGATGATGATGGTGATGATGATGGTGATGATGATGATGATGATGATGATGGTGATGATGATGGTGGTGATGATGGTGGTGATGATGATGGTGATGATGATGATGATGGTGATGATGATGGTGATGATGATGGTGATGATGATGATGGTGGTGATGATGATGGTGATGATGATGGTGATGGTGATGAAGATGGTGATGATGATGTTAATGATGATGGTAATGATGTTTATGATGATGGTAATGATGATGATGGTAACGATGGTGATGGTAACGATGGTGATGATGGTGATAGTGATGATGGTGATGATGGTGGTGGTGATGATGATGATGGTGATGATGATGATGGTGATGATGGTGATGGTGATGATGATGATGGTGATGATGATGATGGTGATGATGGTGGTGGTGATGATGGTGGTGATGATGGTGATGATGATGGTGATGATGGTGAGGGTGATGATGGTGATGATGATGATGGCGATGATGGCGATGATGATGGTGATGATGATGGTGATGGTGATGATGATGGTGATGATGGTGGTGATGATGGTGGTGATGATGGTGATGATGATAGTGATGATGATGGTGATGATGATGGTGGTGATGATGGTGGTGATGATGATGCTGATGGTGAGGGTGATGATGGTGATGGTGGTGATGATGATGATGGCGATGATGGCGATGATGATGGTGATGATGATGGTGGTGGTGATGATGATGATGGTGATGGTGGTGATGATGGTGGTGATGATGGTGCTGATGGTGAGGGTGATGATGATCTTGACATGTTAATAACAGTAGTAATGACAATATACTACAGATGGTTACAATGAAAATTATGATAATAGAAAGATGATAAATGGCTCATTAAAAAAAAGGATCTCATAGGAATCACTCAGGTCACTCACATCTTCATTTGTTGTAATACCAGCTGCGATGAGATACGTGTGAAAGCCTGCCAATCCTAAAACTGACCAGATTGAGATAAAACACACCAACGCCTCCACGATAGTGCAATGGAGTTAAGGAAATAGAACATCAATCATCTCAAAAACATTTCATCAGTTTTATATTTAAAGCAGAGCTACCAACCTGAACAAGAACATTTCAGTATCTTTAAAGCTGAAAATCAGTATTTTGGTGAGGAAATCAGTATTTTCAAAGAAATACCATAGGACAACACTTAAAAATGAAACTTGAGAAATCAGTATTTTGCATGAAACCATCAGTATTCTTCTCATTTTTCAGTACTAAATACTGAAAATCCATACTACTTGGCAGCTCTGTTAAAGGCAAATAATACTGCTTTCATGAATTCACCATCAAACAGTCCTTTTGGATCAGAAGAGTGCTGGCCAGGCAACGACAATGTTAAAAGCTCACAATAAAAGTTTCCATCTTTCCCAGAACAGTGGGAAATCCAACAATGGAAATAATTTTTTTTTTACTATACATCATATTCGTACATTCCCTAATTAATGAATATATAATTCTGAGTAACACTTCTGAAAATGAATTTGTGGCCGATTTGAAGTCGTATGACATCGTATGTTTGTTCACTTTCGTTTAAACAAATAGATCTGTTTTGATAAATTTTACTTTTTTTTCAAAAATTTCACTTGGGTTGGATTCCCCTAGCAAAAAGATTTTTTTTAAATCATTTTTTCCCTATTTCTAAGTAAAACATAGGAGTTCAAAAAGTCACACTATTCTATTCTAAATGTCTGAATGAGAAACACAGAATGATAAATAGCACAGCAGTATTCGCAATCCCTCCATGGATAACCCTAGCTCAGTGATAATGAATGGTAATAAATCAGTCGAGTGTCTCTTGGCGCTCATCGATTACATGTTTACTCTACGTGAATGTCATTGGATGGGATTGAAGACAGAGTGATGTCACATTATACTCTCTGATTCTATCTCAATCCACACAGCTGCACAGATGGAGATGCAATGGAAACCGGGAGGTGATTCACTGAATGATGAATTTGGTTCTAAGTGAGATAAAAATCAATTTCATGACATTTTATTATTCTTCAATTCCTTAACATTGATTTTAGCTGTTATAAAACACCCACCCCCTTGATTCTACCCCCCACTCTTTAAAACATGCAGTATATAAAATATAAGCTTCAGGCTGAGAAAGCATTTATTTTAATTGTTGTTGAGCCAATAATACATGTACACTCTAGATTTCACCGATTTGAAATAGTCAAGATCAGCCATTATGAGTGACTGGCTGATCATCAGATTCAGATTTAAATCTTGTGAATTTAAATACAAATCTAAATCTAAAAAGTTTAATGTTCAATCTTTTAAGATTTGATTTCAAAAAGTTTTGATATCAAGGTTGTTGATTTATTCTAAATCCTTGAAATTTAGAGTGTGTGCAACATAATTGGCAATGCCTTCTCTTCTTCTCTACGAAAACACACACTTTAATTTCAAAGAAGATAAGACTACACTTAAAAACAATCACATTGATCAAATTATTGTTTTTCATTCTTTCTCATAAGCATTCTAGCGACCAGCAATTTTGACTGCATCAGTCAAAAAGAAAACGAGATCCAGAAAAATAAACAATTAACTTGAATTTGGTTTGTACCTCCAGGGAAAATGCATTTAGTAATAAGAAACAGATGCAAAATACACCTGCTCGCATTACAGAAAGAAGTATTTGCCAATCTTGAATGCTTTGGAAATACTCAAACTTAATGGTAATTTCAAAACGTGGGCAGAAGGATATATTCCAAAAGCTTTTATAAAATCATGTATCCCTTTTACGATAATGAGGTATTACATTACATGTATGTTTTCTCGACATGTACCTTGAACATCTGTAGGGGAAGGCGGGGTAAGTTGTGACAGTTTTTGCTTTTTGCATGTGAGAATTGATATGATTAATAATCTTGTCGAAATAAGTACCTTGCCTTGAAATTTAATTCTTCTGAAATATTTTCCACCTATATTTAACTTTCTATCCCCACACTAAAAGTCATCGTGACCTTTGAAAAAAACGATGTCAAATGGCTCAACTTGCCCCATATATGGGGTAAGTTTGAGCCACCTTCTGGGGTAAGTTGACCCACAAAAACTATGTACAAAATGTATGAGGGGAGAACCAGCATGTCACTTTTTTGTTTAAAGTCTTTTCACTTGCTAATTCTCTATAAATACTAACATCCTTTAAAAGGAAAAGTGCAGTCATGTAAATTTGCTCCTTTCAGCCAGCATTTCAATCGATTTTTATGGTTTGTTTGTTTTTTAAGATATATTACCATAGGAATTACCATGGCTCAACTTGCCCCATTGCCCCCTTTCTCATAAGCATTCTAGCGACCAGCAATTTTGACTGCATCAGTCAAAAAGAAAACGAGATTCCAGAAAAATAAACAATTAACTTGAATTTGGTTTGTACCTCCAGGGAAAATGCATTTAGTAATAAGAAACAGATGCAAAATACACCTGCTCGCATTACAGAAAGAAGTATTTGCCAATCTTGAATGCTTTGGAAATACTCAAACTTAATGGTAATTTCAAAACGTGGGCAGAAGGATATATTCCAAAAGCTTTTATAAAATCATGTATCCCTTTTACGATAATGAGGTATTACATTACATGTATGTTTTCTCGACATGTACCTTGAACATCTGTAGGGGAAGGCGGGGTAAGTTGTGACAGTTTTTGCTTTTTGCATGTGAGAATTGATATGATTAATAATCTTGTCGAAATAAGTACCTTGCCTTGAAATTTAATTCTTCTGAAATATTTTCCACCTATATTTAACTTTCTATCCCCACACTAAAAGTCATCGTGACCTTTGAAAAAAACGATGTCAAATGGCTCAACTTGCCCCATATATGGGGTAAGTTTGAGCCACCTTCTGGGGTAAGTTGACCCACAAAAACTATGTACAAAATGTATGAGGGGAGAACCAGCATGTCACTTTTTTGTTTAAAGTCTTTTCACTTGCTAATTCTCTATAAATACTAACATCCTTTAAAAGGAAAAGTGCAGTCATGTAAATTTGCTCCTTTCAGCCAGCATTTCAATCGATTTTTATGGTTTGTTTGTTTTTTAAGATATATTACCATAGGAATTACCATGGCTCAACTTGCCCCATGCTGTTTGGCTCAACTTACCCCAGTCCGAACTTAGTGTGATAATTTTGTATCCACACATTTATTATGCATCCATCATATAAAAGACTATGACAAGAATGAAGATCCATACCTGGACTAATAATGTTGTTATCATGTCTTTATTATATTCAAAGACGTGTGTGTTTATAAAGCACTTATCTATTTCACACTCTTTTTTACTTTTTTGGCTGAAATTCATGTTTTTCCCTCTAAAAAACTACTTTTTGTTTCAAAGTTGAAAACAATGTGGTGGGGTTAGGGGTTATGCTATGGGTCATCAAGACATGACACCACCACAATGTCTGACTCATTCATTATTGGCCTGGGGCTGGTGGCTCAACTTGCCCCTATGCTCAACTTACCCCGCCTTCCCCTACACTTTCTACATGGGGGGGGGGGCAATACAGTAGACCAATAACAACCTGTAGAGGGCTTTAAAAAAGGGAAGCTTTTGCTGGTTAGACTATGAAATTCATATGCCTGGGCACATAGCACATTATTTAAAGTGTCTTTGAAAAAAAATGTATGTACGATTATACAATTATTTCACAGATGATGGAAATACATGAATAAAGATCCCAGGCAAATGAAAATATAAGGGAGTGGAAAGGTGAACCCATGGCCTTGTGTGTGTACCAACATAGATCAGTGTCATCTCAGAAGCTTCTAACCCTCTATGGGGGTAATTAGAAAGGACTTATCATGCCAGTAGGACCCCTGCTCTAAAAGAACCCCCTTCCCAAAAAGACCCCAAGGCATACATCCCCAATTGTAGTAAATTGAAAAGAAAAAAACTCACTCTGTATTTTCAATAGATTATAAAAAAAAATGACACCATGGCATGTAATGAGATAATTAAAAATAAACTTGAATTAAAAATCACTTGACTTAAAAGGCCCTTCTTACATGTACATTATGTCATGATGTACCATACAGTACCACATGGCATGCAAACTGTATTCCGTATGACTGATGGATATGCTATAAGGGCGTAAACTATTCGAGGGCCCCCCCCCTCATTTCATAAAACTTAAACAAATTTGGAATGGCAGTATAAATCCAATGAAATCATTCAATTTTATTGGCTGATCGTAAACCTGTTATAGAAATTGTGCAGTTGAAGTTGAAAAAAAAATCCAAGTCCAATTTGGGATCTGGCCATAATAATGCACGGATGGGGGGGGGGGGGGGAAGGCCACCGGCATGTGCTTTTGGGGCTTTTTTTTAGAGTGCCCGGAGTTTTATAAATTGTTAGTAAATCTTGGATGTTATAGAATCACAATATAGATCTCTTCTGTGCTCCATCGATTTCAGAGACTATTTCTGCAAAATCACATTACAAATAGCACCTTTTTCATCATTTCATGTTCATAAAGACATCTATTTTTGCGCCTTCTAATGGAAGTGCCCCTCCCCTTCACAAGGAGTTCGGAAACCATGATTCTAGCACACATACACAGAAACATTGTCTATTCATGTATGCAACCTTAAGCCCAGTGCACACTATGTGAAGCGATTGCACTGAGATCCGAATGTAACAAGTCGCCAATCCAACCTCGGTACAATCGCATCGCAGGCCAGTGCATACATTGTACATTGTAACAGATCTGCAACGCGATGATCTCATGGCGCCTCTTTCTTGCACATATGTTGTTTGAGCAGCAGAAGTGCAGCATATTGGCCATGACGTCATCAAACAATCGGCTGAAATTAGCAAAATCGCAGAAAGATGTCAAATGTCTGAGATTTGCTCTGCGATCCAACTGCAACAAAGCGGGTCGCAGTTGCAGCGCATTGTAGGTTAGCACACGCTCTTTGTGATTGTGTTGGAATCGCAACTTTGTGCAGTCGTGTCACATAGTGTGCGCTAGGCTTTAAAGGAAAGAATGGATGGATGATATGCAGGCTAAAGGATATCTGCCTAATGGTGTGAGGAAGATGGGAAAAGGATATCTGGCTGGCTTGTTCTTCAGAGCCTCTAAAAATCCACCTTGCTCCGTGCTCACTGTAAAATAGAAAAGAGAAAGGGAGATGGAGAGACAGAAAAGAAAGGATGAGAAATGGAAGAACAAGAGAGAGAAATGATTCAATTAGGTTTATTGAGAATGAAAAATAACCTGTCGCTCGAAAGCTGACACTGTTTATATCATTAATATTAATAATACATGCTATAAGATTCATACAGCTCACCCTCCCATCATAATTTAATGTAGCTGCCCAAAGCGCTTCAGAGCATTACAGAGAGAGACAGAGAAAGAGAACCTTTGACAATGAAAACAATAAATCAATGTTTATGCGCTCTTAAACAGGTATGTACGTTTTCAGGTTGCCAATGAAGGTGTTCTCTGATGTCTCAATTTTCAAACTTTGTGAAAGAGCATTCCACAGGTTTGGCCCTGCATATAAAGCAAAGGCCATTCCCCCATAATTTCATTTCTTACAGTAGATGCTGACACAAGTTTGTAAAGATTAGGTGTTACGGAAAATACATTAAAGTACAATCGACACAAACATAAAATTGTAACGGAACACTGAAATAATGATGGTGAATACAAAGCACATCATCAACAACAATTACAAGATCAAAGACTGCACATTACACTCCGAACACCCAAAATTGAATTCAGAAACCTCTAAATGAATTGAATCAGAAATCTTGAATCATTGGGTAATCTCAACACACAAGAAAAATAAAGACAAATGTGGAGAATGGAATGTAAGGATGGGAAAGTAAGAAAAAGATGGAAAAGGAAAAAAATATAGAAGAGGAAAAGGAAGGAATATAGGAATGATTAGGATCTACAATGGAAAAAAAATGGTAGGCAATACTGAAAAAAAGGAAAAAAAAGAAGAGAATGGGAGAGGGAAAGTAGATAGGAAGGAAGAAACAAAATTAAATTGATGAGAAAATGAAGAAAATCTGGTAAAACTTAGAAAGATATAAACAAACCCAAATGAATTGTTTTTACAATTAAATTTAAAACATTCACATGAAATTTCTAAACATATTCAACTTTCACTGCAAACATTGCCAAAACAATTCTTAAATGGTATATTACTTGTACATATATACATGTATGTCATCATAGTAGAGCAGAATACATTTATAAAATTGCTGGATGTGTAGCTGTACTGTACACAACAAATCAACCTACATTGTTGCATGAGATGAAATACAATGTATTTTTCCGCAACAATGTCACTTGCTGGCCAGGGTCGAAACATCAATTACTATTCATGCATCATAAATAAAGGGGTCCCCTTGACAGTTTGCAGCTCAGAACACATCTATACTGATTGTAAAAGATATATCATTCTGACAGGCAATGAATACATTTCAATGCATTTCATGCACATACAGGTGTAAAGAGAAAAACATACTGTGAAGGCCAACTGTGAGTACCAAATAATCTCAATTTGTGTTTGCCCCATATAGTGAATTTATACAGATACCTCCCTATCTGGAAACATTCTACATGTAGGTAATTTTCCTCTGTAAATGAGAGCATGCAAATGAGAGTACTTGCAATATTTCCAAGATAGAAAGAAAAAAAACCTCCAAATGAGTGCATGTACATTTCTACATGTAGAAATAAGGAGATCTTTCAGAAGGATTTCTCCAAGAATATGGGAAGTAAAAGTCAGAAAGTCTGAGGCCCAGGGGGAGGGGGGGGGCACTCAGTATAATGCATAGTGGGTATGTGCCGCGGAGGAGACCCCCATTTTACACTCAAAATTTCCGTTCCAAGGCATAGCATTTTTAAAAAGAACAAAGAAAGCCACTCCAAAGCGTAGCATTTTCTTCTTACGAGAAAAAAGAAGAAACCGCTCAAAAGCTTTGCATATTCTTCTGTTACGCCGTTCTGGTCCCATTGATCTGCTACAATGAGCCACAAGTTTGGTGAAAAGAGGCCGCAGAGCGCTGTCTGACCATCGCCTCTGCGCTAGCGCATCCGGCGCCCATGCCGCCGGGCTAGCTGCATGCACATTCCATAGGGATGCATACGCATTCACACGCAGGCAACCCGTTCCAAGGACCCCCGTTTTCATAAACATTTGTAGTTCCGAAGCCCGTTCCGAGGACCCTCCTTTCTACAATAAGCCCGCTCAAGACCCCCTTTTTTGTCTCGCCCATGGCACATACCTAAATGTACTTCTTTTTTGGTCAAGTACGCCCCCCCCCCGAGTTTGAGGTATTACAAAGGAACAAGAACCCTATATTACTGCAGTAAAATTTGAATGTATTTCTAGACACGTTTCCAGTCAGCTACAAACTGCAAACATTTCATTTGGCTCAAGCTGACATGAATATGTAACAAAAAATTATCTGGTATTTTGATATTTTGAGACATGAGCCAATGTGTATATACATTTATAATTATACCGTGTGAGTAAAAAAAAATTGACACCTCACATATCCCACATTTAAGGAAAAAAAATATGTCATGAATGCATAATCATAATTATGGCTGGAAAGAATATCCTCTCCCCAATAATTTGATACCATATTTACGTGGTTAGTGTTAATGCTTGGATAATCAGGATGTATTCTTTGAAGTGATGTAAATTTGGATTTGCGCCAAAGTAAGGCATGACTGCAATGAACGCATCGAGATGTCAATGATGTCATAATCCTACATGATTTAGTATATTTGCGAAATGCGAATCCATTTTCAATGAAATTGACTTGAAAATTGACACTGAAAAAGTGTTTATTAAAAAGTCATAATAATTTAATGAAATGGTGTTTTAAAACAGGTTTTAAAGTAACCCTTGTAGGATTGACATCATTGATAACTGGATTAAATTTACAGTCATGCCTTTATAATACTTTGGTGCAAATCAAAATTAACATCACTGCAAAGAAAACCTCCTGATTATCCACATAAATTTGGTATCAAATTATTTGGGAGAACAAACATTTTCAGGCCATAAAATAGATAATAAATATGTTCAGGACATAATTCATCCTTAAATTGGGGTTTTGTGAGAGGACAAGTTTTTTTTTGTTCACAAGGTATAGTAACAATTTCCACCCGATGTGGTACATTTGTAAATGGTGAAACAGTCAAAGGAAGTTTTAAAATGGAAGGCAAAATTACCTATACATAAAAAAGTAAAAGTGCAAGATCCTTCTTTGTACTTAAGTTCTCCTAATTTTAATAAAAGGCTTCAAGGGCAGATGCACATTAAATGCACCTTCTCAGATTCACCAAAAATATTCATTTAGAAAAAGAACACATACACTGAAACATCTTTTTCTTATATCATTTTAGCAATATCATTGCCAGTCTCCTACAATGTACACAATTATTTCAATGTAAACATTTGCAAAATCATCAAGGTCTGAACATCGAATGAGAAAAAAAATTGTGTCATCATGAGTAAACAGACAAAATTTGCATGTCTCTTGTCAGTTTTCCTTTTCAAAACAAACTAAAACATCTACAATGTTCCTTTTCTCTTTGAATAAAGAGTATATTCTCGTTTGTCTACTGAAATAGTTAAAATGCCCCTGCATAAGTCCCATCAAATCCACAAACCCTTGTCTCGAAGCACTGTACTTTGCCGTCATTGAATGCACCTTGGCGTTGCAAAAACCCTGTCTCAAGTTTCCCGATCATGAGGCCCTATATTGAAGGTGCATCCAAAATTTTGCATTCACACGTAACCCTCGGGGCCGCAATAAACATCCCATCAAGTCGCATCCCAATCTGAATGGTGCACCATTTGACAAGAGTGACGGGGTGAATAGCCAGCAGCCTTTCTCATTTTGAACCGCATTGGCAAGCTCTGCTGATAAACATCAGTGAGCTGATATACATGTACTGTACAGTGTGTTCCACATGAAATGAATTTGGGAAGTATTTCATGAAACAATGAGTTATTTTCTTTATATTAGATACATGTATTAGCAACTGATTTCTTGTTGGCTAAAAGCAAATTTGTCAATGAAAATCACTGGCAAGATGCTTCATGAAGCACTCAACATTTTCATCCACAATTTACAAACATATAAGCAAATAATTATAATAGACAGCTCAGTTTTTTCTGTTTGTATACAGGGGCCAAAGAGATTTGAAATTTCGATATCATTATCAAGAATAATTCAAGATTTTTCACAAAAGATATGCAGAGCTTGTGCTAAAAAGGATGGCTCAGTAACATATCAAAGTTTATTGTTAAATGAGAGTGAGTAAAAATTCTGTTTCTACACAATTTTTTTAAGGACAGGTCTCAGATTTAATTGTTTGTTAACTGTCATAAATAAATTACAGTTCAGTAATTTTCAGTGTGCATAAAGGAGTAAGAGAGATTTGAAATTTTGATATCATTATCAAGAATAATTCATCAAGATTTGTCACAAAGATATGCAGAGCTGCGCTAAAAAGGATGGCTCAGTAACATTTCCAAGTTTATTGTTATTATGAGAGTGCAAAGATTTAGATTCTAGACTTGTTTTTTTTTAAGGACAGGTTTGAGATTAATAATTGTTGGTAAACTGTCATAATGAATAACACACTTTAACCTGCTCTCAAATCAACAAACTTAAAGAGATCTCACTCAAGCTATTACATGAAGAGTCATTTTGAATTATAAAGATATTCCATGAATGTGATATCTATATCAACTCTCTTTATATAATAGATGTACAATTACAAAAGGACTTAATTCATCCTTAAGCTTTTGTACTGGTAAAAGGGGAATCCTTTTTTTCATTCATAATCTGTGAAAAATGTTAAAATATAATATAGAGATTGCATCTCGAATGCAAACATTCAAGAACAATTACAATTTATTAGCCTTGTACAGGGGAAAGTGAAGTTGTGGGATGAGTCAAAACTATTAATTGTGAACTTACAGGAAAATCAAATATGGAAAAAAGTCTGCTGCAAATGACTGATCTTTTAGATGTTCTTCAAATTTTCCCCTCTAACTATTCAAATGAAGAAATGAACATGAATGCAGATCATGATTCTTCTGATATAACTGTAACCTGAGGGAAAATGGTCAACCCGATATCATTCCATGTGTACAACACCCACACATTGATTCTCTTCAACCTTTCAGAGGGTCTGGTGCTAAGCCGACACATAATAGTCCCACTGCTACACAATTATGCTGGATATTTAACTCTAGTGTGATACGATGCGGATGCATCCTATCACACCATGGCGCAAGCCTGCCTGAGGATGTTAAGGTGATAATGCAGCAGCTCCCAAGAGATACAGGGCGATGATATTACCGAGGCGTGAAAGCGGAATGATAATATTATGGTATCTGGCAGGGAACAAAATCTGAAATGAATGATGAGCAGCATCTGGGAATCAGGGCATGGATGGTCTCATGGGGACCAAGCCTAGACGTTGGATTCAATCTTCAACAGGAAGCCTAATGCATGGAATAATGATTTGGAATTCCATTGTGAGCAGATATATCTATCACGGCTCTCAGCATTCTATTCACAGATCATCTCTTTAATTGGTTTTGAATGGTCTGATTATAGGTAGATTGGAATAACTTTCCCATTTCCCCCTTTTTCTTGTTTGTAATAAAATTTTCTTTGTTTCCATATGTCTCCAAGAATCAGCTCTTTACACCACTGTTCTATTAAACCGAAACAAAAGTTTGTTACCCATTTTAGGCGTTTCCATTATTTCTTTCCTTCTCCGAGTTTATATCATTCTCATCTGGACGTTTTTTCAGGAAATTCTTAATCTTTCTCAAACATCTTCCTGAATCCCAATCGATGGATTAATAACACAAAAAACTAATCATACGGTCTGGATTGGATGTTTTCTGACCTTTAAAACATTATTTCTATCCACCCACTCAGTAAATCTAGATATGTTTGTAGATCTAGACATTACCTGAAATTAATTCTTCATTTGAAGGATATGTGCAATAGCAATAGCCCATCTTCATCAGACCGAGTTTTGGAATCATCCTGCTTTTTCTGATGGAGCACAAGGAAAAGTTTTTTTTTCCACAAATTTGCAAGAATGGATAAGCATTACATGCTGCATAAATGGGAATTTTTTGTGTTCTCTTTTATAAAGTAATTTGGAAAGTGAAATCACCAACAGCCACCATGATAATTCTTTCTCTGTGCAGCATATCAGCATGATTAAAAATCAAGATTATTTGCAATGATGATACAATCAGCAGGCTATTTCATGGGTTTATCATCTTAAGGTAACAACATTGTCAAATCTACCTTAAAGGGGAAGTTCACCCTGAAAAAACTTTGTTGTAAAAATAGCAGAAAAAGTAGTAAAAAATATTGGTGAAGGTTTGAGGAAAATCCGTTTAAGACTAAGAAAGTTATTAGAGTTCAAAGTTTTGGATTTGTGACGTCATAAACGAGCAGCTGCCTCATTTGTTATGTAATATAAAATGCATGAATTTCAAATTTTGTATGGTTCCTGATGACTTAATTTTGTTTTCTATTCATGATCGGGTGTGAAATGATTTGTCTATTGATATACAAAAGGTACAGTGAAAACCATTTTCAGTTTTCTGAGAAAATGACATTTCATTGATTTTTAACCATTCACTATGTAGGAATGCTGCTAGCATATGACGTCACAAATCAAATCAATATTTTTCATTATTTTTTCTGCTATTTTTACAATAAACTTTTTGTCAGGTTGAACTTCCCCTTTAATACTATCAGGGCTTTTTCCATGGTTGCAGGCATTCTCGCAGTGTGAAACCATCTTTCGCAACCAAACGAGTAGTTGAGCACAACCGCGTAGCCAGGATTTAATTTTGGAGGGGGCGGTAAGTGCACACGAAAGGTGCCAACACTAACAGGGCGCGCGAAGCGCACTCCCAAGGGGGGAGGGTGCAGGAAGGGGGAGTTTCCCCCCTCTTCCCTTTACAGCTAGAGCACGAAGATTTTGATATCTCATCAAATTCAAATCAAAAGAAGGCATCTCTTGTGTCTCTAGTACCCTTATCAACTCTATTATTGACTTGCTATGATTAAAACAAAATTGTTTTCGAAAGAAATTATGAGTGCCCCAAAAATGGGAAAAGACTGAAGAAGTTGAAATACATGTAATTCCTCTTACCGCGCAAAGCGTAGAAGCTTAAAAAGTTAAAAGTTTTATAAAAATAGAGAACAGAAATGATTGAGCCTACCTTGGTCAAATCAGATTTGATTGTAAAAAGTGTATCCATATTAAATTTCTTTAACTCAAGTTGCAAACAGAGTAGAAGACGGGAAAATACAGGAAGGAAATAGGCGCTATATTCCTTCCCGCGAATATAAAAAAAATCCCTGAAACTTGTTCTAAATTTGACATTTCTCAGATCATATATAACTTGATTACGAAGAAAAACGAGCTCAAAATGTGAAAGGGATGATGCAAGCTAGAAGAGGGACGTTTCCTTTCCCATGCTCGCAAAAAAGCGCAGAAATCTCTGTGAGTTATTTTGGAAATAAATATTGTGTAATTTCGCTCATATTAAGCGCTTCCTTTTGATTAAGAAACTTCAGAGATATTCAAAAATTCAAATCAATGGTGCAAAACAAGACATGGATGTGCAGCAATATAGAATAAAGTATATCGTACATACATGTACATGTACTTTTGCATATAGCACGGCATGAATTTAATGCCTCCCCCTTTGAGCAGATACTTTGCCAAAAATTACTTTCTCAAAAGCGGAAGAAATAGCATTTGGGGACTCGGGGAGTGACGGTAATGTTTACTTAGGTGATCGAGTCGGTCTGAATACATCCAAAGAGGGATAACCAAGCCACAAGATTGGTAAACTTGGGATGATGGGGAACTGACTTATATGCCTTGAAGAAGAAAGATCTTCTTTTGATATAAACATGTTATCCATAGTTCTTTTCAATCACTCTATCCAAGGTACATTACATCCCAGAGGCAAAAAAACAAAAAAAAACAAAACAAGAAACAAATGAAAGGAACTGCTTGGTTTTCCCTTTTATGCACTGCAGTTAAGAATAAAACTCTAATGAAATATTTTGAATTTTTAACAAGATGTTCATTTTTCAACTGACATCGAGATGGGGTAATCTTTACATGTCATCTACTCATCATGACAGACTTTAATTTTTTTTTTCTGAGAGGTGAATTCTGTCATGGTGGGAGCTATTGATTTAATGTCTACATTATCATTTGGTTGAGGTTGAAGTTTCTGCAAGAATTTTTAATGTTAAAATCTATTCAAAATCGGACAGCTGAAATTATGTTTCAGGTTTAGGTTTTTTATAGGTTAAAGTTAGAGAGGTGCTCCTGTAATTATTTCACAGAAGTGATTTTTAAGCTTATTATAGAAAATTACATCTGATAAAGGACAAGTCATCCAACCCCAACAAAAAAGTTAAATTGGGTAAAAAGAGAAAAATCCAAATAGCATAATGCTGAAAATTTCATCGAAATTATTCTTAGATCTTTTCAATCATTCTAGCCAAGGTTAAAGTTATGACATTTTAAAGTTTCGCTTGATTTCACAAAACAGTTATGCACATCATGGTCGGTATGCAAATGAAGGGACTGATGACGTTAGTCACTCACTATTTCTATTTATATTTCATTATATGGAATATGAAATATCTAAATTCTCTCCTCAATATCATATGAAATAAAGATTTCTGCCTCCATGAATATGTTGAACTACCATTGTTTTAAAATTTTTGGTTCAGTCAGTTTGGTCATTATTGTAAAAACTGTAAAAATTGAAATATTTTATAATTCAAACAATAAAAAAAAAGAAGTAGTGACATTATTGACTCTCCTATTTGCATATCAATGAGTTGTGCATATAGCTGTTTTAAGAAAAATAAGCCAAACTTTAAAATGTCATACCTTCCACCTTGGATAGAATTATTGAAAAGATCTATGAATAACATAGTCGCTGTCACCGCCTATAGTCTCGCTCTGTTATGCAGGCGAGACAAAAACTGCAATATCTGAATTTTGTATTTAATACACAAACAAAGCCTGATTATTGGAATACCCTGTAAAAAATACTGCATTATAAACAAGTGTATAAAAGCAATAGGACTAGTAAGCTGATGAGTGTTATCTGAGCTCCCGGAAAATTAAAAAAAAATTGAACAGGCGACTACTTTCTTGAGCTATCACATTCTAAATGACCTTGATAAAGGAAAACAAGTACATGTTTTCTACAAACTAGTATAGCTTTCAAGGGATCATCATCACAATCTAGATCAAATAACAAAGTCATAAAGTACATGTTCAAAGAACGAGCTTTAAAACAGAGATGCTAGGGTTGGCTTCAAATTCATTGATCAGTGCAGAAAAAAAATCAATATTCAAGAGACAAATTTGAACCAGAAAAAAACGTATTAAAAATAAAACGAAATAAAAAATAACTATAAAATATTGAAACGAAATATCAGAATATTGAAATAACACAAACAACTGCATAAGATCAACAAGAGACTGAATAGAGAGAGAAAGAGAGAGAGTGTGCGTGTTTAATCAGAGATATCTATTCAAAAGGCAAGCAGTTACACCTGCAAAAACCGACAGATATGACCAAAGGCAAGCTTCGAGAAACCTGTAAAAACAGATATCATCTTTCGAAGTA
The DNA here is from genome assembly GCF_018143015.1 of Lytechinus variegatus. Classification (NCBI taxonomy): domain Eukaryota; kingdom Metazoa; phylum Echinodermata; class Echinoidea; order Temnopleuroida; family Toxopneustidae; genus Lytechinus; species Lytechinus variegatus. Next base: position 23,424,242 of record NC_054743.1, on the reverse strand, counting down.
GTATTGGAGTCTCAAAAGGCGCTTTCACTCCTACAAGATCACAGAATACACCAAGGACATGTTCACACCTCAATATCTCTTTCTGCAAACCTGCCTAATGGATCAGGTAAAGTTCTTTTGGCTATGAGGTGTGTTCCTGAAGAGGTGCTTTTGCTGAGTGAAGAAGTCTCAACCACAAGGTCCACAGTTCAATTCCCATGGCATCATTTGGCAAATTGTGAATCTACATTTTGCATCGAGATTATTTTTGTAGTAGATCCTGATAGGAAGGAATTCCTTGAGTTGCTTGAACGCCAGATCTGGGTGGCCATGCTACAAGTCAGTTAATAGTACGCAGGGCTTCGAAACAATGTACTGAGCGCTATATAAATGTTATATCATTATCACTATTTTCATAGCAAATGATACAGGTGCATACATGTATATTCATCTATAAATGCCATCAAAAGGCCTATGAATATCACATACCTATACTGTGTGCGGTGCGGTATGAGTACGCTCATGTGAGATCTTCTCAACTTCCTCCCTTTTTATCGAATTGTTCATCGTGATTATTGGAAAATCATCTTCTTTACTATATGAACTATGATAATCGACTATTTTCGTTGCTACATTTCTGTGGAAAATTGGAAATTGTGTGTCTTTGGAATATACTTCATGAGCTTGCACCAGCTGAGAGTCCGGGCTGATCGAGAGTATGGTATGTGCGCAGTATTGGGCCTACATGCTTGTTGAGTATAGCGCTTGTTGTTTAGAACGCTTACTGTACTTCCTTCATTGGATCATTCTCTGCTAAATGATCACTGGTGGATGTCATGAAATCATTCCTGCAATCACACTTTCGGAATATGTCTACATTTCTATTTGACTGATTTCCTGAAATACATGTGTAAACATTAACGATTGTACAATGTTTTGAATTCGAAATCCCATCTTCCTGGAATGTATCAGACACTTGTGCTCTGAAAATATCTATTGATACTTTGTTATCATATCTTATATTCCTTAATCTTCATTGCTCATTTCATTCGCATCGCAAACTATATATCACAAAATGGCGTCCAAGGCAAAAGCCGCTGCAGAAGCTGCAGCCCTTCAGACCGTTGAGGATTATCTTAAAAGTGAGGACTTTTGTCATTCTATTGAGAAAGCTGTCGAAAGGGCGATCGATAAACATTTATCTGCCCTTATTTCACGCCTTGACCATCTTGAGAAAACTAATTCAGATACAATAGAACGGATTGAGCAAAGTGAAGGAAAGTTGCTGGAGCTTGAAGCCTCATTAAAAGTTCGAGAGGAGGAGATTAGTCGTTTGAATGGCATTCTCGACAACCAATCAACGTCGATTAACAACATGAAAATAGCGATGAATGAAGCTGAACAATATTCTCGTCGCAATTGTTTGAAGTTTTTTGGAGTGAGAGAGAGTGAGTCCGAAAATACAGATGACGTTGTATGTAGGATTGCGAGCGAGCAACTCGGTGTGCCACTTTCAAAAGCAGACCTCGACCGATCTCATCGTTTGGCTCCAAGGAACACCAGCGTTAACGGGAAGGAAACTACAGAGGGCGCTAAGAATAAGAAGCCTCGCGCTATCATCGTCAAATTCTGCACGTATCGGGCACGCAACGCAGTGATCAGAGCTCGACGAAGGCTGAAAGGAACTGGTATGGCCATTGATGAAGCACTTACTCAGACCAATCAAGAACTTCTGAGGGCTGCGAAAAGTCATAAGAAAGTCAAGGATGCGTGGTCTTTCGACGGTAGAATAATTGCACTTGTACCGGCTACGCAAGGAAAGACGATCAAAAAAACCATACGAAATATAAAGGACCTTGAGAGTATATGAACACTTCGAACAACTACCCGAACTAGTATGATGTGCAATAAATACTAGACATTCCTGATGCATTCCAATGAAGGATTTTCTCCCTCATATTCTCATTTTAATTTTACAATTTTTGGTATTAATTGATTTGCTTTTTTGTTGTTGTTCAATTTGATTTTTGTTTTGATCTGTTTTGTTTTTGTTGTATACGTAATGTCAAGAAATAACACTGTAATGACTCCTACTGAGGACTTCTTGCTAATCAGCAGAATTGTTCTGTCAAAATTCATTAACAAAACTTGATTTTTAATACTTAAAATATCATTATTTTTAATATGATATCTTTTACTACTGAACATTCCTTTATAAAATTGTTAACCCTGTACAGGGGATTTGCTTTGTTAATAGGAGAGCTTGTAATTTATTAAAACCATTCCATTTGTGCTACAAAGGTTATGGTGCCTTTGAAAAACATGAATCCTTTCCTGCTAATATTGCCCTGTCATGCACACAATTTAACTTGTTCAAGGAATCAATGTCCCCTTGACAAAGGGATTCATGCCTTTCAAAGGCACCATATTAAATCTTTGTTGCACAAATACAATGATGTAAAAAAAAATTACAAGCTCTCCCCATTGGCAACTTAAATCTCTTAGCTTGGGATGACAAAATTCTAATTTTTCTATGTTAATGTTTATTCCGGTACTCTGTTCTATTTGTAAATCATTTTCTATAATCATTCTTAAACTTATGTTTCATTCTTGGTTTCCCTTTTTTCAAGCCTTTGAGGCTTTTTGGGATACCTTTTTCTTTCATTATTTTTCTTTAAATCTCATCTTAATGTTTCATGATTATATTTGTATATTTATGTTCAAAATAATGTATGATATTTGTATGTTTTTACATGTATATATTATTGAAAGAAATAAATGAGAGTATTTCCACTCACCCTCAATACAATAATCAATACTAAAAGATAAATCACACAATAATTTGGTCAGTGCAGGGAAAATATGAGGGAGACAGGTGATTTCGCATGAGTGACATCGAATCGATTTCGCCGTCATGAGTGCGACGGGCGATTTTGCCCTCATGACACCCAAAATCACCCTAAAAGTTTCAAAATGGAATGCTTTGGGGTGACCATCTTTTCTAAAGTTGCCGCAATATCTGCCCTTTAAAGAAAATTTAGATAATCAATATTCTACATACATCAGAATGAGATATGCTCTCAGAGCATAATTACTCGTTGGGAAAAAAGTACCCCTTGAAATTAAAGAAATACCCCCAAATTTCAGCCATCGCCCCAATATGGAAAAAACAGCCCCTAAGAATAAAAATTTATTCCTTCCCTGGCTCAAGTAAGTCAATACATGTAGCTTTCGTGTAGCTCTGTAAACGAGTTTTGACAGCATAATTCAAAAGTCATGACAAAAAAAATGAAAATGTTATTAAAAGAAGAGGCTGCTTATTAGGTAGAAGTCTGATGATCAATATATTATCATTTTCAGCCGTTTTGGAGCAAGCCGTTTTGAACCCCTGACAAAAACGTTTAGTGTTCGCTCAAGCATGAACTGTACTTGTTTTTCTAATATCATTTGAAAGATAAGACTTAAAGGCATCTAAATAGACATCATAATTTCAAACCAAATTTTGACACTTTTCAAAACTGTCAGGTTTTTATTGACACGCACTGTATTTGCAAGTATTTCTTGGGGGATGTTACAATTGATTTGCTGTCATGCTGGAAAAATACAAGGTATTTTTGGCCTCTGCATGGGTGTGAAAGCTCCTATACGGCATTAACTCTGAGTTAAAGTTCAGTGAATTAAAGCACTTGGGGCTATCAACAGCTGATATTCCATTCTTGGAAAATGAAATATTCAATGAAAACCTTATTATTGATGAGATAACGCAATCAGCTCAAGCTTTCGCAGCGAAGAGCAAAAACAGGCAAATACATGTAGTATAGGTCAGGGGGATGTTTCATGAGGCACTTTACCAGTTATTTTCATTGACAAGTTCGATCTTAGCCAATCAGAAGCAATGATGTCAGTAACTTTTTAATACATGTACAACAAATCACCAATAAAAACTGCTGACTATGACTATCTATAGGAGGAGTATAATAAGTATAAAGCAATAAAAAATAGATCAAAAAAACTAATGGAGCTCCAAATGGAAGTAACAAGCACTCAGTTTTGTCGAAAAAAGTGGTCAGATTTTGTTTTCCTTTCTAAGGCTTCATAAAGGAATAGTTTGACTTTATATGTAACTCGTTAGAATTTGTACTATGCGCTTTCCAAGACTCACTTGTTGATAATGCATCAATCTAAGTCTGTGCCTGTAGACTATATATAGCCATAGGTCATTACAGTGATTTTGAAAATTGAAATTCTATAGGATAAGTATCTCTGATGTTATTATCAACTCTCCAGAGGTGCTCACTTTTTTCATTCTTCTTTCTATCGATAAATAAAAAAAATTCAAAGACAGAAATGAATTATACTATTTGCAGACGGAATTGAAAAATAGAAACTGCTGACAGAACAGGACAAATTTCTTCATGCATGCTTGTAGCCATTATGATTGTTTATTTCAGCATGACTGAAAATAGACAAAAACATCTCATTTTTACAAAGTTTGGTGTAATGTTACAACTCTAATCAAGTATTATGGTCTTCCCATACGTCATGTCTGACGTCAGGACGTTTTGCGACTCCTTATTACTGCAGGCAGGCATGTAATGAATGTGCTGTCTAATAATGCACTGGACATGTTATTGTCATGGTAATTGCATAAGATGGGGAAACAATACTTGTGTACTCAACATGTGTTCTGTAAATTGAAGGATATAATAATGATAGCAGGTTTATATTCATGAGAAGACTGACAATTCATAAAAAAATACAAAGATACTGTACGAGTAATCTCGACTAAAAGCCCTGATACTATATGTTCTTTCAAATGGCAACACATTTATTTTATGACAAAGATCATGTTTGCAATTGGGTAATCCTGAAAACTAATGGTGTCCAAATCATGAATGGTATTAAATAAATGCAACATTTAACAGAAGGAGGGTGCCATGGAATATGCTATTGATGGCTGATTTAAAAAAAATTACGTTACGCACTGCAGGGCACTGGTCGAGTATGGATTTGAGCATACATGTACATATCTACAGTGTACAAGAGAAACCAAGCAATGCATTAACCTTCAAATTTTTAAACAGAAGAAATTTTTATACAGAAAATACATCCAAAACCCATGCTCATTCCCTGAATAGGAGTGTACACACCAATTAAGCCAGATCCTACGGGAAACCTCAGACCTGGATACCGTAACACAAAGGTCAGCGATTAATCATACTCTTGATTTTCACGATTGATTGTACATTGTAGTCAATGCAATCAATTGTAGAGAAATGTTCTACGATCATCGCTAAGCTTTGTGTGTTTATATGGGCCTCTGAATTCAATGGCCAATGACATTTTTCAAATCATTTGAGACACTGAGAATTGTAGGATAAATAAAAACAAGAAATACCACAGGACACACAATTATAAAACAGCTAGCGGTCGGCGGACAGGAAATGGACTAATTAATCACCCAGGCGATTTCACACGTAATGGTTCTTACAATGCAGATGAGATTGTAGTAATTGGACATTATCATCAGGAGAAATAAAAATTCCCCATGCCAAAAAGTCAAGTGATTGCGGTCCTATATTGGGAAAATAGGACGCAAAGACAAAATATAGAATATTACTAAATTGGATGAGGAGATGGAAAGAGGAATAAGAAGAAGAGGCAGAATGAGAAGAAGCAGAAGGGGAGGAGGATATTAGGAGGAGGAGGTGAAAAGAAGGAGGAGGAAAAGGAGGAGAAGGAAAAGGGAGGAAGTAGATTCGGATTGAGTAGAAGAAGTAGAAGAAAAAGAATGGAGGATGAGGAAGAGGAGGTGATGGAGAACACAACAACAAAGAAGGCCGACTACAAAGAAGAAGAAAGCGACGATGACAAGAAAAAGAAGATATAGAAGCAGAAGGCGGAAAGAAATAACAAGTCGACAACAAAGATGAGGAGGAGAAGAATGAAGAAGAAATTAAAAAAGTGGATGAGCAAGAAAGGGAAGAGCAAGCGAGTGAAGGGTGGGAGAAAAGACTAAAAAAAATGAGGACAAAAGATAATGAAGTTGAAGATCAATAAAATGGAGAACATTGCCCCTTTTCAAAGCAAGCAGATGGAAATTTCCCACACAAGTACCATCACAAACACATTTCAGATAATAATTTAGTCATTCTCAATGATCACTCACCTAGTACAAGTGTTGTAATATTGCAGGCAAAGACAAACATAGATAATATACACGTTGAGACTAAGAAGAGATAGAAATATCGATAATTCCTCTTGCCAACACAGTTTCCCACCCATGGACAATGGTGGTCAAAATTTTCTGCAGAGACAAAAAAAAGAAATAGGGGAAGTGGGAGAAAAGGTGGAGATCAAATCAATAAAATGGAAAAGTAATATCGAACTGGCAATTAATAATCTACATGTATCAACAAAATTTGGGAAAAAATATACAATCTCATATTCATTTTTTAAACTTTGATTCACAATATATCAATACAAGTAAGGCTCAGATACTACACGTGTGTTTACTTTCAAATCATAGAAAAATGATAGTCCTGCTAGTAGCACGTCCAGCAAAGTCTTTCATAAATGTCAATAATGATGACATCAAACACTTGTTTTCACATATGACATATAGTGTTAATTAGGCCTGGGACTTTCGGGTTTTTTTCTTTTCGGGTACCCGTGGTAATTTTCGGGCGGGTACCCGGGTACCCGAAAATCATGTCGCTCGAAATATGACTGGTGGAAAAACCCCATAGGTGACGTCATCCAGCCACTGCGACGCAAGCCAATTTATGAATGAAAATATAGTAAGCATGCGCATTGCAAGCCTCAGCCCCACGCAGTATTCCGTCAAAAAAAGTCTGCAATACTGTGTCACCTCGTACCAAAATCGACCTAGAATTCCACTTTCCTTTATTTCATATGAATTATGAAAGGTATTCTCAGAGGATCTGTTTTCCCACCGATACCGCACTGGTAAGCAAATTTTTATTCTTGCTTTTCCGTCAAAATCTTACGAAGTAGCGTCGATATTATATCGTGTTCGTGAATTTCTAGAATCTATCGCTACGTGAACAAAGTCAATTGATTTCCGGGTTTCGGAGCGTCGAATGCGCCAGCCAATCACGATCGTGTTACCATTTTCGGTTTATGATAAACTGAAAATGGTATCAAGAACGTGATTGGCTGGCGCCTCGTATGCTCCGAAACCCGGAAATCAATTGACTTTGTTCACGTAGCGGTAGATTCTACAAACTCACAAACACGTTGCAACATCGACGCTACTTCGTAAGATTTTGACGGAAAAGCAAGAAGTAATAAATTTTGCTTACTTGTGTGGTATCGGTGAGAAAACAGATCCTCTGAGAATACCTTTCATAATCCATATGAAATAAAGGAAAGTGGAATTCTAGGTCGATTTTGGTACGAGGTGACACAGTATTGCAGACTTTTTTTGACGGAATACTGCGTGGGGCTGAGGCTTGCAATGCGCATGCTTACTATATTTTCATTCATAAATTGGCTTGCGTCGCAGTGGCTGGATGACGTCACTGCGCTGCAAAAGAAACATGGCGACGATTGAACGATCTCAGTCACATCGTCATCACTTGAAAAACTAGTATATTTAAGGATATTTCGAGGGTAATTGGTGAGATTCAGAATGAGACTTGTGTACTTTTGTGATGAGTTTACAATCATGTCTTACACTACGCAATACAAATCAAATGTACGTTATACTGGTGAGCAATTTTCGGGTATCGGGTATTGATTTTTCTACCCGGGTACCCGACGCTTCCGGGCGGGACCGGGTACCCGGGTTTTAGTCCCAGCCCTAGTGTTAATATTGTAATACTTTTAAGTATCTTATAGGGGGTAGGGTATACATGAACAGAATTGCAAAGTGGCAGGTGGACACTGAAAGTGGATTACATAAAGGGGCCTCTTCTAATGATCACGGCCAGTCAGCCATGAACATGGCCAAGAATGATGACATTGATAGACTTGAGCTTTATGACTAATCACAACAAACCTCAATTAAATCCAATATTGAGGTTGACACAGGTGTAAATGTACAGTATCATAAACATTCAGAACATGACAAATGCATTGCACAAAGACAATGTAAATTTGCAACAAATAAGTACAAATTTGCTACTTTATAAAAGCAGACTGCACCATAATTTGCTAGTTTGTGCACTGAATCACAACTTTACGAGGCTCATGCTACTTCATTTGACGTACATGTACATGTATGTACACTGATTGATAACTTGCACTTTTTTTTAATAATAGAGTCAAGGTAGTGGTTTCAACTAGTTAGAACTTAAGAAAATCATGCTAGAACAGACAGGTAAAGAAAACAAAGAAATGAGTATAAACAACGGACTTAAACTTACCAACACAGTTATCACACATGCTACAATGCGAGACCCGCGGGGGACGGAAGATCTTACATGTAAAACAGTACTTTAGGATGATGGTTTGGCCTTTTATTGTCACTTCTCTTGTTCTTGGTGGTGGCCTGTACTGGGGATTATCTGGATTTGGGGGTTCTAAAGAACAAGAAACAGAAAACAAAAGTAAACTGGTCAAAACTTTCTCTGACTTAACATCTTAAAAAAAAACACTACAGCAAAGTTTTGCTTTTCAGATCACAAACTTTGCTTGAAAAAGTAAAAAATATATATATCACAAAGAATTTCATAGTTCAACCCCAAAATCAGACAAACAAAAATAATAGTTCAATAGTCAATACAACCCCTATAGACAAAACAACAATTTGCTTTGATGCACCGATAGCACTTATCAACAAATTGACTTCAGGCAACAATTATACCTCAAAGATTTCATTTCATCATTTGATACAAATTCATATTACCTGTATTCAGGACAGAGGGAAACAAATTTTGATACAAATATTTCTGATTGTACATGTAGACTTTACGTCCACCTTTCAAGGATTTTCTTTAATCTCGCTCCTGCAGGGGAGAAACTTCTTGATTTCATTCAAATGATTACAGTGAGTTAAACTGGGATTCGAAAAGGTGCTTGAAAACACCTGTGCAAAGATTACTCCGAGAGTAACGGAAATGACCAGAAGTTTTATAAAGAGTCTTAAAGGTAAATATCAATTTATAAATCAATCTTTGAATCTGGGGCAGGCGATATCCAAAACAAATTTGTTCCTCTGACTTCCTACCTGGCAGGCACATAGAATTAAATGAATGTGAAGTATCTCCTATTGACTGAAATATAACTTGGTTTTGATAAGTGACACAAGTGACTGAAATCAGCTGCAACGCCAGCAGCTGATCAAGGTGGGGGGGGGGCGGTTGTTTGTTTTTAATAGGGTTTTAACCCCCACCTCAAACTCCCTAAACATAATTTAAAAAAAGAGTGTGGGATCAAACTACATGTACAACACTGCTTCCCTGTTTACTGGAGTTGCACACACAGAGCAGAGGCAGATACATGTATATTATGGGGGGGGGGATTACATGTACGTCGCAGCTCGTCAGGGTCAAACCAACTTGTCAAACGATTATCCTCTTTTTTCAGGACGGGCGCTCGTAAAAATAGTGCGGATTATTTTTGGAGTTTATGAACGCAATTTTTATTGAATTATCCGCATTACTCTTAGGCGGCTAATTGGAGGATAGGTTTATGAAAGGGGTATAATATTTCATGATTTCACAAAGATAAATCTATTTCAATGTACTAAAGTGATAATATGGAAGCATTTAACATTGAATTTAAAAGCTTTCTCATGAAATAATTGTTTTACCTTTAAAGGGGAAGTTCACCCTGACAAAAAGTTTATTGTAAAAATAGCAGAAAAAATAATAAAAAATATTGCCGAAGGTTTGAGAAAATTCATCAATTAATTAAAAAGTTATTAGAATTTCAATTATTTGATTTGTGACGTCATATGCGAGCAGCATTCCTACATAGCGAATGGTAAAAAATCAATGAAATGTCATTTTCTCAGAAAATTGAAAATGGTTTTTACTGTAACTTTTGTATATCAATAGACAAATCGTTTCACACCCGATCATGAAAAGAAAACAAAATTAAGTCATCAGGAACCATACAAAATTTGAAATTTATGCATTTTATATTACATAACACATGGGACAGCTGCTCGTTTATGACGTCACAAATCCAAAACTTTGAACTCTAATAACTTTCTTACTCTTTAACGGATTTTCCTCAAACCTTCACCAATATTTTTTACTATTTTTTTTCCTATTTTTACAAGAAAGTTTTCTTCAGGGTGAACTTCCCCTTTAAGAATTAAAGCCTTTGTCACAACCCCAATACACGTACATGTACCTTTCATAAATTTTACAATCTACATGTACCTTGTTATCTGTTTTAATAATCACTTCAAAATTCAATGTCATACAACTATGGTGGAAATGGTTAAACTAATCCAGGAAATGAGACAGACAAAATCAGATATTTTCTATGCATTTTCTACCAACATCTATGAACAATATCCTTTTCAAACTCCAAAAATGGTTCTCTCAAATAGCAGATTATTTCTTAAAATTCTGCATTTTCAACAAAATTGCTTTAATGTCAACTTTGGTGTATTTCTGGGGACCGTTTCATCAACATTTTTGTCTGACAAGTTGTCAGATCTGACATCTTTCCTTGATTCTGATTGGCTGAGTGGCACTGTTACTATAGTAACTGTCGGATAAAATGGGACTTGTCGGATAAAACGTCCGACAAGTCCTTTCATGAAACGCTCCCCTGAATGTCCTGCAACCTGCATGTACAGGAACTTTTCATTGATTTGAATTCCTGATAATTTATTTATGAAGAGAAGTTCACCCTGACATTAAAGGCAGTTTCTAATTTAAAAAACAATTACATCATAGGGAAGTATGAAATAAAAAAAAATATTGAAGATAATGGTAAATAAATTGAATAAAGCAGCTTTGGAGGGGGGGGGGGGCAAAGAGGTTTCTAAAATCAAAGAGATCCCCCCTCCCCTGATCCACACCCGACTCTACTGAAGAGGCTCGGAAAGGACAGTATTAGCACGCAATTAATCTTTAATGATCTGATGATAGTTTTTGACCAGCAAAACTAATTTCATATGACATTTTGGCTGGCTAAATGAAGACCCTATTATCCATACATGTATGTACTGTGATTTTTTTTTTTGGTCTGAACAGGACAACTGATCCATACCTTGCACTCTCTTCCAGGGCAGTTTTGGAAACCCTGCATGGTGTCATTGGTGTGTTCAGCAAACAACCATAAGAGCTTCGGCCCAGATCAGATTCCACCAAATGAAGATTGCAGGGTAAGCGACCTCCAATTCGCATGCAATTCAAGAATCTCCATGAAATTTGCTATGCAGTCTAATACTGTTCTTTAAACATGATTGTGACATGATGATTTGAATGAGTGTCAGACAGAGCGCATGAAATGCTAAATTTGGCTGTGGAATAGATTGATGTACAATTTGTGCAGTATGCTCAATAGGTGTATTCAGACTGCCTTGATCACCAGAATCTGTTAAATTTACAAGAACTTGTTCAGGCTAAAAAAATACCTAATAATTTTGCATTAAAAATGAAATGTTGAGCAACACGCTCAGGGCATTAACAGTCAACACCACAGCATTCATTCCCAACTACTCGCTTGCTGAGAAAATTCCCATAATTTTATTTCAGTCTGCAAGAATACCTAGAACCTTGGAAAAAACCTGCAAATGAGCGTGATCGGTTCATCACGGACGGACATTTGATAGATTTTGGAAACTTTAAAGGCTTGTAACAAATTAGGAATAAGATGAACAAGGTTCCTTTGTTTCTTATAGAGGAGGTTAGGACAAAGTATGCTGAATGATGAAAAAAGTTTGTTGCCATGGTTACCTACAAACATAGGAATCCACTAAATGTGCCATATCACGGACGGACATGATAGAAATGTGGTTTTCAGAATTTTCGTACGTTTTTAATGTTTCTATCTAAACGGCTTAACATTGACCAATAATTGTTAATGCAACTTACACTCAGGTATGTTAGCTTCTACATGTATGTTCAGCATATTGATTTCTTAATCAATATCAAACTTCTGAGAGAATTGCAAATATTTTCCATCACGGACGGACATCTCGGACGGACATCACGGGCGGACACAATTAAAATACATTGGAAGTACCTTGTAAGAAGTTCTTATTACTTTTTGGGGGGAACAAATGCTATTTATAATGATTTGTACATTATTTAATATGATAAACAGTATTAGTTGCACAATCAAGTTGCTACAACTTGATTCTATGCAGATGCACAGTATAATCTAGACGTACGATTGCTTTAAACACAGTTCTTGTCAAAATCAAATGTAAAGAATGTCCTAATGCACATTGTCTTCTTTTCAAATTATAGAATACGAGTACATATACTCAATCAACATCTGGTTTATCAATGATCATGTTGATACAAGTATTTTTATGATATACATGTACATGTATCATGATGATACATGTTAATACATTTTGGGGCATTAATTTTCCAAGAACAAAGATGTTTTTGGGGTCCATTAATACCTAAATCCAAAAGATTCACAGGTTGCTGATCCTTATGCTTGTTTGTTGGATCAAGTATGATCACAACACTTGTCAGAGGCTCTCTTTAAATTCATATTTGGCCCGTATTAATGTGGAGACACCCCATAACATCAACAACCCTTATGTATTTAGGCCCTGACAGAATCCAAATGAAATTGATAAATCATATAACAATCAAAAGCTTATTAAAATTCTCAACAATGTAGTGCAATCTTTATGCATTTTCAGTTTACAAAGCAATTTGCTTAAAAATAGCTCCAAAATGGACTTTGAAAAAAAAGCATTCTTGTACTTTTCACAAGCCTAAAGACTGTGGCATGTTCTGTTAGAATCCATAGGGTTTATACATGGAAAAATTGAAGATTTTTCTGCTTATCAGATTATGCATTCTTCTTGTTTTACATCACTTTCTGGAAGCTTGTATTGATAAAATCTACAGTTTTGGACTTGTTCTTGCCATTTTTTATTTCCTGCTTTTTTGGCATGTACATGTATGTAGCTTTCCAACTTTATCTGCAATTCTGCATTCCAATTACATGTATGTTTAACCATTTTTTCTGACAATTTAGCCCCAAATCCCCCAATCCCCAAAATTGTGAAGAGTTTAAGTTTCCATCCATTTGAGTTCTGAATAATTTTCAGTGCCATTTCTCATTGAAAATTGAAACTAAAATTAAATTTGTAATCTGCTCAGCAAAGTTTCTCATTTGCATGTATGGATCTTTCCCAAGTATTAGCTTATATTGCTCACTTGTCCATCCATGATGAAATTAATGTCCGTCCGTGATCATTTTTGATTGATTTACAATATGCATAAAATGTATGGATTTTTTTTTAGCTATGTTCAAATAAAATGATATACATTGTCTAGTGACATACTTCTTCACACATTTTGTTTCTATTCTGATAATGAATAAAAAACTAAATCCATACATATTATCCATATCATGAACTCAATAAAAAACTGATAACGGACGGACATCAATTTCATCACGGATGGAAATTTCAAAATCTACCAGAAAAATGTATTTGTAATACATTATTTTTCTCCTAATTTATGTTTGATGATAGATTAATGTCCAGAGTGCAAGAACATCAAAACCAAATAAGAGTACTTTGAAAACAATAAAACTCTAGTGAATTGAATTTGAGTGAATTTACTTTGTCCGTCCGTGATAAAATTAATGTCCGTCCGTGATCATTTTTTATTGAGTTTATGATATGGATAAAATGGATGGATCTCAGCTATGTTCAAATTAAATGATGTACAGTGTTTAGTGAGATACCTCTACACCTTTTTATTTTTAATTTCCATTCTGATAAAAAATTAAAAAAATTTTCATCTTTTTTCATCACGGACGGAAATTTCAAATTGGAAATGTTAACACCTACCAAAAAAATTACTTCCTAATATTTTTTTTCTATTAATTTATAATTGATAATAGATTACTGTTCAGAGTGCAAGAACATCCAAACCAAATAAAAGTAACTTTAAAAACCATTAAACTAGAGTGAATCTAATTTAAGTAAAAATGTCCGTCCGTGATGAGAGGTAAACAGCACCCCCGTGAATAAAATGGTCTATTCCGGTACTTTCGGAATTATCAATCATCATGAAACTAAGTTCTTTGAAACCTGAGATACCAAAGATTATTATAAACGCAATTTTGATAAAAATACCTAAAAAAAAAAAATTTTCATCTCAATGCGAACCCTTAACCGATCATGCTCAAATTTTCTTGTAATTTTGACTTTGTAGTAGGCCTACAGTAAAATGTACAAATAATAGGGGGTAATTTAATAGTTAAAGGAATTTTACAAGTATTTTTGCTTTCAAATTGACAAAAATACAGGCATTTTCTGATCAAGGTACATGTACATGTAGATCAGGATGAATATCCTGATTTGAAAATACTTGCTATTCTTGAACTTTGAGGTGGTCTGAAAGTTTAGGGGACCTGTCTGCAAGATAGAGTCCAAAGTTATTGAAAGGACATTGTACTATGTAAACCTTTAAAGGTCAAGTCCACCCCAGAAAAATGTTGATTTGAATAAACAGAGTAAAATTAAACTAGCGTAACACTGAAAATTTCATCAAAATCGGATGTAAAATGTGAAAGTTATGATAAAGTTTCACTTATTTTTCACCAAAGAGTTCTACAGGTGTATGCACAACTCAGTGATATTTGAATGAGATAGTCAATGAGGTATCTCACTCACTATTTCTTTTGTTTTTTAATATTTGAATTTATAAATGTCTATATAAATCATATACATGTAGACATTTTTAGACAATATATAGATTTGACCTTTATGACCAACGTGACTGACAATAGTAATTTACATGTTCAAGAAGGAATCTGATTTTCACATGACAATGAGGAGAAAATGAGAATATTTTATATTTCCTATAATGAAATACAAAGGATATACATGTAGTGAGTGAGTGATGTCATCGGTCACCTCACCTGCATACAGACCAGGATGTGTAAACTGTTTTCAACTTTCAGAAATAAAGTGAAACTTTAAAATGTCATAACTTTCATATTTTACATCTGATTTTAATGAAATTTTCAGTGTTATGCTTTCTGGATTTTTCTGTTTTTTTCAAATCAACTTTTTGTTGGGGTGGACTTGGCCTTTAAAAACAGAGCTCCCCTGTACATGTAAAAGGGGTACCATATTGCAAGCAATATTTTTCTTTACAGAATATTTAATTTTCAGCAATACTTTATCACTGATGGAATTGTTTCTCACTATTTGAAGGTGTGAAGCCTTTATTTTAAGTGCAGTGTACACATGTACATGCTCACGAAAAAACTCACAAGAGAAAAATTACACACTACATGTACATGTAGTATTATAGAATTCTTTAAATACATTGTTTTGCAAACTTTCCCTACATACATGTAATTAAGAACTACATGTACATGTACATTTAATTCATTATCAAATGTTTAGTGACAGCACCGGGAATTTCAGGGGGGGGGACCTTTTATCAACAAGTGGAATGCCTCTGGCCGTCTCACCTGCATCACGCGGTTCAATATAGCAGCAGTGCTCACTTTGAATACTACTCTAACTCGCACAAGATGTTCAGTGATACATGGTTACTCTTATTTCCCTTTTTTATGAACTAGACAAATAAACTTACAGAGATATGATGGTTATTCAACGAAAAACCCCAACATGGCCAAAGTTCATTGACCTTACATGACCTTTGACCTTGATCATGTGACCTGAAACTCGAACAGGATGTTCAGTGATACTTGATTACTCTTATGTACAAGTTTCATGAATCAGATCCATAAACTTTCAAAGTTATGATGGTAATTCAACAGATACACCCAATTCGGCCAAAGTTCATTGACCTTTGACCTTGGTCATGTGACCTGAAACGCGCACAGAATGTTCAGTGATACTTGATTACTCTAATGTCCAAGTTTAATGAACTAGACCAATAAACTTTCAAAGTTATGATGGTAATTCAACAGATACCCCCGATTCGGCCAAAGTTCATTGACCCAAAATGACCTTTGACCTTAATCATGAGACCTGAAACTTGCACAAAATTTTCAGTGATGCTTGATTACTATTATGTCCAAGTTTCATGAATCAGATCCATAAACTTTCAAAGTTATGATGGGAATTCAACAAATATCCCCAATTCGGCCAAAGTTCATTGACCCTAAATGACCTTTGACCTTGGTCATGTGACGTGAAACTCATGCAGGATGTTCAGTGATACTTGATTAACCTTATGTCCAAGTTTCATGAACTAGGTCCATATATTTTCTAAGTTATGATGACATTTCAAAAACTTAACCTCAGGTTAAGATTTCGATGTTGATTCCTCCAACATGGTCTAAGTTCATTGACCCTAAATGACCTTTGACCTTGGTCATGTGACATGAAACTCTAAGAGGATGTTCAGTAATACTTGATTAACCTTATGTCCAAGTTTTATTAACTAGGTCCATATACTTTCTAAGTTATGACATCATTTCAAAAACTTAACCTCAGGTTAAGATTTGATGTTGACGCCGCCGCCGCCGCCGCCGTCGGAAAAGCGGCGCCTATAGTCTCACTTTGCTTCGCAGGTGAGACAAAAATTAAGGGGGTCGGGTCACTGGTTCCAACTTGGGGGGGGGGGGGGGGCTGACAAGTGCCTACAATATATACCCCCCTCTTGCTGCCACCACTGGTGATCTTTTCCTAAACTTCAATCTACAAAACCCATGATGTTACACAGCACATGACTTGTAACATACAATGTACATGTTATGATCTAATTTTCAGTGTACAAAATACAATTCTTGCTTTAAATCTTTAAAATCATTATGAAATTACATGAAATGATAAGACTTGGCCTTTCAAGTTTTGCCCGTTGCTTATATATAGCCAGTGATTACGTGCGATACTGAGGGACCGGCCGTTTGACATTTTGAAGTAGAAAGCCAGCAGTCTGTTGCCGAACCAGGCAGTTAGGAAGTTAATCTTGATGATTAATTTTCAGGCACTCTTAAAATGAAATGACATCCAAGGGGCATAAGGAGCGTGTGTGTACGCATCCAAATTGACTACATGTAGCTGTCCGCCAAGATGAAATGAGAGTGCTGTAGACATCATTACGATGTTTTCTTTTTTATAGTGAGGATAATCATGAAAAAGAAATGTCATTATAAAATGTGTATTGCCTTGTTTACATACACATGGGATGTTGTAGAATACATGTAGTATTATGAAACACTGAAAAATAACATATACTCTTAATATCATTTTGATTCATTTTCATTACACATTAATGCCTGTTTGACTAAATGATTATAGGGCTGAGTATTTAAAATATATAAAAATATGAATATTTCAACGTTATGAATAAACAATGATTACATGTACATTTAACCTTTGAACAAAGAATAAATGTGGAAAAGGCAGTCATAGGAAATCCCCTTGAAAATTGCCAAAGCATTCCCTAAATCAATTCATATCAAATCTTTTTGGAATGAATTTAGAATGAATATTTCTATCAAAAATAATTCAAATGGAAATTGAATTGAACGTACAACCCTCAATTTCCTTCCAAAAAGATGGAAGACTGAATTTTCATTTAAAGTCTATTCCTAAAAACTTAATACGTACATCTACACCAATATAAGCATCCAAGGACAAAGCCACATGGATTGGATGATTTTGGCATCTTCTACAAAAGAAAAAGCAAATTTACTTGAATGTTACATGTACATGTAGTCCCTTTCTAGGGAGTCCCTATCTTGATGAAAATGAAGAAAATCCATTATTCATTGTTCGAAATAGACATGAAATGAAATACTCCGAAAATTTGCTTTGCCCAATTGATCTTGGGACCGGCAGCCGCTGTGCAGCGCCAGATCGACGAGGCTCTATCCATAGTCGTTGAACGCCAAACAGGGTACATGTAGCAGCAACTCCCATCTTGTAACGTCTTTTGGTCTGACGCGGCTGGGGTTTGAACCCCCGGCCTCCCGCTTGTGAGACGGACGCTCTACCAACTGAGCCAACACATCGGTTGATCTCTACATGTATGTAACATAATGTACATGTACATTGTACAGTGCAAATTTTTTTGCCCCTCTTCCTTTGGTAATCATTATTAAATATCTTGTATTGTATGATGAGTTTATAATCAGAAGGTTGCCTCTTTTTCTCTTCTCACGTTTCGCCTTGCCTTTTGACTCATTTCTTGCTTGCCTTTTCTCATCTACATGTACTACGTGTACCTCAGTCTCCTCGAGCCTCCTCCTCTTTCATATACCTTTCATTTCCCCTTTTCTTCTTTATTGGCACCTACGCTTATGGTAATTATGTTTTTGTTATTGGTATTTTATTTTAGTACAGGTGAGACCCTCTGAGATTTTGGATAGTTGTGTGTGGTTTTGGTTTTCTTTAGATTGACTTGGGGCTCTTGCATAAGTTTCAGGGGCCTGGCAACCCCCCCCCCCCAGCCCCCTCTTTCCTTTTTCTCTTTGGGTCTCATTTCCATTTTATCATTTCATACACAATGTACATTTATGATACTATTATTTTCTTTGTTTGTATGAATTTGTGTATTGTATTTGAATATTAACTTAATATGTTTACGGTACTTCATCTGTTTGTTATGATTCTATTTGTAAACAGTCATATATTTCAGTCTTTAGACTGCTTGCGATTGTATGTTTTGATAGTTTTATTGCAATAAATCCAATTACAATAGCTGTTGATATTTCCCCTATGGCGGTTTAATCATTTTATGTTACACAAATAAAAGGAAAAAAAAAAAAACAGTCAAAATGCTACATAAAAAAATGAATAATTTCATGCGAGGAGCCACCTTGTTTTTAATATCTGTATATCCATTCAACATCAATCTTTACTTTAAAATATACACAACAAAAAAAGTAAGTCCCCCCTAAATCAAACTGCTGTAACTTTTGAACCAAATAATTTTGAGATATGATATTTCATGGGTGGTTTTATACACTCATTAAGCAACTCCAGGGGAAAAATGAGATTGATCGGTTGAGTCATGCATGAGTAATTAAAGATTGAATTAAAAATGACCATTTTTGAAAGTCACAAGAGTCGTTTTTCAGATTGTGCAAATACAAAGTTGGGCAAAAATTGTTTTTAGGTGAACTTTATAGTGTTATGCTGTTTTACTATCCATCATTAACCCATTTCAGACTAAATTTTGATATCGTATGTTCATGGTTGAGTGAGCACGATGTATTGCAGGGGCCGCGGAAGCGGGAGGGGGGGGGGCTGGGGGGCTTCAGCCCCCCCCCCCCACTTTTTTCCACAAGTAAGTACAAAAATGTAATACGATTGTGATTTTTGACATGGTCAGCCCCCCCCCCACTTTAAAAACTGCTCTGCGGCCCCTGTATTGTGACGTGTCATCATAGGGTTTTGGGGGTATTATCTTTTACAGCTTGTCAGATCATGTTAAAATTTGAAAATGTTGATGGCTCCCCCGATTATAGGCCCCTCCCCCATTTAAAATTCTGGATCCACCACTGATCTGTCCATACATTCAACTGATCCTGAGAAATTGTTAGGAAAAGAATACATTTACATGTATTGCAGTATAAAGAGTATTCATTCCTAAATTTTCGAATGTGCTCGCTCAACCATGAAATGGCTAAAGTTCTGAAAGTGTTTGATGATAGAAATGATGGATGATAAAAACAACAGCAATTAAAGACACCTTTCAAACCAAATTTGCCCCCAATATTCACTTTATTACCTTTTAAAATGAGTCTGTGTCATTGAAAATACCAATTTTCCCACTTTGATGCGTGCTCACTCATCCATAAACAAGCAAATCGATTTCATTTTTGCACAGAATTCTGCCCATAGGTTGATAAACATTACTGCCAAACGACATTGCTAAAGACAGTCTTGAAAAAAAGTTCCACCATATTGAATAAGGGGTTTACGTATGCTTAAACATATGCACCCATAATGTACACAAGTCTATGAGAGAGGAAGTCAAAATTTTAACAAATATGAAATGAGGGTTTGTTTCATGGACGGTTTTTGTTACTTCTGCCAACAGTTATTTAATGAAACTTCGCACATGGCTTCAGAGTAACACTATCCAAAATGTGCACACACCAAAATAACCATTCGATTCGGTAGAGAGTGGGGCCAAGGCCTTGAACTTTCTTCTCATTTGCATAATTTTCGAATATTGTGTGCTCACTGATGCATTAAACATCGGGATTTTCATGAAAATCAAATCAAATGAACTGTGCAAGGAGTTGTGTGACAGATATCCATAGTTACAAATTGCAGTTTTTCCAATAACGTAAAAAAGAGCTAATCACATTCCACATGTTCATTCAAGCGTAAATGTTTAAGTTGACACCTTTGAATCATTGAAGCATGTTAATTGGTCATGAACATAACAAAAAAGTTGAGAAAAGATCATTTTCAGTTAGAAAAATGAAGCAATACTTGCCTACGATATTTGAAAATCGCATTTTTTGTTTCCAATAAATGTTCATTGAACCGTGAAACGGTGAATATTGTTGGAGATAGTCTTCCCCAAAATAACTGTCATCATATTCTAGCATTTTTTCTTGAAAAAAATGTGTAAAAATCCAATTATAGCAAATTTGGACTTGAGTTTATTCAACCGTGAAATTTAGCTTAAAAAGTTGTATCGTCTTTTAGAAAGTACCCTTTCCAAGCCTTCTGACTAGTTTTCATGATGAGAATGTGGAATTAGTTCCAATACAATGGAATCAAAGTCGTGATATTTTGCTTGTGACTTTTGAAAAGTGACATTTTTGCCTTCTGACGGTACTCACTGAAGCATGACGTAAGATTCATCCACAACATTTACTCATAGGGTAGCTTATAAAATTACCTACACGCTCATGTAAAAATATATCAAAAACTCACATTGGTTCGGAAATTATTGATGTTTGTTTAGGGGGGACTTACTTTTTTTGTTGTGTATATATGTATGAAACAATTTACTTTTTTCGCTTTTATTTTTTACAAATTCCAAACATTATTAATTTTTGTAACTTTAGACAGGATAGAAACACAAAAAGAATGAAATCTATCTATATTTAGAACAAGATTTTTCCTCACACAAACTTTAGTCTGTACATTAAAATCATATTCATTATTTTCAGCCTGGAGTACCCCTTTTTAATGACCCAAGTTATAAATATTCCCTCACCTATTTGTCTTTCTAGGTCTGCAAGCTCTGCTGCCGTTCCTCTGGGTAGTATCCCTGGGTCTGTGAAGCTTGTTCTGAAGAGAGTAGCTAGGCAGAAGACCACCATGACAGCTGCAATCAAGGGGATGGCTATCGTTACTCTGTTGGCGAGGTACGGGGAGCTGCACCATGATGGGGGAATAAAATGAAGAGAAAGGGAAAATTCAATACATAATGGAAACTGTTTCAAATTAATTACTTTTCGAAGACAGATACATGTAAATGCATATATTCATTGTGAAATTGTGAATTGAGGATTCTGATCATAAAAACAGGGTATTGATGGGAAAAGGAAAGGCAAATAGAAAGTGGGGAAAGGGATGGGGGGGGGGGAATAATTGTGGGGCCTTAATTGTTAGTGTTTCATACATGTACTTCATACATTTAGCAAGCAGTTTGTACATTTATGTGACTGGCAAGCTATTCTTGGGTGCTGCTCAGACTCTGACTCCCCAAAACGTCCCATATCAAATTCTTATATAAAGTATAAAAAATCATACATATAGATGCAATTTGTTATCAAAAGGGTAAAATCCAGCATTTGCTACAGCCCCATTTTGCTGAAAAACCAGGGAAAATTTGGAGCATCTCATTATTATCAAAGCACAATAACAGGAGACCAGTCAGGCATAGCAAATCATGCATGACTTTAAAATCAGTTTTATGATCACACCTCCCAGGTTTGAAGAAAAGAGGGGGACGGGGCTAGAAGATAAATCTGCAATGGAGGGAAATGAAAAGGGGCGAATAATTCAATAAAGAGAAATGCAATACAAAGTCAAGTCTAGAAGAGGCAGGGAAATCAATGGTAATTGATTTGGGGTTTTAAATTCAGATTTCAGAATTTCTGTGCATGCAAAATGGGATCACACGGTTTGCCCACAGGCATCCATAATATCTGGCACTTTGCAAGGATGGCTTTCAATTTCCCTATTGAAGGCTAATGCACGGTGTTCATCAAAAAATGTCCATCTGGTGAACATTGAAATGTTTGAAGTACATTTACCGGTACTTTC
Source organism: Lytechinus variegatus (assembly GCF_018143015.1). Taxonomy (NCBI): domain Eukaryota; kingdom Metazoa; phylum Echinodermata; class Echinoidea; order Temnopleuroida; family Toxopneustidae; genus Lytechinus; species Lytechinus variegatus. The sequence goes on along the minus strand of NC_054743.1, from coordinate 23,401,909 downwards.
TAAATTCCCATTCCTCGTTTTAAAGGGGATTTTAACCCTCAGGCTTTGATACAAAAGTTGATTTGAAAAAAAGGAAAAAAAAAAGAAGAAAAACATTGAAAATTTCATTAAAGGAAAAATCACCCTTTAAAGAAAAGTTTGTTGTAAAAATAGCAGAAAGAATATATATAAAAAATATTGGTGAAGGTTTGAGGAAAATCAATCAAAGATTAAGATTAGAATTTTAACCTTTGCATTTGTGACGTCATTAACGAGCAGCAGCCCCATATGCTACAGTATAAATAGATGAATTTCATTTTTTTTAATGGTTCCTGACAACTTATTTTTTTTCTATTCATTATCGGGTGTGAAATGATTTATTCTATTGATATACATTGTACAAACTTACAATGTAGATACAGTAAACACCGTTATCAATTTTATCAGAGAAAATGAAATTTCTTTGATTTTATATGAATGCTGCTTGCATATGACATTACAAATCAAATAATAAAATTCTAAAAAACTTTTAATTCTTTGATGGATTCTTCTGAAACCTTTGGCAAATATTTTTTCATTTTTTTATTCTGCTACTTTTTTTTTACAATAAATTTTTTGTTAGGACGAACTTCCCCTTTAGAATCTGATGTTTAAAAGTGTAAAGAAAGTTTTTATTTTACAAATTACATGCATGAAGTTAAGTTTCATTTAATTTCACAAAATAGTCACACCCTTGTCGGGGTCAGTATTAAAGACAGTATCTACATCTACATGTACATGATGATGTACAAGTATAGCAAATGATTCCATCCCCCTCCCCCCTTCCACAATCTTACACGTAGATCGAGTGAAATTCTAGACTCTACAACTACAATTAAAAATATTGTTAATTTTCGATCATTGATAATGAAGATATGATTGATAATGTGATTTTACAAAATGGCGTCTAGATGACGTCATGATGACCTTTTGACCTTGAACTTGCTTTATACACATCACATGATAAGTCCCCATATCTGATGATATTTTGAAGATTATTGACAATGTAGATTTGGAGATTTTGTGCTCACAAGAACAGGTGGGAAAATAAAAATAAATAATAAATAAATAAAGAAATAAATAAAAAAGAAGATTCACAGTACGAAATTAATAGTTGATCTGTCGATTGACAGATCACCTAAAAAAAGAGAGATTTCATGTACATGTATAGGCCTACTCTAATACTCATTCCATCGGGCTCTCTGGAATGGATCTCTTTAGAAGAAAAAATTTTACATGTACACGTACATGTACATGTAGGCCAACATCAGAGCTGCCAACCTGAACAAGAACATTTCAGTATTTTTAAAGCTGAAAATCAGTATTTTGGCGAGGAAATCAGTATTTTCAAAGAAATACCATAGGACAACACATAAAACTGAAACTTGAGAAATCAGTATTTTGCATGAAACCATCAGTATTCTTATTTTTCAGTACTAATACTGAAAATCTGTACTACATGTACTTGGCAGCTCTGCAACATGCGCAGGCTACGTACTATATGATATATTCAAAGGCAGAAAATGCAATTCATACTCTCATAGTCATATCAAAATTATGAAACAAAAAATAAAATAAAAAGGCAATAAAGAAATACAATACTCTGTATTTACGCACACAAAAAAATCAATTGCTTTTTATAAGAAAAAAAGAGTGTACATGTACATGTACGTAGTACTGTACTGTACAAAGTCCACAACACTGTTTTCCCTAAAAACCCTTTTTCAATTTTATTTTGTGCTCTATAAATAACTATGATGTATTCATGCCTATTCAACTGAGTAGTTACTAGTGTTAGCTTTAAAACAACCTTCAATGCATACTCGTACTGCAATGCAGAGCTTGGGAAATCAGATCATAACACGACAGGGAAAAGGTTTACTATTACAGTATTTCCCAAACTGCAACATACAATGTACATTTTGTACAAACTCAGAGATTTATCAGGTCATGTACTGTAGGCCTAATGTTCATCCATTATCAAACGGTGGGTCCAGTTTTGGGCAAAAATGTAAAACTAAAGAAGAAAAAATACATAGGCCTACTGTATTTGTACATGTACTTCCTGTATTACAAGGATATTACAAATTTAGGCATAGATTTCCATCTGAACAGGACTCATGTCCTCAATAAAGAATGTATTTGAAGTGAAACTTCTGATGAAAAAGACATTTTAGCCATAATAAGTGTTAGAATTATTAATGGAAGACTTGACCTTGCCTACATGTACATGTACTATGACATCATCAGCAATGCAGCCAATTCAATGTCTCCATAGGTTTTATTACCACTTTTTACAAGTTTTAAAAAGGTCATAACTTTCTTGTCCACCATTGTTCAAACTTTCACCTATTGTCTTTAATATCTTTTTTTCTATTTCTTCTATTAAATAGCAACTTTTTATTTGGGTTGGATTCCCCTTTTTAAAATGCTTTGCCAGAGCTGACCACCTGTTAATTTCTAATGCAATAACGGCAATAATTACATGTTTACAGTAATGAACTTCAATTAACACAGCCTGCACAATGTACAAGTACGTGCTTGGTCGTACAAAAACCAGCCAAGTATAGGCCAAGTGTCTACATGGTGCACGAGCTTTCTCTGCCTCAGCACCTTCTCTCTGGAATAATTTGCCATTAAATTTAAGAATTATACAATCACTGGAGACCTTTAAATCCAAACTGAAATCTTATCTTTTCTAACAGTATTAGTTATTGGCACTTTGACACTCATCCAAACTTTCTCATTCTTTCTTTTCTTGTGCGCCTCGGAATAGAATATTTCTAGATAGATGGCGCTATATAAATGCCTATTATTATTATTATTATTATTATTACATGTACATGTGTGCATCTCTCACATTATCCCCATATACAAAATGAAGTTTGAAATGTCTACAATATAGTTGCCTTTTCATAATTAGTTCCATAAAACTTTGACATCATGCATGGATTAATTATTAAGCTTCAATACACTAATCCAAGGTTTCCATATATTAATCCTTTCACTGGTCAAGGCAATATTCTCCAAAATAAAAATAGAAGGGTAAAGTGGAGAGGAAATGCCTGATTAACAACTTCTCACTATTGACTGTTCTGGAGAGAAACTTGGCTAAACAGAAATTAAATGACAACTGTTCTGTAAAGACAGATGGGAAGTTTCTGTGAATTTTCAGGATGCTTGCATAAATTTGAAAAGTTTAAAGAATCTCATGTGAACCCCAATTGTAGACATGTACATGTTATGGGGGGGGGGGGTGGGGGTTACTACATGTACCGTTCTGTTTGTTTGTTTGTTATGATATTGATAACATGTACTGTATTCTTTGATCCATTCTCAGATGTGATCTATGTGCATTTATTGCAGTACAGTAGTACAGTAGTACAGATGCACTGTACAGTAGCAAATGTTTCTGTAAACTCTTCTTGTATAATGCCTTGTACAGTAAAGATGTTGGCATTGAATGAACCTTTTAGTAAAGCACTTTACCCTTTTCCCTGAGGTAGCAAAATCAAATTACATTTATGTACATATTTTATGTTTAAGGGTCACAAAGTATTCAGGATACCATAATATGGTTTTGAGTTATAATAGTGGAGATGGGAGGATATATAGGAGTAAAAAGGGATTTGTAAAGTCTGCTGAATCAAGCCGATAATCAGTACACATGATCTTTATGAACTGGAGCACCGAAACTAGGTTGCTAAATTTAGGGAAGATGAGGGAAAGGGTGTGTGCTTTTATTCTATTACTTTCAAAACCATTGCATCTGAAATGAAATGTGCAAACTCAGATATTTTTCTCTGATCTGATGATAGCTACATGTGTTTGTACATGGTACATGTACTGAAATATATCAAGGGTACATACATGTAGTTAATCATGATGAAACATTTGTACCTACATGTAATAGACCAATGGATATTGGGTGTTACAACAGAAAATTTCATCAAAATTGGATGTAAAATAAGAAAGTTATGACATTTCAAAGTTTCGCTGAATTTCACAAAACAGTTATAATACAGTATGCACATCCTGGTCAGTATGAAAATTAGAAGACTGATGACATCATCCACTCATTATTTCTTTTGTATTTTATTATATGAAACATATGAAATATTCTAATTTTCTCCTCATTGTCATGTGAAACAATGATTAATTCCTCCCTGAACATGTGGAATTGGCATTGTTTATGGTTTGGTCAACTTGGTCCTTATTGTCAAATCTGTACAAAATACATGTAAAATATTACAATACAAACAGTAAAATCAAAAGAAATAGTGAGTGATGGACATCATTGACTGACTCATTTGCATGACACTGAGTTCATAATAAGTTCAAACATAAATGAGTTCAAAATAAGCGAAACTTGAAATTGCCATAACTTTCTTATTTTACATGTACATCCGATTTTGATGAAATTTTCAGTGTTATGCTGGTTTGATTTTTTTCTATAATTTATTCAAATCAACATTTTTCATGGATGGACTTGACCTTTAAGCACTCTTTTTTAATTTTCTAGGGATCTTTAGTTTATGTATTTAAGGGGTGAAATTACCCTGAGCCCCTGTGTAATTTTTTTCCTGACTTGCTATCAACTTCAGAGTTGGAATTTCTGCCATTCACATGTAGAGCTCTGTTCCTTTGCCAGAATTTTAACTTCAAAACTTCAAACACTACACAAAACTATATATAGGCTGGTACTACATGTAAATGCATTCATGGATCAAGTTTAGCTGGGACAAGCAATGCTCTCCAAGAGCTTTGACCTACATGTAGTGACACCTGTACATCTGATCAGAAAACTTTCATTCCTAAAAGTATACCTGAGACATGCTTGAATAATAATATGTACATGTATATTCACACACACTGACGAACTTTGACCTACATCATCATGCTCATTAATACCCCAAAATTTGAGGAACATATCATTATTGCCCCATTTTTATGAACATGATTAAAGTTTGTTCAAAGATGATCCATCACACATACCTTCTTAATATCTCAGAATGTATTTTCTTGCGACCTTCGACCTACAGTATAATAACCTCTTGGCAGATTATCTCCAGTCTTTACATGATTCCATTTCAAAGTTCTAAGTTGATCCCTCAAACTGTTTGTTTGATAATCATCTTTTATAATGAAAGAGATTTCCTGGACAGAGTTAATTGCCGATTGGTCTACAACTCTATCCGTTTAGTCAAATGATCCTTTTGTATTATCTGTTCATATCCGTTTAGTCAAATGATCCTTTTGTATAATCTGTTCATTGATTTGTACTCATACATGTATGTCTGGTTTTTTAATAAATTAAACTTGAACTTAAACTTGAAATAAGACTAAATAAGAATTACACAAAGTGGGTATTAGCCCTACATGTAGGGTAGTGTAGACCACTTTGCAATGTGACCAAATTGTTGACCAAATAGGTACATGTACATGAGGCTATCTGAGAAGTACATAGACCAAATGCCTGCAGACTAATAAACCTCATAAAATGCCCCAGTAAAATGCTAAGTTGAAGGTCGGGATGGACAAACATACATTTATGATGCCTTTGTTGGTTACATATACTGACTGAGTAGGCCTAAATAACAGGAACCCTTCATCAAAATGAAAATAGTACTTACTCAAAAGCAAAGAACATTGTGCTGACCATAAGAATCAGAAATGTAGTTAGGTAGAATATTCCCTTCTGCCTAGCCATGAGAATTCGACCATCACAAAAATATGAGTTCCTTCCTGGCAAGACCTGCCATTTCTTACGCATCTCATTCGTCGTCGCCATGGTGGGCGAGGTCATTGTCGCATCCGTGCTCCTCGGCACCACTTTGTTACGCGATTCCAGATTTATTTCCACAGCGTCGGTGTCTCGGGGTTGGTTGGTGGGGGTAGGAGAGGAATCATCCAGTAATCTTGTCTGGGTGTTGGCTGCAGCCAGGGTTCCTGGTGAGACCATCAAGCCCTCTCCTTCTCAAGAACTGTTTAGAGATAATACAAACAATATAAAGAATTACACTCGAACACTGCAAAAAAGACTCGCCGAACTACTTGAACTGTCTAGGAAATAACATTGTACTGGTGTGGAATTCAAAAGTGCTGTGCATGTACCCAGGGCTTAACTTTTCACAAATGGCCTAAAGGCCCCTGTTAACAATTGGATGTGTTGTGCGTTTTTTTTCCATGTATGTTCAACTAGTGCAATACATTAGATGTGTCCTGCAGGAAAATGGCCCTCCCTAAAATAAAACTCTGAAAATTTACAGGCCTGCTTGCTCTATACAAATGTTTTGTGCAACATGAACATTATAACTTCATAAAGACCTCAATGGGCAAGATTTTAACACGAGAAGAGCTGTACAATTGTGGACATTTTTGGTATCCAACATGTATTATTGTACATGTATTAAGCAGGGGCAGATCCAGCCTTCACCAACAGCGGGGGGGGGGGGGGGGGGGGGGAATCTTTTAAAGCCACATTTTCCCTGATCGACTGCTCAAAGTTGATTTTCGTTTGTTTCTTTGAATGGACGTCCTAATAGTCACTTCTAAGCTTTATTCTTAATACGAAATATAATAATCTCACAAGCCTTATTTGAAAAGTGCGAGCGCAAAGCACAAGCTATTTTTTTCATGTATTTTGAACATTCTGGGCTATGTTTTTGATCCTGATGTGTATAAAAGAAAATATTGTGCGCGCAAAGCACGAGCAAAACTTTTTCATATATTCTTTGATCTGATCAAAAATGGATCACTGCTGCTTGCAGTTAGCCATGACATATATTTCAACAATCAAATAATGCAAGCACGCAGCACGAGCTGAAAATTTTGACATTTCTACCTGAAGAATCCAACATTATTTTACATTGTACATGTATGTATTAAGCAGGGGCAGATCCAGCCTTCGCCAATAGGGGGGGGGGGGGGGGGGTGGGGACCAGAAATCTTTTTAAGCCACATTTTCCCCAATCAACCGCTTGAATTTGATTTCCGTTTGTTTCTTTGAAGGGGTCATCCTAATAGTCACTTCTGAGCTTTATTCTTAACATGAAAATATAATAATCTCAATAGCCTTGAATAGTGCAAGCTATTTTGTCATGTATTTTAATTTTTAAACATTCTGGGCTATGTAATGTGATCCTGAAGATGTGTATAAAAAAAATCACATCGAGCGCAAAGCGCGAGCAGAATTGTTTTACTTGTTTTGATCTGATCAAAAATGGATCACTAGCTGTCATGACTGCTGCTTACAGTTGCATTTAGCAATGATGACATTACATATTTCAACATTCAAATAATGCGAGCAACAAAGCGTGAGCTGAAAATTTCTACCTGAAGCTGAAGAATGGAAATTCTAAGTTACCACTTAATCATAAACAAGGCCATAAAGGCCAAGGATCAGGATGTAACTAAACAACTGATATTGGAGAGACTAGTACTGATCAATCTAGAACAAAAGCTTCGGTCTCTTATTATGTTGGTTGTTCCGCTAAACTCCGTTTGTTGGCTCCACTCAGCTCACCAGGCAATATGGATATTATAAATACGAGAAATTAAAAAAAAAAATGTTAAAAAATTCCTCGAAGCAGACGGCTGCCAGCTCCAGCTGTCTGATCAATCATGACTGACATTGCCGTTTCTTAAAAGTTAAATGTAAAATTAGACTAGACCCTACTTCATCCCAGATTCAGTATTAAAATTCAGCAAGACAAAACTCAAAAGCAGCGCAGTTCACTGCCACTGGGCCAGGCACGGCTCGGAGACCTGACCGTCGCGGTGCAACGGGCCGGCCGGGTAAGTCCCGTTGCGACAACACACTGCCCGAACAGTTTCCCTGACAAGTGACGGACATTCTTTCTGGAGACAGAGCTGTTTGCAAACATAAGTTTTACACTTTTATTAATTTGTCTTGCTCTTGTTGGGCTTTTGTACGGAATACTACAACTCCACAGTAATCAAACATAAACTTCAAACCTAAAAAAAACATTGTAGATTATCATACAATACCTTTCCAAAATAATTCACCCTAAGAGGATAAAATGAACTCAACCCTTGGCTTTGCTTCTCTCTTGCTCTCTCTCGATCTCTCATCCGATCGCGAGTCATCAAAGGGTTATGGCCGGTTTTGCAAATAAGATTTCGAAAAAAATTATCCTTAATAAACAATATTTGAAATTAATGATTTTATCATTAAAGCAAATTATAATATATTTCATATTGAAAAAAATATTTTTAAATAATTTATTCAATATGAGCTTGTCTCTTTTCTTTGCAAAATTAAAAGAAATTTGATTGACCAGAATCAAGATGGCCGCTCCCATGGAATCATCGAATGAATCACCTAACAGTATGTCCCTCAAAATGGACACGAATTGCCAGTCTGATCAATCAAAAAACACAAAAATTCAAAGTGAGTTGTTTATTCATTAAGAAATATAATTCGTTCGTAGTTTTTCTTACTAGGTCCTACTACTTTGTTCATTAACTAGAAATTTGAATTTACTCTGTCTCAGTCCCACAGCTTGAATTTTCTGTAGGCCCTAAGACAGGGTAAGGGGCCTGTTTATCAAGGGAACCGTTTATCAACACCGCGTCACTCATAAGTCTAACTTCTTGACTAAATTGGAGATAGTGAGCTACTATACTTGTCCGCTAAGGCGCTAACCGTTTCACTTAAAAGTTTCATGAAGCCCTATTTCATTTGCCAAGATCAGGGAGTCAGAGGACAGAGCAGAGAGGGACAACTAGATCTAGACTAGACCAAGAGCTTCGGTCTCTGTAACCCAGGGAGCGCTGGCCCGCATAGCGGGCCGGCGCCCAGGAGCTCACCGTGTATTTACCCATACTCAAGGGACAAGGGTAGATTATGGTCAAAATATCTAGCAAGATAAATTATGAAAACAGGAATTATGCACTTACCACGATTATAATATATGGATGAAGGTCTAATGAGTGGCAGTTTTCCTGACATCTGGGCACAGACTGGAACCTCAGAAAACGAAAAGTTCTCTCCTTCTACCCCCATTTCGATCGGCCATTTTGTTACAATTCATAACAAAAATGGCCAATCGAGACGGGGGTAGAAGGAGAGAACTTTTCGTTTTTTGAGGTTTCAGTCTGTGCCCAGATGTCAGAAAAACTGCCACTCGTTAGACCATCATCCATATAATCGTGGTAAGTGCATAATTTCTGTTTTCATAATTTATCTTGCTAGATATTTTTACCATAATCTACCCTTGTCCCGCGAGTATGGTCAATTACACAGTAAGCTCCTGGGCTCCCGTCTGCTACGCGGGCGGGAGTTCCCTGGGTTACGGTCTCTGTAGTGTTATGTTGGTTGTTCAGCTGAACTCCGTTGGCTTCACTCACCCACTTGTTCACTGCTACCATCCTGCCTGTGGAGAATCTACAGGTAGGACTATGGTATGCCAATGCTGTATTGTGAAAACACTTTTAAACAATCATTAAATATCATTTTTGTGACCAAAATTACTTATTTTCCCCACTCCAGCTAGCTCCCGTTGCATCGTGGCTGTGGAGTGGGTGATCCACTGCAGTGGATAAAGTTAGGTCAAACATTTAAGATATATTAAAATCTAATGTTATTGTTTAATATAATTTTATGAAGACTTGTGTTTACTAAAAGTAGCATGACTAGAGACAAGTCAACAGTCGACGGTCAGCATTCTGAATCTATTTTTTTTTTAGTAGGCCCAATTATTTTGGCAGAGACCATGATGATATAATAGACTTAACCTTTATGTTAGAGGTGCTGGCCCAAAAATTGACAGATACGTTTTTTGGGCCACATTCTTTGTAAGAACGCTTAGAGACAGTGGCCCTTACTGGTGCTATAGAAAGTAAGAGAGCATGAGGACACCAGCACTTGACATTCCTCTCTTGGCTTAATGATGCTACTGGCATACAGCCCATTGACATCTTACATCATTTCCAAGAAAGAGTTTTGATTGGCAACATCAGATTCTGACATGTAACTTCATATTCAAAACCTCTTGTCTTATCTTCCCAGAAATTGGTTTCCTGGCTGGAGTCAGTGGAATGGCTATATTTGCCGGGTTTGGAATGACTTTAGCCAAGGCCAAGAGAAGACATCCTGGATCATTTTCCAAGGTAATCCTAAGAATAGTCTGTGAATCTAGATCTATGTAATTGGAGGAAGTTTTGTGTATATAATCTGAACAAATAAATGAAAATGTTAGTCCAAAATGGGCTCTTCTGATTGGACTTCAAGTTAAGTTTCTTTTATTGTTTTTGATGAATTTTGTGTTAATTGTTTAATATTATTATTGTTATTTTTATTATTATCATCATCATCATCAATTATTATTGTTTCTTTTATTATTTTGCAAAGTTTTACCAAATGGTATATGGACTAATTGGCTATTAGACCAACTGGTTATTAAACGGGATGGCATTAGACTAAATTTGACCATGCGGTGAGTAGATGAACTAATGGTAGACCAAATGATGGTAGACGAGTTGACAATTGGATGAATTGGCATTAGACGAATTGAAAATAAACCCTTTTGACCTTGCAGTGAACAGGGATTTTCCGGGGCTCTTTTTTTAAATTTCCAGGGGGTGTTTTCATAAAGCTGTTTGTAAGTTAAGAGCAACTATAAGAATGACTGGTGAGCCTTTCTGACACGCTGAATAATCACCGATGAACATTTAATGGGGAATATTTTAATACCACAAGAAAAATCACTAGTAGATCTTAAAGTCATTCCTAACTTACAAACAGCTTTATGGAACGGCCCCCTAGGGATCTTTTAGGGGCAGAATGGCCCCAAGCCCCTGTGTTATTTCTTCCTTGCTATAGACTGACCAGTGACATCATCTGGCTACAGGTCTAATTATAACAGGACGAGCCCACCCCACCAAAAAGTTGATCTTAATAAAAGGAGAAAAATCCAACAAGCATAACAGTGAAAATTTCATCAAATTCGGATGTAAAATAAGAAAGTTATGGCATTTTAAAGTTTCGCTTCATTTCACAAAACAGTTATATGCACATCTTGGTCGGTATGCAAATTAGGAAATGATGACATCATTCACTATTTCTTTTATGAAATATTTTTATTTTCTTGTCATTGTCATGTGAAATGAAGTTTCATTCCTCCCTGAATACGTGGAATTCCATTATTTCAACATTTTGTGCTTCAGGCAAGGAGGTCCTAATCGTCAAATTCGTAAAAATTTAAATATTGTATAATTCAAACAATAAAAAACAAAAGAATAGTGAGTGAGTGACATTGACTCTCTCATTTGGATGTAACTGGCTTGTTCATATAACTATCTTGTTAAAAACAAGCGAAACTTTGAAATGTCATAATTTCTAATCTAATTACATCTGATTTTGATGAAATTTTCAGCATTGTGCTTGTCTGATTTTTCTCTATTGATTCAAATCAACATTTTTCTGAGGTGGACTTGACCTTTAATGTCTCATCATTGTTTTTGAATAGGGACTGATACCTGATCCATCTGTTGAGCTCCATGAGAGTGGGGCAGCATTAGGGATGAGAGCCCTACGGTGGGGAACCCTCTGGGCCATCGTTGGGGTTGGGTCTCTTACCTTCTTGGTTTGCAAAGCCTTGGGAGTTAAAAATGTAAGTGTTCAACAAAAACATTGCTGCTTATTTTTTTTTTCACATTTTTCCCCTCCCTTTCTTGAAAAAAAGGACTTGTTTAAATTCTTGGTTTCCTTCTTTATCTTTCTCTCTTTCTTCCTCCTTTCTCCCTTTTCTCTTGAATTAATACCCTTTTCTATAATTTCTTTCTCTTTTATTTTTGTTATATTACTGTCACATTAATAATAATATTCATTATGTACATCTTTGATCCTTCAAGTAAAATGCACCCCATAATCTGTCTTTCCCCTCCCACTTGTCTTTCTTTCATTTACTGCTCTTCTGTCATTTTCTCTACTTTCTTTGCTAATATCCTGTGTTTCCTAATCAAATTTCAGTATAAATTCCAGATAAATCAACTGCTTACATTGATTGATTGTGATCTGAAGCCAGGAACAAAAATAATTGAACATGCCATTGTTTCCCTACGTCAGGGTATTGTGGTTCTGACTCTCTCCTTTAAATAAGACTGTTCGTTTAAATCCTGTCTTGTTGTGAACTTCATTTATCTTTTATTGTTGAATTTCATATTTTTATTTCACTTCCAGGTAGAAGAATTCAAGGTGAAATTCCAATCAGTGGCCCCTGCTATCAGACGAAACGAGACTGAACCAGAGGAGGTCATCATTGCAAGATTCAAAGCAGAAATCTTTAAGGATGAGAGGACGAAAAATGATATAGACTGAGACCTATTCTTTTGGTAACTCATAACTGCCTTATGACAGGAGTTTATACAACATATAATGAAGAGACCTATGCCTCGACTTTTGGCAAGTTTGTACCAGTCTGTGACCTGGATTTGGTCCTTTGATGGGCATTGACTAGTCTCCTAGAAGAGTGCTAATTACTGTATAGACGGATGTCATTCATTGAGACGAGATTCTGGTGAATGATCTTTGTCTATTTAAGAAAATGATCAAGGAGTCCAGTTAGGAATATCCAACAGACAACTAAAAATGGATGGGATAGAGAGAATAAAGATGGATGCAATTTATTTGACTAGTTAGTGATTATCAATGACTTCAATAATCTGGTTAGATAACAGATGTATACCAGTTTGGTAAGAAACACATTTTCTGGCTGAGGTGGTAAATTAGAGGATTGGTATGAACTAGTGCTTTGAATATTTGCTCTCTTTTTTTTCTTTACCAAGTAATGACAAAAATTGTGAGCAACTCTATGAATAAAAATTATCTGAGGTGGTGAGGTGCGGGTAGAGTTTCACAAAGTCCAAAGGTTGGCAGATACATAGTGGTGCTCAAAATTAAGTGAACCCAAGGAGATATCTCCTTGGTGAATCCCAACCACATTGTAGTGTTGCTGTCTACATTCAACACTCGGCATGAAGGAGTACATTTTGTGGCTGGGTCAACAAACTTTTGGGTACAACTGTTAATCATAGCAAAGAGTTTGTAATGTACTGCTAAACACAGTATTTTTATGTTTTTATTTTGGGGAATTATTTGATTGGTTCATGATGCGTTTACACAGTATACAACAAACCTGTGATGGTAATCAACGATTTTATGGGGTACGATATGGAAACCAGACATTCTTGCAAACTAGGGCAGTGATTCATAAAACTGTTCGTAATTAATGCATGATTTTACCAATGACTAGTTACCTGTTCTTGTCCATTCTCTGGTGCTTCAACAAAGGATGTTTATTATCATAATCCAAATCGATATAAACTTTGAATTCATAAAATAAATCACAAATCATTGACTGATAAATCCAATTTTTGTAGTGCATCTGGTACAGGTTTGTGGACAATAATACATGTATCTCTGTGATTTTAAGATATTTTGAATTTGGGGAGTTGATTTTATTCTGACATTGTATTATAGTAAAAAAGTCCATGACAAAGGAGTGCCCTTTGAGCTAAGCTTCTCATGTGAAAAAATCAGGCTAAAAAAGATATTTGTACATGTATGTAGTGTATGCATATTTTATGAATACAGTTCCCAAATCATGGTCTATGTGTCTACACGTAATATCATGTTAAACAGTGTTGATTTTTTTTTTTATTAATTTAGGTTCTTAAAACTAAATCAACTTTCGTTCTTGCTTTGAATAGTTTCAATAAACCAAGCAAATTCGTCAGAGGATGCCTCAGAAGTTTGTTTCAAATAATAAAACTTTAAAAGAAATATTAACCTTTATTTTTGTATGGTTATTATTGTATTGGATATAGAAAACAAATTATGGATTCTAGTACTGGTCTTTAAACAGTTGCACATGATGCAATCAGTCTCAAATATGGAAATTAATTCATGATTCTTTACCAAAGAGGGGGTATGTACCTTCCCTTTATGAACAAAGAGGAAGACGGGAGTACTGACTTATCAAATCAACAATTACCATGGCTGATTGTTTACATTTAGAAAACACTTAAAACATTTTCCACAAAAAAGGCGAGTGCTGCAGGCTTTCTATAATGAGATTGGATTGGATTAATTGCAATTCGTGGAAAGATCGGGTCTTAGAATCTGTATCATACAAGTCTACTTTGGCGTGCATTGAAGCATGAAACACAGATCACAAAACTGAACCGGCAATTCAAGTCTCATTTTCATGAAAGCAAAATTTCGCTTTCAGTTTATTTACATTTAAAATAAATAGAAGGCATTTATGGAGAGAAGACAAAGATATTGAATGTTCTTTATAGAAAAAAATAAGAGCTTTGTCGCACAAGGTACTACATCTACATTCAACAGAAACTTAGTTACTGACAGAGTTTAGATTTGTACATTAACACAGTGGACTCCGAGGTAGTGATATCATTGATAGGCAATGCACTATGTCTTGTCCATCGTCCACTATTGAAACAAAGGACGTGAAAAATCACAATTCTCAAGTCTTTCCAAATCTAGGACAATGTGTGCTTGCATACACTAGTAGTTTGTGCAAGAGGTGGTACCTTACGAAACTTAGCTCATCAAATCAAGTATAACGAGATTGAAAGAAAGAGAAAAATTTCACATTAGCATTCATGCGCATGAACACTTTCCAAATGATGCATGAAAACTTTGCAATGCAAAGAATCAAAAGAAAATGTTGAAATTCAGGTTACATTTGATCGCTTGATTAAAAAGTCAATAGAACAAACTTGTACAAATGGTTTCCATAATTTTCAAAAGACTCAAATAATACGTTTCAACAAAAATGCTTCATTCTCGCAAGCATGTTCATAACTTTTGTACAGACAAGACAAGGGAAATCGAGTTAATCAGAGCACTGTTGTATTTTGAACAAGAATGTAAACAATACATTTATATTGAAGTTATAACATAATTGATTTATATTTTTATATTTCACTAAAAATATCAAATTCACAAGTTACATAATTATCTTAACACGATGCACAAAGCTTAATTTTTTTTACATATATATATATATATATATATATATAAAAATAAATTTAACTCAACAACAGAAAATTTCCTTTCGGTAATACCAAAAGAGTATCTTTATTGTAAATGCATGGGTGGCTCACATTGACATCATACTCTTTTTTGAGTGACTGTAAAGGTAAATGCTAGTTTTGGTAACGATATCAAAATGAGTTCGTACAGAATCCAATGAAATGATCACCAAAGTGTCTGTTTGTATAAATAAAACGCATGTGCTGAAGGATTCTGGACGAAATTGTGAAATTGCTGAGAAATCAGCAAATAAGCACAGGATTCGGGTAGAGCGTCGGGCCCGACGCTCTAAGCAATAATTATACATTGTCCCACGTGCGCTTATCTGTGTTGGGGATCTTCGGTGTGAACATTTTTCAGCATAGATTTCAAGATTCACAAAGTTCAGTTAATGTAAATGTACCAGATCTAGATCCTCGATGATATACTGACAATTAAGCCTTGTTTTACAGACTTTCTCATGAAATCAGTGTTTACTGCAACTACTGGAATTTCTCTTTAACAAATATATAACCCTTAATATTTATTTTCTCTATTGATCAGTTATTCATATGTGAATCTAAAATGTATGTCCCATTGTTTCATTGGGGGAATTACAAATGCAAATATAAAACTTCTATTACATTAAACTGAATGATACAATTCTACTTCAATGATTCATCAGAGAAATGAACATTCCCAATATGGGAAAATATGAAAATACTTACCTGATTTTCTTATTTACGAGATAACTCATACATCTACTTGATTTGCTAGTTCAGCCCTCTGGACTGCCATACCCGAAAAGAACTCCCAAGAATTTAAAAAGCGCGAGCGCGCCCTCTCCCGTTCAGGCTTACTACCCATGAACACCGCGCAATTAGCGTCCATCTTCCTCAACTTTTGCAAGCCCATACGTTGAAACATGTTGCTACGCAAGGCGGAGGGTCGGTGGGAGGGTATCAAGTAGATGTATGAGTTATCTCGTAAATAAGAAAATCAGGTAAGTATTTTCATAATTTACTTCAATAACTCCATACATCTACTTGATTTGCTAGACCAACACAGACTCAAACCGTAGGGAGGCATGTTTTCAATTGTAAGCCTAAGAATTTTAAGCCAAAAAACCACGAAAATTAGGGAGAGGGGGAAAAAGCCGCAGCTGCTTTAAGCGCCGAAGCAGCAAATCTCGCCTCACTGGACGGAATGTCCTTCAAGTAGAAAGAAGTGAAGGAGTTAGATGAGCGCCAAAAGGCGGCCCTCAAAATGTCCTCGATAGGAATGCCCTGAAAAAGGGCCCATGACGAACTAATGCCCCTAGTGTCATGGGCCTTAGGTCTGGTTGTATCAGACAACAATGCACCCGCGCCCGCTGAGTTGATGGCCTCAACAATCCATCTAGAGATGGTGTCGCGGGATGCTGCTGAAAAGGGTTCACGTGAAATTACAAATAATTGATCTGAACTCCTAGACGATTTGGTGCGATCCAAGTACCACTTTAACGCCCTCACGGGACACCACAATCTATCCTCTGAAATAGACGAAAAACTAGACAGAGGGGCCAGAAAGACTTCAACTGAACCAGAAGACATGGTTTGATTCTTTGCGATGAATGAGGGGGTCGGAATTAACCTAACACCCCGTCTCTCCCAGCGAATGTGTCCCGGTGAAACACACAGGGCATGGAGAGAACTTCGCCTTTGGCCCGAAGCGATAGCCATTAAAAACGCTGTTTTGATAGCTAAGTTATGGAGAGAAGCCTCCGCTAGGGGCTCAAAGGGCGATTTTGCAAGGGCCTTAAGAACTGCAGACAAACTCCACGACGGGGCTAAGGATTTGACTGGTGGACGCTTCACGAAAAAGGATTTTAATAAATCCGTAATGACTGACGAGTTAGATACAGAAGAGCCGTCCGCGAAACCGCGGTGCGTCGCTGCAATCGCGGACCGATAGCCCCTGATAGTTGCGATCGCTTTGCCTTTATCAAAAAGGTCACCTAGAAAATCTGCGATCGATGCAATCGAAGCAGAGCGAGGATCGAGTGAGCGTTGATTGCACCACTCTGAAAAAATGCCAAGTCTGGAGTTGTATAAGCCCAACGTGGAAGCACGCCTGCTTTCCGAAACAAACTTGGCTGCTCGATCCGACAGACCTAGGGCCCGGGCATCCTCCCCGAGAGCGGCCACGCAGTCAAGTGTAGTGACTCCGGCCGCGGATGCCTGATTCCCGAGAGGGGCTGGGAAACTAACTGACTTGTCGGAGGTAGAGTGAGAGGATCCCCCACTAATAATTCCAGTAGTTGAGGGAACCACGCCCTTCCCGGCCAGTTGGGTGCTATGAGAAGTACCCACGCCCTGTCCGCCTTCACCTTCCGGAGGACTTGCGGGATCAGGGAGAAAGGCGGGAAGGCATAGCACCTCTGAAGTCCCCAGTTCATTGAGAAAGCGTCGAGATGTGACGCTTCCGTCTCGTTTACTCGAGAGCAGAAGACTGGGAGCTTCCGGTTCAACGCTGTTGCGAATAGGTCGATGTCCAGCGGCCCCCAGCGGTGGAGAATCGACCTGAAGATCTCTGGGTTTAGTGCCCACTCGGAGGGGAGGCAGCGCCCCCGAGAGAGGAAGTCGGCTATGAGGTTGTCTCTGCCCGGTATGTACGAGGCAATCGGGACTATCTCTGCTGCACGACACCACTTCCAGAGACCCGCGGCCAACGCGTCGAGAGAAACCGACCGTGTGCCCCCTTGCTTGTTTATGTATGCTGCCACAGACCTGTTGTCCGTACGGACCAGCACTGTCCGCCCGATTAGCTTGTGCTGAAAGTGGCGAAGTGCGTTGGACACCGCTTGCATCTCCAACACATTGATGTGAGGGAGAGCGCCTGGATAAGCCCAATCTCCGGACACCATCTCCCCTCGCAGTGGCCACCCCAACCGGAGAGCGAGGCGTCGGTGGTCACTGAGGCTGACGGGAGGGGAGTCTGTAGTGGCTTGCCCTGAGCCACGAATGCTGGGCGAGTCCAGGGCGCTAAACTGCGACGGATAGCCAGTGGCAGAGGAATCCGAGAATGCAGTGAGTCTACCCCGGGGCTGTAGTAGCGGAGATGTCTTTGGAAGGGCCTCATGTAGAGACGACAATCTTGCATTATGTCTACTAGACTGGCCATATAACCTAGTAACTGAAGCCAGACGCGGGCTTTCACGTGACTGCGCCCCCTTAGGGAGTGGGCGAGAGACGTAATCGACCGCACCCTGTCTGGGCTGGGCCGCGCGAGCTGGTTCGGTATATCTATCCTCGCGCCCAAATACGTGGGAACGCGGGAAGGAGTGAGCTCCGATTTCTCCCAGTTGATCATGAACCCGAGGTTCTGAGTCACCCGTAGTAGCAAGGAGAGGTGAGGTTGCAACTTTGCCTCTGAGTCTGCGACAAGAAGCCAGTCGTCTAGATAGACGAAGAGTCGCAGGCCTTGGCTTCTCAAATAGGCTGCCACGGTGGTGACTATGCGAGTAAACACTCGGGGCGCCGGTCGCAGCCCGAACGGGAGGGCCCGGAATCGGTAAGTCACACCGTCGAATTGAAAACCCAGCAGATCTCGTGAAGCTGGGTGGATCGGAATGTGGAAGTACGCGTCGCGTAAATCGAGCGACACTGCCAGGTCCGACGCCTCCAGTGAGGGGAGGATCGTGGCTAACGTTTCCATACGGAAATGTTCGGTCGGAATGAACGTATTGATTCTCTTCATGTTGAGAATCATTCTCAATTTGCCCGAGCGCTTGGGGATGACGAAGATCGGGGATAGACAAAGATTGGGGTTGTCTGTCACCCTCTCTATCGCGTCCTTCTCCACCAGTGCGGCGATTTCGGCCGCAATGTACTGATGGTGGAGGGTGGAGGAAGGCGGTGAGGCGATGCGAATCGCGCCGTGCGGGAAGGCTTCTATTTCTATAAAGAAGCCGTCTCGCACGACGGATAAGATGTATGCGTCTTCCGTGATTTCCTCCCAAGCCGGGAGAAAATGACGGAGACGCCCGCCTACCTTGCCCAGCGCTCGGGGCAGCATGTCAAACCGACTGCTTCGGTTTGGGCGGCGCCCTCGAATTGGGTCGCCCCCCTCTTCCCCTGCCTCTGCCTCTGACTACTCGCTGGTCTCGAGAGACTTGAGAGTTTCGAGGCGGCGGTGCTGGAGCCCGGCGCCTCCGGGCAGCAGCAGAGCGGGGGTGGGTTTGCACCCTCGGAGCTGGAGGCTTCCTCGTCGTGGGAGCCGCCGGGCGCTTGGGTCTGAGCTCCTTAATAAGTTCTGACGCCTGCTTGCGACCGTCGACCTCCTCCTTGAGGAGGGAGGCCGCTACGCCCCCGAAGAGGAACTTGCTGCCTTGGGGGATGCCCGGGAGGAAGTTAGCGATTTCCTTGGGCGGGATGCCGAGTTTGCCAAGCACCCTCTCCCGCCGGGCATTGGTTACGAGGGACGCAGAAAAGGATAACTGCATCCATAAGTCGCCAATCAGAGAAAGTAACGCTTCGTCTAAGGCGACTCCGTCACCCTCCGACACCCCCAATTCAGTCGATTGGGCTCTGAGAGCCATTAGGGCCCCTAGGTAAGCCGTCAGGCGAAGGGCCGAGCGGGTTTGACACTCATACGCTACGTCCTGCCTTTCCGACGTGGCGTGCTGGTTGGCAGAAAAACAAGCCCCTAACCTCGCCCCGATACGATCGAGTTCCGGGGAGAACGACTTAGGCAAAAAAAATGCCTCTTGGTCCTCCTGGGCAAAAGTAAACTCTTTTCCACAAGACTTCTGTCTTTTGCTCTTAACCAGTGGAGAGCTGGCTAGAGCGGCAGCATTCTCAAAGGCCGACTTGAAGTCCTTGGTTAATCTAATGCCTTTCGACGCCTGAGGTGGCGGGGCGAAAAATAAGGACTCCCCTTCTTCATCAAAGCCCCCGCTCGGAGGGTAGATGTGAGGTAGATACTTCTCCAGCAGCGCCTGAGCGCTTACTGAAGAATCGACCGTGGGAGGGTTATCCTCGCCTTCGAGGGACTCCTCGTAAAGGGAGTCTCGCTCGCTCTGATCCGGGAGGATGTCGCCATGACAAGTTTCCTCCCCTGGAGGAGCTCCGAGAGCCGCAGGAGCCGTACGGCGTCTCGGCTGGCTCTCAGGGAGGCAAGGGAGTCCCGTATGCGCCGGGGTGGACTCGAGAGATTCAGCCGAATCGCTCGAGGATTCCCCGGGTGTCTGGTGGTTATCTCTCACTAGTCTCGCTTGATGCTCGGGGGCACCAGCGGGGTGAGTAGAGGTCGAGGGTGGGGCGAACCCGCACCGCTCGAAGGCAGAATGTAGCAGCATGAATAGCTGTGACATCTGACCACCGACACAAGGGTCTGAAGGAGGAATGCCCGTGGCAGCGGGGCTGGCCAACCTCTCCTTCGACCTCTTCTTCTTCTTTTTTGCGGGCTCCGCCGGCGTGGCCGGAGCAGAAGAAGGCACAAGAGGCGCGGGTGATCTCTTACGATTTGCCGCCCCTGGCAGGGCGGCCGCCAACAACGAAACATCACCCGAATCTGACGGGGTCAGATTGTGGTCACAGTCTGATGTGTGACGCCTCTCGCGGTCAGGGGCTGGGCGATCTCTGCCGATGCTATCAACGGAGGACGACTTATACGACAGAGAGCCTGACCTGTGCCGGGGGGAGAGAACCGCACTCTCCCTCCGGACTTCTGGTGACCCGGTAGCCGGTGGGTCGCATAGCCCTTTGGGTGCTGCGGCGGCAGAACCTGGTTTAGGCTTGGAAGCCTTGGCTACCACTTTTTTCTTTGTCCGAGACCGTGGCACCACAGTCTCGGCCTTCCTTCTCTTAGCATCCGACCGCAAATTCGGAATGCTGATCGACGCACCCTCATACTCACCGCCGCCGGGGGAAGCGGCCGATTTCTGAAAACTTGCAATCGGGACGGTCCCCGTGGAGGGCACCAGGTCCTCTGGGGCTGTGTTAGTCCCACTCATCGGTGCCTCTCTCTACCCTGAAAAAAGAAAAAAACAAGAATTTTTTTTTTTTTTTTTATTATTACCAAGATCTCGCTAGGGAGACCGGAGTGGTCTTTCTCTCCTCCTATAAGAAATTGTTTGAGCAAACAGAACAATTCAAAAGGGGAAGGGTAGGGAGGAAGAAGAACCTAAGACAATAGAAAGGGGGTCTTAGAACACCTATATGGAAATTGCAGAAAAAGGATTGAGAATTTTTACGATAATTTCCAAGAGGAAAAACGTAACCTCCTGTGGAAAGGTAAAGAAATTCAGAACAGGAGGAAGGAGGAACGTCTCTAGTAACGATTCCAAGAGGAAGAACGACACGGAAAAACCTCAAAGAAGAATCGTAGAGCCCGCCTGTCGAAATAAAAAATATAAGACTAGGAGGGGAGAGGGAATTGAATGAAGAAAACAATTCCGTGAAAATTTTTTTTTTTTTTGGGGGGGGTTGAATAACCAATCAACCAAAATAAAATTGCTTAAGTCGAATTAAACAATCCCTAGTAGAGAAAAGAAGAAGGACTTTAAGTTCCGTCTGTGAATAAAATATTAATCAAGAAAATTTATTCAGAACAGAAAGGAACAGGAGTTGAGCTTAAAGATCCGCCTGTGAATAAAATATCAATCAAGAAATTTATTCAGAACAGAAAGGAGAAGGAATTGAGCTTTAAGATCCGCCTGTGAATAAAATATCAATCAAGAAAATTTATTCCGAACAGAAGAAAAAGGAATTGAGTTTTAAGATCCGCCTGTGAATAAAATATCAAACAAGAAATTTATTCAGAACAGAAGGAAAAGGAATTGAAGAATTAATCAATCAATAATCAATCGAAAATCTTAATAATCAATTCCAGAAAGTAAGGAAAAAAAAAAAAGAGTTGGAGATCCCAACCTGCAAAAAGAAATAACAAGAACACCCACAACAACAAGTGTAAAGGCTGTCTAGAATTTAATTCAAACAACGGCACTAAAAACCACCACTCTTTGAACGTGAAGAACAATAACCGTGGCAGGAGAAGGCTTGCTGTCACGTAGGCAGACTAAACCCGGTGCCTCGCGAACGTGCTAGCGAAGCGGCGCGACGAGGGGGGGGGGGTTCGAAGGACCCACCGCCGAGGAACGTGTTTCAGCGTGAAGAACCCAAACGTTAGGAAAACAATATAAGTGTCACCAAGAACACGCTAAAAAGTCGCGCCGGGTGTAAATTCTGAACACAATCTAACACACAACAGAAAGATTGAATTTAAAAGGGAGAATGCACAACTGATAAGCAAAGAGAAATATACCAAAGATCAAAAAAAGATTTGAGCTTCGGGAGACTTAGCTTAGCACGTCTTGTCCGGTGGCTTGCCGAAAGCAAGAGGAAGATGGACGCTAATTGCGCGGTGTTCATGGGTAGTAAGCCTGAACGGGAGAGGGCGCGCTCGCGCTTTTTAAATTCTTGGGAGTTCTTGTCGGGTATGGCAGTCCAGAGGGCTGAACTAGCAAATCAAGTAGATGTATGGAGTTATTGAAGTAAATATACCCTTTAAAGGGCCCAGCAACTGACAAATCATGGGAAAATTGATACAATACGAAATTTGCAAAAGGCCAATTGGCTTGCATAATCTAATCCATCTGTCATGAGCTCCCGTCGGACTAATGCGATAAAAGTTCGGACAGCACGAATTTGACCGAACTCGTGATACTTCTGATCATAGCAGTTCCAGTTTCCAACAATCCCAATTCCTAGACTCATAGCAGGTCTCTTGATTGCTAACCCAAAATAAATAAACACTGTGAAGGTACATGTTTCAAAGTGAAAACACGCAGTTTACTTCTGGTTGGTTAGTCTACTAGCTATTGCTCGCCTACAGACCTCCCAGACATGCCGGTGTCTATTACATAACACCCTCAGGCAAGACTTGAATCCCTTCTCTGTTCCGAGATAAGCCTTGATTTCCCCAAGATTTGTCAATGAAAGGTCGCTCTAAAACCCATATTCTATTAATTACTGGCAGTGTGTCACATGGCACATTTAGGGTACATCAATCAGTAAAATACACACATATCTGCCTAAGTCAACCTTCCATAAGGCAATTAAGTTGAAGCATTTTTCAGTCCAGATTATTCAAAACGTGTTGTATACCGTAATCTTCTAAGTATAATTTTGGTGAAGAATAGATTTTTCTGCTCCAAAGAGGTTTGACTTAGGCAGAGTAACCAGTAAACATTTATGGCAGTAGCAGTATGCAAGTAAGCTACTACAGTTGCGCATATTTCTTATGAACCCTGTTCAAATGCGGCATGACTATTACATGAAGGCTACAAAACCCAGCACAAAATAAAAATGATTAAATGCTTGCACAACAATTCTAATAGTTGAATATTTATCAATGATTGGATAGGTAGCATGATCTCTGGCTAATGATTTCTAACATTCATTTTAATATTGGTAGATGATTGTCCGTCTACACTGGCAAATATTGATCAATAATGGGCTCACAAGACATACATAATCCTTTGATTAACAATTCTATATCATTTATACAAATTTTGATCTTCAATTGGGAGGCAAGGCCCAAACCTGTACAGTGGTCGTTGGGGCCAAACTTCGTTCATTCCTCAAATGCTAAAAAGAGCTTATTGGCAGCCATGCTAATCAAGGTAATAATATAAAGCGCTTAGATATATTTGTATTAAGATATATTTGTATGCAGAAATTTTTATCATCATTATTATCATTGATGCTTTACCCATACATTTCTGATTATTGAATATAAAAAATAAGAAAAATTGAATCCTTGACTGATTGTCTTTATCACAGAGCAGCCTTTGCTTGGTGTGTTAATTGTTATTTAAGTTTATTATTTTGGACCTATGGGCTGCCCATACATGTCTTTGCATTAACTTCATGCCATACTCCTTTTAAAGATGAATTTAATGATAGTGTATGAATTTACTGTATACATGTATGTACATAATAAATAATCAAAAGCAAAGTTACACATAAACAGAGTAATTCTGTACATTGTCTACTCACATCATTGGAATGGTTAACACACTTTTGTTGTGTGTGTGTTTGGAGGGGTATCTTTTTTTTCTTCAGTTTTCCAACCTAACACTGGATATTTTTTATACTGGCAAGTAGCTACAGTCTACAGAACAAAAAGATAAATAAATACACAAATATACTGATAACAATAGTAGAGCTCAATTTTAACTTGTAATTGCCAATAAATGTCTAGCACAAAAGAGGACGATTGTTTCTTACATCTCTTTGTACGTTACCTACGACTTAATTGTGTATGACTGATGACATGATCTTCTGCAATTAATCAGAAAACCCAAATATGTGCTTGTTTACAACATATGGAGCTAAATGTCCTATCAACCACCTAACATTTTTACTAATGACTTTGTATTGAGATGCTTTTTAATGATGAGAATACATGTATTATTTTGCAGATATCGTATTTTCAACTTTGATTTTAGCAGATGGGAATTAAATGACATATTGTAGCACCTGATCTAGTAACAAAGAGCATGTTCCTTGCATTCATAATGTGTGTAGCTCTCAAGCAGTTACATGAAACATCTTCCCCCTAATAATCACTTCTCTTCACATTTTAAATTGTAGTCTCCATGTATATTATCAATATGTTTGTTTTAGTTTTGCTTTTTCAATTGTAATAGTTTCTATAACACGAACATTCGACCTAACAGCAAAGAAAAAAACAAAGAAATACAGAAATAAGGCTTTAACTATACAAATAATAAAGTTCATGTACAAAATACATTGTTTTATTATTCACACACAGTTTGAGCAAGAGATTTTCTTCAAGATTTCTCATGTTTCAAAATTTCCCTTTGCTCCCACACAGGTTACTCTAATAACCAAATTATGTTCAGCACATACACTTGCCTATTTAAGAAAACAAGCAATGATTGCTCCATCTCAGCTCTCAAGGCATGTTTATACAGTAATATAAAGTACATTAAAGTTGTATTGAAAGACTTGAAAACTTGGATTAATCAATTCATCTGAACACATTCCTATGATCAATACTGGTCATGTTCATACTCCACCATGGAGTGACCATACAGAATATTTGAATTTCCATCTGAACACACTCCTATGATCACCATAGGGCATGTTCTTATACAACACTGGGATGTATAGATAAGCTGACGTTACCAAACATGAGACAAGCCCTTACAACACATTCATTCACGGTAATCTGATACGTTTTACAGAGTAAACCAAGACAGAGGAAGACAATGTGTTTTGTAGACAACATGATTTACAATAATTACACATTTATCACTTGAACTGCAACTTTCATATAAACATCATCATGGTAATAAAATGCTCAGATTGTAACACCTTTCAGTTTTTTAATCTTACCCTTCTGGTACTTTCAACTATTCTTGAGGCAAGTTCAACACGGGCAAATAAGAATTCTTGAATGTTGATACCAATGATAAACTTTCAGTTCAAGATCATAAAGATACAAAAATTCTTGAATTCTTAAACCTTAGTTTTCATCCTCAATAGGCAAGATCTTTGATCTAGGTCATCAATGTACAAAAATGCTTCAGTTGTCGAGTCCTTGATCCTCACAATGCTGATAGTTTCAATGACCTTCAATAAAGACTATCAAGACTGTTATGTTACAATCATTGAATTCCTACACCTTCAATTCTTGAACCTTTAGTTCTAGAAACCCTAACACTGATCGAGATGGAATGTTGTGAGCAGCCCAGACAGAACGCAGCAATATTGGGCATATGCTGTCTTAATGCCAAAGTGGTTCGTATAATGAACAGAAGAGGCAAGTTCAACATAGATATTAACGAGTCTTTACGCAATAAACCATTCCACAAAGAGGAAATCGTGAACCACAAAGAACCAATCGCGCTAACCTTGACATCTCGGGTCAATTCATCTTCAGGCATGGTCATCATTTCACAATGAGCAAATGCTCTGACATTGACAAGGGAACGCTCCTGCTAAGATTGGAACTTGATACAAGGGGCGCGAGCCAGACATAAAGGCAAGTTCAACGGAGTAAATGTCTTTGAGCAGTAAGCCATACCACGAAGAGGAGACGATCCTCAAGAACCAATCGCACTACCTCTGACACCAAGGGTTCATGCAACCCCTCTTGGGACACTGCCATCACTTGACAATAAGCAACGGTCTGACATTGACTAGGAAACTCTCCAGTTGGGATTGGAACTTGATACGATGGGCACGGTCCAGATTGAAGACTTCATTGTTTGGTGTAAGCTGACTGAAAGCTGTAGCTAATCGCTGATAGTTGGAAGGATCTGGTTGGTGACGGAGGATGCTGTTGACCAGCTCACTGTACTTTTCCTGGATATGGTGAAGAAAATAAAAACAATTATATTCAGGGGAGCGTTTCATCAATATTTTCATCCGACAAGTTGTCAGATCTGACATCTTTCCATGATTTTGATTGGCTGAGAGGCACTGTTACTATGGTAACTGTCGGATAAAATGAGACTTGTCGGATAAAACGTCTAACAAGTCCTTTCATGAAACGCCCCCCTGGAGACTGTATTCCATCAAACTTCTGCACGTATTTTGGAGTAGGGTAAGATATACAAAGGAGAAATCAATTGTCACTGAATGAGTAACTAACATCTTTGTTCCCTTGCCAAATTACCTCTACCACTCTAATAAAGTTAACATAGTATGTGGACAAAATTTGTTTCATCTGAACAGTTTTTATAGAAAGGTTATTCCTCCTAAATTTAGTATAGCAAACAGTAAATGGAATTATATCTTAATCAGGTCTACAGCTTAAGCATGAAAGACTACAGACTAGAAGTCTAGGGTATGAAAAACAAGATAAAGACTATAAAAGAATGAAATAATGGACAAATGACTATGGACTGGAAAGACTCCATGTTGGAAGGAATGAAACAAAAGATTTAAAGAAACCGAAGACAGAACACTATTGTGATGGAAATACTACAGGTTTGAAGAAATAGGGCATGAAATAAAAAAGATGGATGATTGTAGAATATAACACAGATGGACTTACATGATGGCTACATATGAGTGTGTAGAAAGCAACTCCAGCCGCTGGAATGATATCCATATCAAAGCTCTGCCTCACGATGGTATCAAATAAAACCTACAAGAATTAGAAGAAAAAAAAATCATAAAATATAAACTGTGGATCTATCATAAATCTCTCAATGGAATTCAACAGAGAGACCCAACATGCTTTCACAAAATCATGTGGTAAATGATGGCCATGCCTTTTCATGGAAAACTCCTAGGGGTGTAATCTAGTGCTCCAGTCACTCAGAGGAACCAACTTCACACCAAAAAAAGTTGTTACTTTATTACTTGACATACCATCCATCCATTTGGAGTCTGTTTCCTTGGTGTGACTGCAGCAATGAAAACCAGGGGCCTGTAACACAAAGCTTAGCAACGATCGTAGAACATTTTTCTACGGTTGATTGCATTGACTACAATGTACAATCAATCGTGAAAATCAGGCGTACGATCAATCGCTAACCTTTGTGTTACGGGACCCATATCACTTCATTTAGCAGGAGTCACACAATAAAAGTGTAACCTGTCTTGCACAGATGCTTCCCCCATTCCCCAATGTTTTGTCAATGATTAATATGAGGATATGCAATGATAAGATGCTTGAGGGATTCCCTTGTGAAAGACATGGCACAGTCTACATATGTTTAGCAACTTAATTCTTTCCAATCCTCCATACATGTATTTCTGTAAAGACATGAGTCAGACACAAGCCAATTAAAAGAATTGGAGAAAGATCCTTGAAATTCTTCGAGCCATTTTTTTTTGTGACAGTATCTAGGAAACTCCCCCCACAATAAAAATATGAATAGATGATTGAATGAATGACTGAGTGAGTGAGTGAGTGAATGAATAAAACCACAAGAATAATGAAGCAGATCCAAAAGGAATTTTGATTTAAGACCAAATCTTGAAGAAACAATAAAGTGCTTCAGGGTAAAGGCATAATTAGGCTAGCAAAAAATTAATCAGGGATACCAATTAGAATAAATGAAACATGAGGAACACAATTTAAAATGTGCCCTTATAAATATGCTGAAAACAGTATGAATATTTAAGTCTATACAGTGACAACAAATAGGAGTAATTCATGATGCAAATTGTCAGTGATTATCACTGAAAAAATGTTATAAGCCACTAGAAATTCTTGCATCTGATTGGCTGGGAGCAAGTACGAATGAAATGCTGCAACAATCTCACCCTTAGAAAGTGCTCCATGGCATGATCAAGCTGAGAGCCCGCCACCACTTGACGATTCTTAGCACAGTGTTCGGCCATGGACGTCAGGGCATCCAGGGTCATACAGGAAACGTCGCTACCAAACTCTGTCAGTCCTGCCTCCATCGACGCCATGAGGTTCTGGAAGAGCGCACCCGGTAGGCGAACAAGACGCTCAGGATACAGCTCACCGATGGATGTGACGAGCCGAAAGTACTGCTGACATAGGGTTGGAAACTGGAGAATGAAAAGACATGACTCTTGCAATTAAGTATTTCAATGATTCTCTGCCTTTCTAAACTTTCAACAACAGAAAAATCTAAATTTCAAATGTCATGAGATTTTTAAAGCTTACTTTGATAGGGTTGATATTTCAATTATCATGCAGTGTTCTTCGTTGAGAGTGAGACTTATGCTAAGACAAAGTTGGGGTTTCCGCAAAACCCATCCTCATCAAATTTCCCCATCCCCTCCAAAACCTTCAGATCTCACTTTGGTTTTTTTTTTAATTTGGTAGAATGGCTACAAGTCTTACCCTGAGAAGTTCATGATTAATAAGAGGTAGAAGAAGGTTGAGGCCATACAGGACAACATCAGGAGCAGAAACATTGCTTGCTGGATTTGGCTCATCTAAGATGGAAGATAAATTACACATTTAATAGTAAACCACGGGTAAGCAAATGGGCACAGCATTTAGTTATCGCCTGAAAAAAGACCCTACACCTCAGTAGAATGTCATGCTTATTTTGCATCACTCAGCAATTACACAATTTCTACCACAATCAGTTGGCATATGAACATACAACTTGGCTGGTCATTTTCAGGGATTCTGTTCAAACTCGTTTTGAGATCGTTATCACAACTGGCATTTGTGTTGGAGGAAGGGGGGTGGGAGACATATTTACTTGAAAAGTGATTGCAATTTACTATGAGAACAGACATCATAAAAAATATTGTTGTTCTGCCTGACAGTTGCGCCTTTTCAATATCAAGCAAGTTGAGTTGGCTCATCAAAATGTAAATGACGATCATTATTCTTTTTATTGAAGTGGGTCAGGTACCTAACATCTTTTAAAGTATACTGGGATAGCTAAGCCATGAACAAAGACCAGGATGTGCTATCAAAACCAATCTATTCAGAAATGTGTCTGTAAGACCCTCTATATTTTTTTTTTGTCACCCACACAGTATGGTACTAGTAGGAGTATAAATAGAATCTTGCTACAAGGCGCACACACACACCCACACGCACATACAAGAGTTCTTTGTCACCCACACAGTATGGTACACGAAGGAGTAAAAGTAAAAATCTTGCTACAAGGCACACACACAAGAGTTAAGTAGGTTGATCAGTGAAATGTATCACACATAAATGAGTAACAATCAATTGTAAAATTATCCTACCCTCTAAGTTCATTGTAAACCATGTACAAGAATTTGCTACCTTTATGCTACAGTGACATCAATATTCTATAAAGGTGATCATAAGTTGAAAATGACTTCACGAACGACTGGAACATATTCTTGGGTGCTAATCTATTTTTCATTAATGTACATTTGTACCATAAGAAGGTATCACTGGTAGAGCATAGAGCCATTCATAAATTTACAAACAGCTTTCTGGAACACCCCCAGGACTTACCATCATGCAGGAAATCAGTCATGTCTTTGGAGATGATCTCTGTAAGTAGCTCAATCAGGATGGATATGTCGTGGTACTGCTCTTCTTCCGCTAGGATATCGTGCGTCTGCTTACCAAGATTGCACTGGTTGTAGGTCTCCAGGAGGGACAGTGAGATCTCGTACAGCTTGAAGGAGTTTGCCTGGGAGGAGGGTTTGAAAGAAGACAAGTTCAAATATCTTAGTTTGGGTAAAAGAATAGTTCTACCTGACAGACCAGTTTGTCAACTGGCTAGCAGAAGGGGGGGTAGGTTCAGTGTGTGTGTGCAGGGTGATTTTCAATTCCGGTTATTAGCTCAAGCACAAGGTACAAAACATGCACAGGTTAAATGCCATTCTTCCTGACCAACATGACCAAATTGAATTGAAATTCTGACATCCTTCTGCCAGCCAGGCCACATTCTGTTGATCTTGATGCATTACGGTCTAGTGGTTCTAACTCTTGCTTTGCAGTTAGAGGGTCATCAGTTCAAACCATGGGAAATCTATTCACATTATAATTGCACTTGACGCAAGAGTAGTGAATGGGTATGGGGTGGAATATTTATTCCTGGGAATGGCTGTGCATCACCGTGGTGGCCAGGTTAAAGCCCAGGAGCACTGACAATGCCAGTGACAGCCATAATTCTTTGTTACATGTATGTCCAGGCAGTCAAGGTCAGAACAATAGAGTGACCAAGTTTGAACATCTATAGAGTGAAAAAAGTAAGGAGCGAATTCCTTTTGATTTGAAGTCCTGTTACTTAAAAAAAATATCAAGTATTTTCACTGTCATCAGCAACCATCAAAGCCACCATCAGGATCACTACTCTCATCATCACTACTCCCATCACTATCATCATAATCCTCCTCCTCCTCATCCTCATACATCATCACCACCATCATCATCATCGTCGTCGTCATCAACGATATTCCTAATTGTAACTAAATATCATCGATCATCAACACAAACCAACCTTATTGAGGTAGGTCAGCTGTCTCCTGCCCATCTCAAGAAACATTTCCAACACCATCTCGACAACATCAGAGCAATTATGATAGGTCCTGATGAGTGAAACCGACTCCGTGGCAAGGGGCATGGTGAAGAGAAAGAGCTCATCGGCGGAGTTGAAGCGGGTTCCCATGACGATGCCCCGGATGTGGCTCAGAAGCATGCAGAGGGTTGACTTGAGGGATTCATCCTGGGATTTTCTGACAAAGTCCTCCTGCTGGACCAATCCCTTGAAGCGATTCTGGACTGGGAGAAGGACCTGTGGAAAGGAAAGTGCAGTAGATGATGTATTGAACTTGACTTAATTAATAATCATAATATAATCATAACACTTGACATAATGTTTTTACGTGCTGCACATTATTATCCCAGCTTTAGCACTGCTACACAAATCAGATGTTTGAGCTTTCTAGGAAAATGGGTACCCAGTACCCACTTTCTGCACCTGGATGGAGAGTAGCAAGTGTAGATAAATGCCTTGCAAAAGGATTCAAATGCCACAGTGGAATTCAAACCCAGGACCTTGTGGTTCAAAGTCCCAAGACTTACCCCCCCTGAGCTAGTCACACAGCAGTGTATTGAGGCTCAGTGGATAACTCTCTAAATTTGAAACTGTGGTTTGTGGGTTCGAAATCCCAGACATGGATTTATTTCCTTTCAGAAAGAAATATATTCTCAATGTGCTACATTCAATCCAGGTGAGCTAAATGGGTACTTGGGAGGATTATGAAATGCTTGTGCACTTCTATAAAGCCGAACCCAGTATATGCATATATTAGGCCTTCCTGAAGTAATATATCTTTGCTTCTTACATGTAGTTAATATGAAAAGTCGTAGTGCTCTAAATTTGTCATGGAGTATTACAGCAGTACAGTGAAATGAAGTGAAAATAATGCAATATGGGGGTTGGATGTGCAAAAGGGTTGATTATTTCATAAAAATACCCAGTAGATAATATCATTTCATTTATTTTCATACATGTTAATTCAAATACAAAAAACTCAACAAAACATGAAAATCGGCAAACCAAATACGAGAATATAAAAGGTTACCTCCTGCATAAACCTGTCTTTGATCTCTTGGTTGTTCGCTAATGACCCTGCCAGGACCAATGCTTTCATCAGATTTGATTTGATGTCCAGAGGGAGAAGGTCTAGGGGTGGTGAACTGCTTGCATGCTGCTTAGCTATGGTCCAGAAGCTCTCACACTGCAGAGCGGGTATACATCTGGGGATAACAACAGATATGACATCAGGTAGAATGTACAGTGACAAGAGGTTTTCTCTATCTTGGGATAAGGGATGCAATGTGTTAAGTGTACAGTATAATCATCATCATCATTGTCCTTATCACCTTCTTCATCATCGTCATCATCATCACCAGCATCATCATCATCACCAGCACCATCTTCATCATCATCATCATCACCAGCATCATCATCATCATCACCAGCATCATCATCATCACCAGCATCATCATCATCCCCATCATCATCCCCATCATCATCATCATCATCATCACCACCAGCATCATCATCATCATCACCAGCATCATCATCATCATCATCACCATCATCACCATCACCAGAATCAACTTCCCCATCACCAAAAGGAACTTCACCACAATCACCCCCATCACCCCTACAACCGCCAACACTACCCCACCATCATCACCACCACTAATACCACCACTTTTATCATCACCCAGGGAGAGCATCGACATCATCACCACCATCATAGATAACGTGTAGTTGCTATTTCCAAACTCGCAAAACCCCCCAATTTTCATTTTGATAACTTTACCTTTCTTTTTTCTCCACCAGAGCTACTAGAAGATCCACTGTATCGTTGGCTAGTTCATGCTCACCGCTCCACACCGACAGATTTGAAAGGCACTTCTCAAGAAGAAAACCAGTCAGCCAATTACTCCCTTCAGTACCCTTACCAAAACAAACTGCTAAAGGTACACTTAGCTGAAAGAACAACAAAGATTATTTACATATCAAAATATATTCATTCAGCCCTTCAGCAAAATGACCTAAAACTTAGGAAAATCGATTTAATTTACCAATAAGAGGACAGAGTTACCCGGTACACAATTTCTTTACACTCTTATTTTCTTCTATGTCCTTTCCTCTCTCTCTCTTTCAGATTAAAAGTGTTCAAGTCACTGACAAGGTCATCCCATGTAAATGAGACAAATCAATAAATAAAATAAAAAGAAAATTATGCTATAATTTACAAAATGCTAGCCTTTGACTATACCTCTTGATAGTAAGATTCGTTGAGCATGAGATAAGATGAGAGCCATCGCCGTAGAAACCAAACGACTGTACTACCGACCTGAGGACTCCATAGATCACCTAGCTGAGCCTGAACGGCCCTCCTCTCAATCTCAGAGATACGGAGGACAGCTGCAGCTAACCTGAAAATATTTGACAATTAATGATATAAGGGTGAGTGGGCATTGTTTCATGAAATTTGTTATCAATGATAGGTTGCAAGTATTGTTATAAGCTACTTGAATGCTGTAATGTCATTGGTTGAAAATCCAGTACCCTAGATTTTTAGAGTTGCGATTGATCCCCACTCTTTCCTCAACAGACCTCTGCTTTTAGCACCACTACCCATCCAGCAAACAAAAATATTTCTTGCAATGACTACAACAAAATATCATTGTCAAGGGAACTAATGTTGTTTATTCAGAAGTTTTCCATGTCATAACAGAAGGAAAACATCTAATGTCAACATGACAAATTTCACTTGAAATAACAAGCATTAACTTTAAATACTCAATGTATTCTTGTACCTACCTAATGACTTTATCAGCCTTTTCATGACCCGGTATTGAAGAGGGGTCTTCTTGTATTGAACCTAAAACCTTTAGTGTGACATCTGTATTTACATGTTGAGATTCTAGCTGGGAGTATCGTATAAGCTGCTCTGGAATGATCGGTGTCTCGCCACGGAAGTCGTCTGCTAGAAGGTGGCCTGTAGGAGTAGGAGGAGGATCAAAGTAGTAAAAAGACACATTTTGCTATCATTTGCATCATCGTTATGAGCGATTCCATAAAATAACCAATCTTTAAAACTTTTCATAATCAGAAAACAAACACATATCATTTCCGATAGCCCCAGCATATAACGGTTTAGATGTACATAGTACATTTTGAAAGGATTGTCATATCTTAATTTGTATACTTCTACTGTAAATTCTTTGGTTTCTTCAAATGGTTTTGGGAATATATACATACATGAGGCAGGATAGAAAATAGCGATTAAGTGATCATATGAGGTCACATACGGAGTTCACTGGGTTGACTTTGCATTACGGAACAAATCAAGATCTTACTGATTACCATTCCTACGCCACGTCTTAAAGGAAACCAAACCCAAGAAGAGAAGCAATCTTATTGGAAAGAGTAAAATAAGAGGAACAATTTAAAAAATGTTTCATCAAAATCGGTTACAGAATACTAAAGCGAGTTATGGAGGTTTGAAAAGTCTGGTTGTACTTTCTATGGGGATCCTCAAATTGGCAAACATGCTTCAAAATGGCTGATCTTGTGGACAACCCGACATTTGTTTTGTACACATATTTTCAGATTTTCCCCTTTATTTTACATCATATTTCACATCATTTTCTCCTGACCTTGACATATGTGGTGTGAATTATATTTTCCCATTACATATGTTATGCTCAGAATGAGGCAATATGCAATTTTAAATATAATAGGGAAAAATCTGAAAAAAATGTGTACAAAGCAAATAGAGAGTTTTTAAACGTCCCTAACTTGCTTAATTCATAACCGATTTTGATGAAAATTGTTTTAAATTGTTCCTCTTATTTTACTCTTTGCAGTAAGATTGCTTATCATCTTGGGTATTGGTTTCCTTTAACAGATTAAAAAAAACCTGAAATCGTGAATGATCTATTTCCTATCTGTAAGCAATTCCTGATAACTATCAGGTTGAGCTTGATTTGAATTGATTGTGAGTCTTTGTAAGACAGACCCCTGATAAGCTTACCTGTTATTAACGTAAGCCAATGGACGTCTTCAAATATTTGATGAAGCCCTTTAATATCTAGATCTACATTATGATGCTGTTGGTGCTGATGCCTATTTAGATGATTGTGTAATCTGTGTGCTCTGTCTTCCAGAAACCTAAGAAGAAAAAAATAACAGAAAAAGAGAAGACATATTTGAAATTAAAAGAATACACATGCATTGTATCGCAATATTTGAAGGACTTCAAAACGAGGAAAATATTTTTAAATGAGGAAATTCAAGGGATATATCTGTAAAGATATTTAATAAAAGAAAACCCTACTTTTTCAAAGAAGACAAATAAATATTAATGGTATGGCTGCCAAACTTGTGAAAATAATTACAGCAGTTTTTGAGTCAGATTAAACTAGAGTTCTGGGTGACAACCTGAAAGTGTTTTCAACTTTTCTGCAATAGAAACGAGTAAAATGTGATTTTTTTCAAGAAAAAGAAACCCCAAATCATGCAGTAATTTTATTCAAACACAGTATAAAATACTACCCCCAAAATCGATGAGTTCATGGAGGAGAAGAGTGGACATTTCAAAATCGCAACAACAAAACAAGCAATAGATCAGACTAGTTTCCCTTTCTAAAGAATGTTTACTTACTTTGTTAATATAGGTATACTATGTTGTGGTGTTGCTCTGCCCATGGCTGCTACACTTATCAGCTGATCAGCATATAGATCTCTATCATCTTCCTCCACTTCGTTAATTTCTTCATCTTCATCATCTTCACTTGCATCTCCATTCTGTTTCTTAATTTCAAGTGGAAAGAGGGAAAATGAATAAACAAACTTGATTAAAAGAAGAGCAGTACATTTCACATAAATTTCTCATAAGTATTGCATATTGACTCATTCACAGAAAAATAACATAATTAGCTTCTTAATCCCAGTATAATCACCCCACAACAAGTAACATTCTCCCTCAAGAAAAAAATAACAAAACTAAAAGAAAAAATAAAATCCACATATTCTACAAAATGAAAAACATACATGTGGCATGCATGAATCACTAGCAGCAATTGACTAAACCTTGTGATGAAATGGGGATAGGGTATTTGATATGTTTCAATTCCATTAATTTTATATAAGTGCTGTATACATTAACACTAGAATTTTCAAATTCTATTCCAGACATTAGATGAAAAGTGTATCAAATAAAAATATAACCGTAACCAATATCCTCGTTTCCACCCCCCACAAAAAAATTGTCTCTGGTCAACTTACCTGATCCCGAGTTCCATCTGGCGCCCCCAAGTGACTCTGGAGGTAGCAGTTGAATATCTGGATTGCGTGGCTACAGAAGTATGCTGGAGGGAAGTGGGTGGCCTCACTTAGCAGGGATGTCCAACATTCTAACAGCTGATCAAATGCTTCCATGTACTGTTGGTCATCTTGGTGGAGCTGAAATGAACAAGGACATGACAAGGACAGTTCAATAAAAGGCTCTCATCCAGAAAGTTATGTTGATGGTATAACACATATTGCATTCACAGGCTTACATGACTTACATGGAGATAAACACTTGGCTCGTATCTATTGGATTTTGGATGATGATGATATCTGTTCAGGTCTATAATAGAAAAAAATGTGGGCCTTAAAAGTAGAATACAATGGCTATAAAAAGTAAAATACAATGGCTCGAAGTCGATAGGCCATAAAGCTATACATAC
Organism: Lytechinus variegatus; assembly: GCF_018143015.1. Classification (NCBI taxonomy): domain Eukaryota; kingdom Metazoa; phylum Echinodermata; class Echinoidea; order Temnopleuroida; family Toxopneustidae; genus Lytechinus; species Lytechinus variegatus. The sequence continues at coordinate 23,365,122 of NC_054743.1, read as the reverse complement.
CTTGAAAAACAATGAAACAGAATAGAGAAAATCTAAGTAGACAAAATGAACAGAAATGCAAACAAAATATCACCAACCACACACAGAAAGCATTTTCTTCATAAAACTCTATGGCCATCGTGCAGTATCAATTATATATTGTCAAACATCCAAAACAATTAAAAAATAAAACAGTAGTTTGCATTTCAGGAAAAGGCATACACATTACAAGCACACCATTGTAGGACCATTATGAAATTTATCATAAATAAGGGCAAAAGTGCATGTATAGAACTGGGATGTTTCATTTCTGTAACTTGACAAGTTCCATGTTTTCTAAAATAAAAGTTTGCCAACAGCTATTTTGGCAACAGATTTTTCAAATGATTAGGACCAAATTCTCAAATCAAGTCTTCTCAAAGTACTATACATACAGTTCCACTAAAACTCAGGAAGCAAAATCTTTCCAACGTAATTTCTCATTTTAATTACGACTAGAGAAATTAATGTCCATGACGATTCAATAAGGAAATCATTTGCCATAACCATGTAATTGAAACAGTTGTGAAAGATGTATTGAGAGATTAATTAGAATGAAAGATGACATGACTTAGTGATCACACATTGAACACTTCGACGTGATTAATCAACACTGGTTAAAAGTCATATCCAAAGTGCTTGATATTCTACATCCAAATAACTATCACACTTGTGGTGGCTGCAAGTCAATTAATGGCAGGTAATTAACAAGAATAAATGGTTGATTTGATTAGAAGATGGGGACTAGGCCATGGTCACAGCTCTCACTTTCCATGTTCTGCTATGCAAGGATACCTGTCACAAGGCATTCAGATCAATAGCTCATAAAATGAACCAATAGTTAACAAGGCATTACTTCATCTTCATGTAGGCATATTTGTTTAATTTTGTCCCTTCATTTATTATTGTTTTTAGTCATTCATTCCTTCATCCATTCATTTGCTCATTCATTCATTTGTTCATTCACTAAGTTATCCATTCCATTTGTTCATTTACCATTTTCACTCACTTATTCATTCAGTCATTCACTCAGTAATTAATTAATTCATCCATCCATCCATCCATTCATTTATTCAATACTTCATTTACTCAATTACTCATTCATTCACCCAATCATTTGTTCATTTATTCATCTATTCAATAATTCACTCATTCACGGCACTACCAAATTGGGCCCAAGTGGTTTTAACGGATCTATACGTACTGAATTGACCAGGCAGGACTAATGCTCCACTATGAAATTCCAAATCATTTGAGTTCTTGAATAGTAAACACAGGTGCATTAATTGCTGGTCATTAGGTGGTTTCAAACCGCCTCGATCACAAGAATCCCCGTTAAATTACGAGAACTTTTTAAGGCTAAAAAATACCCGTTAATTATTCCTGCATTCACACCGCCCCGAAACACATCCTTCGGGATAAGTTCCCGAAGTTACGAGCATGCGCAGTATGGTCTGATAAGCAGGCAAGGCGCGAAATTCAAAATCACTAGCCCAGCAGCCACCCACGCCGCCGCGCCCAGCGACACGCTGGGCTAAAAGTTCCCGTAATTTGCTTTCACATCGCCAAAATACCTGCGACCTTGGAAAAATCCCCACGAAAGTTCTCGTAATTTCGCCAAGTACCTACTATTTAGCGGGTATTTTCTTTCGGGGATATTACGCGTAGTTTGCTTTCACATTACCAAAATACCTGGTATTTTCTGATCGGGGTAAATTTCCCGATCAGAGAATACCTGGAACTGGCGAACTTCGAGGCGGTCTGAAACCACCTCATGAATGGAATCCACAAAAGATAATATGATCATCTAGATTGATGGATGGATAGAATATCCAAAAACAATTCCCCATCCCTGAAGCACACACAGGATTAGCCTAGCCTATGTATGCTCCATCCAATAGTAGGTCCATGATCCAATCAACTTCAAAGAAAATTCACATGGAGGGGGGGGGTGAGTCTGGAGTTACTTTTTTCTCGTCCCTCTACAAATACTTTATATTATCATCATACAAAAGGCTCCACCTCCTCCTCCCCCCCTTCCCCTTCTCCTCTTTTTCTTCGCCTCCCAAGTCATAAAGTGCAGGACATTTGAGTGACAGCGGCAAGTTTAGTAACATTCTATAGCAGCCATTCTCAATTACTTTTCTTGAAGCGCCACATTTCTTGTTGAGAATCTGTAATGCTCCACTATCCATTACGCAAACCAGCAATGTATCAGCGGAGGGTTCCAGAGGCCCTTGGTGGGGGTCAAGGGGCAGAGCCCCCAGAAGTTTTGGAATATTGGGCCTTTTAAATTGCCAAGAGGGGCTCTACTTAATTTATCAACAGCAGAAATACAAATGCCAACAAACTACACAATATTAATATTAAAAGAAAACTTACCAGTGACTTTTTCACAACATACCAATGGTACCACAAGTTCAGACTGTTTTGCACAAAAACAGTTTTGCACCAGATCTATTGGCTGAAGCAAGTGGCGTATATGAGTAAAAAAACGAGGGGGCTATATATGGCAGCTAAAGCAAACTTTTTGATACAAAAATCTATATTTTGACATTATATTAAGAAAATAATGTTCCACTCTTTCCCTTTTCTTTTCTCCTTTTTTTCTTGGCCGTGAAACACCCCAATCCCCACCCCCATCTGTACGCCAGTGACTGAAGTTACGTTCCACGATTTTGCAAGGGCTGGAAATTCGGCGTTGCACTGCACTAACGCCCCAAACTGCCCCCCCCCCCTCTCTCTCTACAACTCAAGTGCGATATCATTCACTCAGTTCGTGTTAAGCAAGAGTGCATGCAGGCAATACATCCGAGCATACATGTATTTCAGATTTACAACTTCGGATTTTAATCGGCTCCGGAAAAAAAGTAACCGAAACGTACATGTATATTCTGGAAATGCAACATTTCTCGCCGTTGAAAGAGAAATCCTACAAACAGGGTTTTCAAATCACATGTGTGGCACATAAAATTTGTGCAGCATTTAAAAAATATATTTTTTAAATGCTGCACAAATTTTATATGCCACACATGTGATTTGAAACCCCTGTTTGTAGGATAAAAGGAGAACACCATCGATCCTCCATAATAGGGGTTATCAAATGCTAAATTGGACAAAATTTGAGGAAATTAATCAGCAATTAAGTGTCAAGTGAAGAGTTTTTGTTTTCTTTTTGTATTAAAATGATCACCAAATCTTTTCAGGTTACTGGTAGATACATTTTCTCTCACCAATTTTTCCTCATTATTACTTTTTTTTATACCGGCTCCCAAGCGCCACTCCGCAAGGCTCGGTGCGCCACAAGTGGCGCGCGCGCCACCATTTGAGAATCCCTGGTCTATAGAGTAAACAACAACTACAAGAAACAAACATAGAAGCTATGTAGTCAGAGATGACAAACAATGACTGTAATAAATACACGTATGTAGTATGTACATGTATGTCTACCTGTTTATTAGGTGGTCTGTCATTTATGACAGATCACCTCTTAATTTCGTCAATTTCTTCTTATTTATTTTTAACGATTTTTTTGTCGCCAAGTTATCTCAAAATCGACTTGATCAATTTCATTGAATTTCATGTCATTCATAGGATCTGTCATGGACACGTCAGAATAAGCTTTTCAAGGTCATCAGGTCATGATGACGTCATCTAGGCGCCATTTTGTAAAATCACATTATCAATCATATCTTCATAATCAACTATCAAAAATTATCAATATTTACATCATATCAACTTCAGGTCAAGGGTCATCAGGTCATGTCATCAAAGGTCACCTGTAGGTCACGACGCGCGCGTACGCGTGCGTCAAAATTTCAAAATGCTCAAAATCACTTTTTGACCAAACGAGAGTACGTTTCAGGTCATTTTAAGCATTTCAAAATTTTGTGCGCGCGCACATATGCGCGCGCGTTTCCGCGCGTAACGCCTATACGCAACGCAGAAACACCGTTTTTTTTTACATCATTGCATTGATAATAAAATTCTGAACAATTTGATACCTTGATCAACCTTCTACGACCATTAATAACGAAATTAACACCCGTTAAAGTTTGCAGCACGTGTGCGCGCGAGCTCTCACTATAGGCCATATATGGGCAAAAACATGCCTATTGCAAATTCACTGTAGCTCTTTAAATAGTCCATTGACCCCCAATTTTTTTTTCATATATCGATAGAATATGAGTTGTAGATTTGATTTCATGTCATCAATGTCCCTAAATTATATCGTGACGTCATCAAAATGGCGCCTAAACTAAAAATTTCATTTTTTCAAAAATGACGTCATCAAATTTATGCAAATTTGGTTGTAACTTCTCCAATATAGATCGTTTTTCGCCCAGATTTCGATATGTTGTAGTTTAGAATGTACTCTTTCTCATCAGTTAACATGAATATTCGTTTTGAGAAACGCATCATTGCGTAAAACAGCGATGAAAAGAGGCATGTCATTTTTCCTCATTTTGCGTGTAATCTCTATGGGACATGACTTTTTCTCAAAACCAGATTCGACATTCCTCTATTTCGTGAGCCATATCTCCATTTTTTCTTGTCAGTTTTCCTTAAGCTTGTAGTATGTTGTAGCTGAGATTCTAAGCTTTCGCAAGTGTGCCCTTCATTTTTTGATCAGATGCCGGGATCATGCCCGTATTTCACTTGCAAAATTGGACTTGTAATTCTCAAAATTGCTTACGTGTATTCTCTATGGGGAATATCGTGGCTTTGACTGCTTTCTAAAGGGCGCGGGTTCGAGTCCTGGGGTGGACAAGATGAATTTTTTTTTTTCACTTTTTTTTTCTTTTTGCCACTTCTTACATCATCCTTTATGATAATTAAAAGGTATAAAAGTTTAAATTTAGCAAGATAAAACAGATTATAATTGCTTTTTTCATATCACATGTATTTTGCGTGTAATCTCTATGGGACATGACTTTTTCTCAAAACTAGATTCGACATTCCTCTATTTCGTGATCCATATCTCCATTGTTTCATGTCAGTTTTCCCTGAGCTTTCGATATGTTGTAGCCGAGATTCTAAGCTTTCGGAAGTGTGCCCTCCATTTTTTGATCAGATGCCGGGATCATGCCCGTATATCGCTTGCAAAATTTGAATTGTAATTCTCAAACTTGCTTACGTGTAATCTCTATGGGGAATATGCTTGCTCAATGGATAATGCATTTGACGTGTTCGTCCGTATTGCTGACGTGTAGGTCCGTGTTGCTGACGTGGTGGTCCGTGTAGCTGACGTGTAGGTCCGTGTTGCTGACGTATTGGTCCGTGTTGACGACGTGCTCTGCCGGCATGATCCGTGTAGATCCGTGTGAAGCTGCCGTGTTGATGCCGTGTTCACAGTCATCTGGGGCAAAACTATCCCGGACCTCCCCGGATCATGCCGGCATTGCCGTGTTGATCCGTGAGGTATAATCATCTATCTTGTATGTATCTGTTTGAAGATATATGTCTGACGATTGTCATCACATCAATAATCACATTTAGTAATGGTCAAAAGTTATTCTTAGGAGGTCTACGTTAAAGATTATCAATGATATCTAAATGATTTATTTCATACATCAGCCGACACTGAATGACAAATCATGACAGACCACCTAATTCGTCCGCATGACGAATTAAATTCTAGTTATCTATTTGTTAATTTGATAGTTCAACTATATTCTTTAGTTAAGCCTATAGGCCTATAGATACACAATCCGTATTTGAAGAAAAAAGATCTCTACATGAAAGCCTATGATTGGATTGAAAATATAATTGGCATTTCTATCTGATAATTTGTATGATTACATGATGAAATTGAATGGAAACAAATCTGGGGAAAATCTGATTTTATAGTCACATGAACCACCCGATTTGTCTCTTTAATATTGGAAAGCTCTGGGGTTATCTTGAGAGGAAACCAGGGCAGACAGCCCAGGAGAGCACTTTGAGAGAACAGAGAGGATGGAGGAAAGACAGGAGAAACATTGTTCTATCTATTCCATCCAGGAATAGGGTCAGTTTACGCTTGTCAGCTGAGGAGGAGGGATGAGAAATAAGATGATGGAGTGAATCCAGTCAGGGATCAGAAAGAAATAACCATCCACCAAACCATGGCAGAGAGATTGAATAAAAAAAGGGCCTGTAAGCATGGAGGTAGAAAGCAACCAGAGGACCTATGGCCTGAAATCCCATACAAGGGGTCAGGTAATAAGGACCAAGGAGCAGTAGAATGATAACTTAATATATTTAGAATACTTGATAGCAACCAGAGGGTGGTGTTGTACATGTAAGTCCTGTAAATCATAGTGGTGAGGAAAAAACAGAGCAATACAAAATTTACTTTATCAAGAATGCTTGATACAAATCAAAGGACGTATGGCTTAAAACCCTGTACAAGGCATCAGGTATAATGAATGGCAAATCAAAGAGCAAAAAAACGTCAACTGAATGAATTATCGATATCCAACCATTTTAAAACAGAGATGCTCGCATTTACTGAACAAAATACCATTCTGATTGTCAAAAGAATATCATCAACATGTCCTCAATCAATGGAATAACAATGAATGAGATAAAATACATCTATAATCAAATCAAACTTCATTCACCAGCCAGTGACCTGAGAGAAATTGAAATCAGAGCAGCACACAAATCACCCACACACCAAATTTGATTAGCCATCAAAGAAGAAGGGGTTATTCACACAATACAAAATTAATAATTTCTTTTCTTGGATTGGCAAAAGCCTCTATACAAGAAAAGAGTTGTCCTTGTAAACTACATGTAAGTAGGCCTATATTAACTTGAACATTGTAAGATGCAAGTTCAAAGACAGTATTTTGTCTGATATCATACACCAGAGATGTAACAGATTTGTCACATTACTGTGGATACTCTGTATGAAGGGCTAAGCACAAATAGTTATGGTATTTTATCTTATATGATTGTGAAGTTTACAGTAGGCCTATAGACAGACACATGTATCCATTTGATTCATTCATTCCAAATGGTGAAATAAAAGCAAATTTCATTTTCTCTATGATGTCCTGCTATCAAGGAGAGACACCATCCCCCAAACCCAATGATTAAAGAGCTTATACAAGAAGTTCACTGATGTGAATAGGGAACACTGAGCTACCAGATATCCTTGTATCCATGAAGACAGGTTGGGTCATCTTCTATTACCATAACGATGATACCTTATGATTGGGGATGTCATCTAGTCGCTTTTAGCAAAATGATTGCGATCCCCGACACCGGGTTATCTTTCAAAGCTTAAATATGATCAAGGTCGAATAGTTCACTATCATGTACAAAAGGAGTACAAAGCTTAACCCTTTCATCAATTAAATCAATATCACATCTAAAAACTGTTTAATATATTTGAAGAAAAAATGAGAAGGGGTTAAAAGGGTATTTGCCTTATTGCTCTTGAATCTACACTTTACTGATATTACTACAGGTAGCACTAATTTACTGGACGATTGCAAAAGCAGATTATTTCTTAAACTGTTTGTTACAATTGTGTTTCAGAGCTTTGTTTTCAAATTTCAACATATTTTTCATCAAAATTGACTTTATCATAAATTTTGGGTGGGTGGGCCTCAAAAAAAATCTGAGAGTCAAAGTGGTCCTCTAGTAAAAATGGTTGAGAAGCACTGCTACTCTTCTCTCTGTAATTTTTCCCCTTTAAGAGAACCTTGAGAAAACAATTATTACTGAATTATAGTTTTATGATGCCATAAAATGCGTGGCTGTTGCTATTCAAAGGTGAGTGACCTGTAATGTGTTGCTTTAATGTGGTCTTTGGCAATGAAAAAGTGCATGGAAAAGGACAGGATCATACTCTGCTTGCAATAGGCCCAAGATCATTATTCAGGTTAAAACCTTAGACACCGTTCTCATTACCTTCCCAAAACTAGTTTTACTGGAAACTAGTTCAGTCGAAACTAGTTTAACGTGTAGTGAGAACAGTCAAAGCGATCTTCCGAACCGGTTAAGAAAACCACCTCGCGATGTAGCTTTCAAGATCGCTTTGCCTCGTTAAGCTGGTTTTAGCATAAGAGAGGACACAATCGTTCTTCGCACTTTTTGAGCACGCTACGCCACAAGACAGGTCACCCCACTGACTTAATTTTTACTTGAAAACAACAAATGCATTACACAATACTCATACAATACAGTGTTGGATCTACAAGGATGGAGAAAAAAAACTAGGTGGCAACAGAAAATAAGAAGGGAAAAGGGATTATTTTAATCTTTAAAAGCAACATTTGTTGCCACAATTCCTCTTTAAAATTATCAAAAAAGCCAAACTTTAAACTTTGCCAATGAAGCTAACCCTAACACTTACCCTAATCATATAGCCTAATTCTAAACCAAATCCTTGAACAATATTGTAGCATTCATGGGCACATATCCTGTCACCCGAATAATTGTTTGGGTTTTTTTTGTGGAAAATATGAATGTATGGACAACAGCAATCAATCTAATTTACAAGATGGATGGAAGCACCTTTGAGCATGTCCTGATTGCTCACCTATGTACATGTTCTCCTATGGCATTTTATTTGGACCCACTGACCTTTCTGACTTCAACACCAAGGTAAGCATCGTGAAAACCCATCATCTCCACCAATTAGACCTATTGAGACGCAACCGATGAGTGAAACTTACAACTGGTTAAATAGTTTAGATGCCTTGGCCGTGGCATGCGCACTTCTTCTTTAATGGTGATCGATCAAAACAAGAGAGGGAGTTTTTAAACTACAGATGAACTTGATGCAAGTCATTAGGATTCAAATCATTGATTTCTCCATGTAGGCCCCACAGAGTATTGCATACCATTGTGGGCCCCATCTTACAAAGAGTTACGATTGATCCAATCAATCTCAAGCATATGGAAATCCATCAATGTCATAAATTTTCTTTAGAAAATTTGCTCAATGCCTTTTGAAAATAAAGAGAAGCACAGCGAATTTTCATGAAAACAATGAATGCTTGAATATAAAAAATATTTTGAACAAACATGCATATTAGATGATGTTGCTGGCTGTACATAGTTGTGATTGATTGATCGGATCAATCGCAATTTGTAAGACGGGGCCAAGGAATTATAGAGACCCAAACTTACAAACAAATAAAACTACTTAATCTCCTTTATTTTCTTGTGTGTGTGTGTGTGGTATATATTCATCTTTCATGAATATTTTATAGGTGAATATTAAACGTACAACCCCATCCTTCTTCTCAAACAAATTTGAGAGGAATCCCCAAGCTTGAGGCCCTTTCCCAAAATACATGATGGCAGAGGTTGGATGAAACTGTAAAATGTCAGATTTTGTATTAAATATCTCCCAAGATTTATTCTAACAATCCTCCCCTTTCATACCAATGTGTTGAATATTGAAGATGTCTAATGAGAGATGACCAAGGAAAAGACCCACATGACAGACAAAAGTTGATCTGTGAGGCCTAGGGATACAGACAACATGAATGGGCGCTCTCCATCAACCTTAATTTAATCAATCTTGAGATTCTAGCTTGACTCTGGATCATTCATATCATGCAATGAACCTCTTGATATAGTTTATAGTTCGATGGTCCGAAATTACATTAGGATTTCTTTTTTCAAAGTTTGTCCATCCAACGATGAATGTTTGGATGACAATCCGTTTTTCAATATCGGTCGAACAAACATCTTGGTAAAGCAACTTGAATGTTTCGCAATAACAAACTTTTGGGATAACCTTCATGATTACAAGTGAACTATATACCCTTTAAAAAGGCTGTTAATTTGATCTTCAACACAAGTAATCCAAAGGTTGTCCATATCAGGAATAATTTGCAGGATACCTTAAAGGTAAATGCTAGTTTTGGTAATGATTTCAAAATGAGTTCGTACAGAATCCAATGAAATGACCACCAAAGTGTCTGTTTGTAGAAATAAAACGCATGTGCCAAAGGATTCTGGAAGAAATTGTGTAATTGCTGAGAAATTAGCAAATAAGCACAGGATTTGGGTAGAGCGTCGGGCACGACGCTCTAAGCAATAATTATACATTGTCCCATGTGCGCTTATCTGTGTTGGGGATCTTCGGTGTGAACATTTTTCAGCGTAGATTTCAAGATTCACAAAGTTCAGTTAATGTAACTGTACCAGATCTAGATCCTTGATGATATACTGACAATTAAGCCTTGTTTTACAGACTTTCTCATGAAATCAGTGTTTACTGCAACTACTGGAATTTCTCTTTAAACTCAGGCTGATGGTGATGGGGCTGAAGATCTCAAGATCAAGGCAGAAAGTAGCAGTTGTCTTGGAATCACATATGGCATCATTCATGTTTAGGGATGTAGCCGTTCCTCTTAGCCCAGCCATCATCCCCCGAAACAAAAATACCCTTCTGTTTGAGTTGAGGTGTCTTAGGAGCGCAAGTGATGGGTTTAGGAGTCTGGAGATTACAGAGCAGGGAGGATCATATGGGAGGATCTGTTATTATTTTCAAACCCCAGAATGGTGTCAATTCCTATAACAGGCGGAATTCTTAGTACAGTACCCTTTTGAAAATGTTCTTTACCGAAACATGAATGCTTTAATACAGACATTGAATGACCATATCGACAGAGGTAAATGGTGTACTGGACCTAATACCCCTTTCATAAACCCCATTAAAATGAATTAGGCGGCTAATAGCAGCATAATTTGGTCGTAAAATTGGAGGAGGACAAGAGTTATCCGCATTACTCTGATGCTGCTATTATCCGCATAATAGCAGCATCGGGACAAGATTTTGAGTTTATGAACGCATTTCCAAATTATGCGGATAATTGCCATGGTGCGGTCACAAGGTCACCCTTTTCCAACACAACCGCATCGGAGGGGGCGTGTCCAGTTGTCATGGCGATTATCCCCCTTTTTCAGGACGGGCGCTCGTAAAAATAATGCGGCTTATTTTCGGAGTTTATGAACGCAATTTTTATTGAATTATCCGCATTACTCTTAGGCGGCTAATTGGAGGATAGGTTTATGAAAAGGGTATAAGTAAAACTTTAGAACTGCTAATGTTGCAAAACTAGATTGAGCAAATAAGATTAAAAATCATGTCCTTGTGCCACAGTTGCGCTCAAAAGTTAGTGAACCCATCACAAAAAGCACTCCCTCATGCTATATAGACATCATCATTACAATATTTGGTGAGCCCAGAGAAACAAACTTTACTATCGAATGAAAATATTTTATCCCCCTGACTTGACAGTTAAATATCTTAAACTTCAACACTTTTTTTCTAGTGCGGTTCACTAACTTTTGAGCATCATTGTATGATAGTTTTTCATACTAGAATATATAAAACATGAAAAAAACTAATTGGGCATTTTCCACCCATCAAGTTTTTTTTTCAGGGCGATGATCAACGAATAAGCTTTCTGATACAGGACCCAGATCTCTCACCAATAAAACAGGCCCCATCGAAAGAGATACTTTCCATCTACTTTCAAAGCAATGCCTCTATCAGCGCTTTCACAAGGGACCTGTTTCATTAAGACCAATTTCTAGGTACCGGTAATAAATTTACTACCAGCCAATCAAATCAAATGATTTCAATAGCTTTTAACTAAAAGATCATATTTGTTATCATAACAAGTCTTTATGGAACAGGCCACAGAAGATGAATCTCCTCAAGATGCTGTTATTCGTCATGATCATCCTCTGACGTCATAGCAAGGCAACAGAGTGTCTGTTAGATATGTCACTATCAGCAACAACCCCAAGTACCAATCCCACATATAAAATTTTATGTAAGTCTTTGAACACCCTATTAGTATACAGGGCATGGTGTTCATATATAGACCAAGAAGTTCATTTCAATATTTTCTCCATGTTTAATATTTCAATTCAGATTACTAACTTGAAAATCCATTGGATATCAAACAAATCTACTTCATACTGGGGGGGGGGGGGGGAAATGTAAACCAAATACACCATGTATCTGATGTCTGGAAATACAAATACGTAGTATATGTTAATGGGTCATCACATTTCATGTTTTGACAGGATACCCCCCCCCCCAAAAAAAAAAGGCTGGAATTTCCTGGGCAAATACATGTAGTTCTGACAAAGCAAATGACAAGAATATTCAAGTGTGAATGGGTCCATGGGCATGTCATTGGAGGTACATGTACATCTGAAATGTCCACAGGTTCAGTGATGCACAGATGGTATTGGAATAAAGCCAATATTAATTTACAGTTATGAGGAATTCATCACGCTAGTCTATTAATAGGGGTGGTGTCCTTTAGCATGGGCCATTACCAGCAGGTTTGGTTGCATCAAGATGACACCAGTGCATGCAAGGGGATAGCAGGGCATGTTGGTTCAGTGGTACTGGTAGAGAGCCTCCAGTACAGATGTATGAGTATTGAATCCCAAGTGGGATGCCTGCTAGCTTTGGGCTTGTCATTTAGATCAGGAAAGGGTAATACTACGAGACATCAGTTCTATAATCAACAGCTACCCTGGTTAAATAAAATATATTTTTGTTTTACCTGTAAGCATGGAAAGATTGAACAAGAATCATATTACTATATTCCAATGCGAAAATTCTGATGTCAATGAAAGAATAGGTTGGAGAGAGAGGTAGACACAGAGAGAGAGAGAGAGAGAGAGAAAGATAGAAAGATCATTATATTTTTGATGTTCGTAACTACCATCCAATCGAAATCAAGGATACAATGGGAATTACCATTGGATGATAAAGTTTGTAACTTTTTTTTACTACATGTAAGTTTGTAATAATTGATATTAAATGCAACTCAGCCCAGGCTGGGGTTGAAGTATGACAGCACAGTTGCAATGCAAACAAGAAAGGAAAACTGTACCAGATTCAAACAAGGACTGGTAAAAAACATATTGGAAGAGGGGCAAATAAAAGGAAGAGTGTGCGATAAGCAGGCAAAAACAAAGGAAGGAGAAAGAAGAAACAAGGAGGAATAAAGAAAACGGAGAAATAACCTAGAAACAGACAAGTTTCAAGATTGCTGAGGAGACTCCGTGGTGTAGATCAAGGCACTTTGGAAGCACTTCACCTCCTCCAAGATCCGACAAACCACACAGACTTTTCATTGTTGTACGGATCTATAGATCTTTTGAAGGAAAGTTTATAGATCCCTCTAGGCCTGCTCCAGGGTGCAGCTCAAAGAACAAGGGCTCAATTTTGTACATGTCTTCCAAAGAATTATGAATCAATTTCATAAAGTCGTACCCTGTCATTCAAAGTGGGTCACAGTATACACTTGTAAATTACAAAGTGTTCTTTAATACAACTCTAGACCACAACTGAAGCCAATTCATATAAAGCCTCAAAAGTCCAATTTGCCACATTTTCTGACAAATGCGAATTGGTCACACTTTTAGATCATGCCTCACAATTGTGTGCTTTTCACACATCGAAAATTTCTCAAAATTTGCAACTTTACAAATATCTTCTAAATAGTGGCAATCACCCCCCAAAAAAAGCCTCCTTAAAGATAGATACCCGATGTGGTAACGATCTAAAAATGAGTCCAAACAGAATCCAATAAAATTACCACCCAAGTGTTTGCATGTATGAATAAAAAATATGAGGAAAAAGATACAAGAAATTTAGTAATTGCTGAGAAATGAGCGAAATAAGCATGGAATTTCATATGTTGGGTATTTTTCCAAACAATATTAATACTGTGCCTTTTTTGTGTTAACGTTCATCAGAATTATTGGTTTTCAACAAATACCCCTTTCATAAACCCAATTATGCGGCTAATAGCAGCATAATTTGGTCGTAAAATCGGAGGAGGACCAGAGTTATCCGCATAATAGCAGCATCGGGACCAGATTTTGACTTTATGAACGCATTTCGAAAGTAATGCGGATAATTGCCATGGAGCGGTCACAAGGTCACCCTTTTCCAACGCAACCGCATCGGAGGGGGTGTGTGTACGGCTGCCATGACCATTATCCTTTTTCAGGACGGGCGCTCGTAAAAATAGTGCGGATTATTTTTGGAGTTTATGAACGCAATTTTTATTGAATTATCCGCATTACTCTTAGGCGGCTAATTGGAGGATAGGTTTATGAAAGGGGTATAATATTTCATGATTTCACAAAGATAAATCTATTTTAATCAATGTACCAGAATGATAATATGGTAGCATTTAACCTTGAATTTAAAAGCTTTCTCATGAAATAATTGTTTTACCTTTAATCTCTTTAAATCTGTATAGGAATCATGAACCTATTTGGTATCCATTAGATGTTTAGAGAGGTACCATGTTATTGTGAGGTAGAGGGGGCATTGGATTACATTTCATGAGTAAAGCTGCAAATATCTAAAGACAATTTATATTTGTGGATGCAAGGAAATGGGGCCCTGCATTGCTCCAGGTTCCAATAACATCCTAATATTTCAAAACTTTAAATATTTCCAAATGTCTGATATTGCACTATAAACTTGTCTCCAATGTTTGTGGACATATGGCTGGGGGTATAAACATACATGGACACATTCAGACAAGGGGGAAAAATTCTCTGCGTAAAACAGTTGGAAAACTTTAGGTCCACACAGTTTCTACAAAGATTCACTTCTCTGGTTTGAAATGTGATGATACAATAATACAGACCTTCACATTCTTTTAACTAAAATGAAATAATTGGACATTGTGGCTTATACTATCAATGAGTGCGAACACCATCAATGAAGATCACTCAATTCTGAGAAAAAATGTATCACTGAGGATCCATGCTTTTTCAAAAGTAATGTCAATGTTAAAATAATAGGATATTTTGGTAAGGTTTTTCTTTTAAATATATTAATCTGTGACCCTTTCTGACTTCTGAATTGTTTACGAAAATTATAAATTAATAACAGGACATGAATCGGGCAAATTATCTTAGATGAAACACAATTTGGCCTATGTTTTGTCTGCATGTCCTTTTCAAAAGTAATTGTTTCCTTGAACAGGTTTTGCATCAATATCTTCCAGTGTAAATGAACCCCCAAATCCACAGCAGGAGTATTTGTACCCTTGACACAGTGATGGTTATTGGGTCATTATTGCCACCCCACAAAGTGACTTCAAAAACAAGGCCATGGTTTTTATGAATGGAGAGATTGTTTAAAAATTCAGGATTTACATCCAACAAAAAGGGTAATAGATGAACATAATAATATGGCCTGGATAAGACAAATGGATGGAAATGTATGACAGTATGTGGCTTCCTACCAGCCCAAGTTGCTCAATCTGGAATGTCTAACTCCTTGCCCTCTATAGGGCCGTCTGCATCAGCCCAAGTTTTCAAATTAGCGCGCTATTTCTGATCCGGCAAATTATCCTGATCAGAAAAATCTTGAGATTGTTTGTAATGGGGACGCAATCATCGGGATAGTTCGCTGGATTAATCTCGAGATTGGGCCGATCGGGCTAAAATCTCAAGATTGAGCAAACTTGGGATGGTGCAGCACCGCCTTTTGAGATTAATCTCAAGATTTTTAAAAAAGTTGATTTTAGTGGGAAAAGGTCCCACAAATTGGCTGCTTATTGCATCTCCATTTTACATTTTCTCGAGATTGTTATGATGAGCTTATCAGTAAATTCGATAAAATAAAAAAAGTGTTAAGACATATCAAGAATAGCAGTATATTAAAGTTGGAGTGAAAAAAGTATTAGAGATCCAGGCCTACGCATCTATGTTTCATAAATGATGGTTGGGGGAAGGGGGAGGGGGAACAAATTTTTATTTTAAAATCAAATAAAAAGAAGATGTTCAGTTCTCCTTTTGTAAACTGAAGGTGCCCTACAAGAAAGAGTTTTAGCACACCAAAGGATGATAAAGTCATTTATATGCTTGTTGTACCATCTGAAAACTTTCCTTTAACACCACAGGTTTCATAAGTTTTCAAGGAGACTTGTAGTAAAGTTGTGAACTTTCTCAGAAAAAAAAAACATTACAAAGAGGTCTACTGTTGGGGCTCATGCCAGAATATAATTTAAAAGAAGCAAGTATGAACTTACGCTCAAAAGCATATTAAAGTATCACAGTAAGTAAAATACATGTATAATGATTTTGATACAGGAATGCCACAAAGGCTGCATTTAAAAGTCTGAATATCATCTAGTATGACCATGTTTATACATGAAAAATGTGGGGGGGGGGGGGTACAGCTGGAAATATGTTTAACACATTTTGAATTAAGCCAATAATTTAGACTTCAGTCTGAAAAGTAGCATCCATATTAACAGATATCCATAAAGTTCCAGTAGAATCAGGAGATTATCTAAAATAAAATGAACTTTTACAAATTCAATCTGAACTTCATGCAAAGAGATGGGGATTTGAAATACTGAGCTGTAAAAAATTCTTCCCCCCCCCCATCAAAAATATTGTAAATAGTAGTCCTTATTACAGATTGAAATACACAAATTTTGTGTTTCATTTCAGACATATGGTAATCATTTCATACTCTACTTATTCCTAATATGAAAAGACCCTCTAGTGAGACTTTAGGCTCTCAAAAAACTTGTACACCAAAAAAAAAAAGAGAGACAAATTAATATTCCACAGGTTGAACTGAACTTTTGACAACTCGTAAAAATATCCAGAAGTTGTTGACATAATATTATATGGATAATTTGTGGGTCCTCTCACAGCATCTTCACTGTCCTGCAGTAAGGATGTCAGAGATGACCGCTTGCATATCTGTCCATGGCTTATTAATTGGGATTATTTACTTTAGAAACCATTATCAGCCCCAAGGGGCCTTTCCCTCCCAAGTTCAAGACTTCTATGACAAGTTTTGATGGGTTCTTTTGAATTCTGACCAGGCTCCAGCTCTAACTATGACACGTCTGGAGTATGCCAAGTATGGTGTAAAATACAGTTAATAACACAATATTGTTTACATTTGCTGAATTAAAAAGTTTTATCGAAATTGCAACAAGATTCAAGATGGTGTATTAATGAAATAGTATGTCCAGCAGCGAGGGCTTAAACTCTGTTCAAATTTTTAAACACCCAGACCATCAAACTGGGGCATTTACCATTCTAATACCAAACTAAAGATACTGTAGGCTTAATATACATCATTGCAAAGGTTTTGAGTTTACAGGAGCAACCCTTTCATTCAAGAAAATACATGCATGCCTGTCCCATCTAGTCAATTATATCAACAGTCTTTGAATGTCAATACAGAACATTCACTTTTGCATTATCACTCCCTACATCAATACTTCAAGTTATTTTTAAAATAAACGTGCCGAACTGGTAAAAACAGTTTTCCTTTGGATTTTCTCTTCGCTTGTTTTATCAGTGTGAAACTGGCACATACCCACAATCCAAACACTTCCTTCGTAACCACTGGAGATTTATTACCCAACATGCAGCCAAAGGCCTCTGGAAGAGCACCAAATTTGTTTGGATGTTTCTGGGATGAAACTTCACCAGGATTCTATTTTGAAACCTACACAGACGAGGCCAATTGCATGGCTAAATTCACTTCCATACATGTAGGCCTACATACACAATGGAAGAAGCATTTTTTGTTCAAAATGGGAAAAATGATATAATTTAAAGTTGCTATAATATAACTACACAAGCTATTGCAACAAATTGATGTGCACAAATGCTGCACTCACCACAACACGCATGTTTTAATGCGATTCAAATAGTCACTCCATACATTAACTGTCAAGGACATCTGGCGGGCACTTTCCACCACTTGTAAATCATGCAGCATTGTCTATTCATGTATCTTCTCTTTAAGTCATAGGCCTGTGGGTTTCATAGAACATTCAATTTCTTTTTCCAGCTAATCCACTGTGGCTAAGCCAAAAAATTGAATCATGGCAGCTCGAGATCGACAGCCAAGTCATATACAATGTTTGCATTTCAACGTTTGAAAATTGGATTCCTTTTTTCTTCCAGCATGGTTGACTGATGGTGAGCCATGTTGGAGGTTGTAGCTTTGAAAAAATAGCTTGAACTCATCCCAGGGACTGGTGAGACTTGGGTGGAAGACTAGTAGAGCGCTAATCACATACCTCAGCCTTCCTTCTGATGGAGTGTTTCTATAAATACTATAAATTTAGATTAATGGATATTAGTATCATATCAGACGCCACTGACTTATTGATGGCGTCTGTTTCAACACTGCCCAGGACCACCCCCTCCCCTCTTTAATTTTTAAGAGGACTAAGGTTATCAAAGAGTAAGCAGAGATTAATATTTTGTATCTTTCCATTTGTGTTCATAACCATAGAGATATGACATATTCATAACCGTGGAGTTTGGAATAAATGCACCCATGCAGATCAATTGGGGTACTTTCTCTTTTTTATGGAGAGGGGGAGGGGTGGAATGATTGATTAATAATTTCACCAAAGAAAAGAAACTTCAAGTTCTTTATAAAATGCACCAACATAACATGGTAATACTTCTGGATATAGAGTTTTCTACAGCCAAAACTTTGAAACTGCCTATACAAACAGAAATAGGCCTATATTAGTATATTTTCAAATACAGATCAGAAAACTACTGAATTTCAAATTTGAGAAGTCTCCAATAATGAGGAGTGGAATTATTCTAAGTATAATTCAACTTCAAGAAAGTCCCTTTCACTGTCAGACTTGAACTTGTTCAAGCTTGAGCATTTGATTTGATTTGCAAACTTGGAAACATAAATTAAGGATCCTGAAAGATAAGATTAAAGGGTCATTACTTTCAATTTATCTTAAATAATTTCTTGGGTAATTAATGTCTTTTGTTATCAACACCTCAATTTAACAACACCTTGTACATCCTGCATGAAGCGGAAACATATCATCTTCCATCGCTATGTCCTACCAGCAGCGGCGGCGAACTACTTAGGCTGGCCTTTTGAAATTAGAAACCGATCCTAATTTATTCCTTAATGTATTGCAGGAAGTTCGTTCCAAACCTCTGGAACTTATTCATTTGGGACAAAAAGTTTCTTTGACTTTTGGGGAAAAGTTTTTGGAGATTTAGGATGGTCGAACAAAGATATGTTATTCACCTAGTGAGTGATGAGACAGGTTAGACTACATGTATACAGAGGAAGAGATGAACAAAAAGTACAGATGAAAGCGATGAAAGCTGTATAATGTAGCTGTACATCTCTTTTTCTCTCTCTCTCTCTCTCATGACCTGCAAAGTGATTACAAGAGGTGGTTTCAAACTGCCTCAATCACAAGAATCCCAGTTAAAGTTTGAGAATATTTTCAGGCTATAATTATGAAATACCTGTTCATTATTTCCACATTCACACCGCACCGAAACGAGTTCCGACTATGTGCAGTATGGTCTGATAAACAAGCAAGGCGCGAGATTCCAAATTGCTAGCTCAACAGCCCGTGCCCAGCTACACGCTTGGTTAAAAGTTCCCGTACTTTGCTATCACACTGCCAAAATACCTGCAACCTTGGAAAAATCCTGCGAAAGTTCTCGTAATTTTGACCTACTATTTAGCGGGTATTTTCTTATTGGGAGATTACACATAATTTGCTTTCACACTGCCAAAATTACCTGGTATTTTCTGATCAGGGTAAATTTCCTGATCAGAAAATATGTTAAACTGAAAAACTTCAAGGCGGTCTGAAACCGCGTAAGGAGGTGATTACAAGTACAGGGACTGGACCGAATAGGGCCGTCTGCACCATCCCGAGTTTTCAAATTAGCGCGCTATTTCTGATCCGGCAAATTATCCCGATCTGAAAAATCTTGAGATTGTTTGTAATGCAGACGCAATTATCGCGCTAGTTCGTAGGATTAATCTCGAGATTGCAATCCCAAGTCAACTCGGGTTTATTTGCAAAATAGCACGCTATTTACGAATTATCGCGCTAATTCGTAGGTGCAGACGCACTCGGGTTAATTTATTCATGACCTTCAGTCCATAATGCAATTCGCGTTCCATTTCCGCCTTGGTCAAAACATAAACACATAGCGATTGTACCGAACGCATGCGAAAGTCAACTTTATCGCGAATAGCGTTCATCAATTCCCCAATCAGCAACGATGGTGTCCAGCCCCCCAGTGAATGGATTAAATTTTGGGAGAGACCAGACCGATGGGGAGGCGCTCAGTATCAACGATGGTCATAGTCAATAACAATACTGACACTCAGCAGTGTCGTCTTATTCCTTCGCAAAATGTGAGCAAATAGCATATCTTTCCTCCTCTCTCTCTCCCCTCTGTCGTTGCCTCCTCCGCCATCATATTAAACGAAGAATACTTCACTCGCTTATTATTATAGCGCGGCTGAGCTGAGAGGATTGTTGCATAACAACGGTCGAATTCGGCGAAAGTGCTAGTGAAAAGAGTACATGTACTTGATTGCATATCGCGGGAAGTTATTCAAAAGCGCGGGCCGTTGAAACTCCACGATCAAAAGTGCGCATGCTCGGAATATCGGGCTTGTTGCCTCGCTCAAGCAAGAATCGCTCTTCTTGCGATGGTGGAGACGGGGTTTCTTGAATCTCGAGATTGAGCAAACTCGGGATGGTGCAGCACCGCCTTTTTTAAGGGTGTTTACATTGCTTAGTTGAGGAAATTCAGGAGTGTTGAGTATTGATAAAAGCATTGAGGATAAAACATGAAACATGTAAATCAAACAATTCAAATCATACATAAAACAAATTATGATACCCTAGTTCATTTGTGGATGTTATATTACCAACACCAATACAGGCAGAGGAGGAAACATGATGAGACTATTAAAATTAAGCAGAATACCACATTTACGCATACTTGAAAATAACATAATTACTTTGAATTGAGGAAGTTAAACAGACAGTGATACCAGAGAAGAGTGTATGTACGTCTAAAATTAGCTTCATGTGTCTCCTACTCTCCTGGTCGAACTTCAGCACATTTGCCGTATGTGTGCACAAGATAAATCGATTCTGTGGGCTTCAAATAAAAATCTGAAGTCAGGGAGGCACAAAAATTAATATTAGATACAACTATTTATTTACACCTTTGAAAATTCTCAAAAAAATAATTATCATGCATTTACCGAACATGCAGTATCCTGGTACCTAGCAAAAAAAAGCTCCCTATGAAATTATCACAATGTGAATGAACTTTGCAAATCTTTATTCTGTCTTGGTGACTGTATCCGACGTCATCAATACAGGGAACTGTTTCATGAAGCATCTTGCCAGTGATTTTCATTGGCAAATATGCTCTCAGCCAATCAGATGCAAGCATTTCAGAAGCTTATAACATTTGTCTGTGAACATCACTGACTGCTTTGTTTCATGAAATAATCCCCAGACATAAAACTACTGCCATATCCCAGCGGTTCAAATGTCCCAAATTAGTCAGTTCAAAGCCACTACGGCCCAACTCCATATCCCTCCAAAGTCACAACTCCCATATGTATTGGACCCATTGATATCCTCAAATACTCTCTGTCAAGAACATTCAAATACCAAATCATATCTCGGGAGTATATCGGGTTGTAAGTGCCATCTGTTCATGAATTTTAAGACCAAAGAGAACAGTTGAACTTGAAAATCGGAAGGTCCATTTCCACAAGCCAAACATTTCCAAAATGACCTGTCTATAAAGTAATTAGGGGAGGAACGATGAAAACTTGAACTTCAGATATTTGAAGGTCTCTTCTCATTATCCGCTCATTAGCCAAATTTGTTGAATAAATTTCAATTTTGTAATACATGGTGTCAAATTGCTGCTGTACATGCAATTAACTCAATATTTTGAAGTCAGAGCTTCATTAGACCATTCTTTTGTGGTGTCAAGGTTATAATCCCGAAGTATTTTTTTTTGGGGGGGGAGGGGCAAAATAGCATGCTATTTGATAATTAATGCACATCATATAGGCAGTATGCTGAGGGAATCAATGATACCAGACACTTATTATTTTCATTATTTCCTCCTATAAGGTAAAACGTGTTTTTTGTGAAACACCATTTTGGAAGTTTGTCGAAAGCTATGGAAATTGAAATATTTTATGTTTCATATAATATTAAATACATACAAAGTACTGAGTGTGATGTCATCGACTCTACAAATTGCATAGACCTATGAGCTGTCAAGCCTAGCTATTTGTGACGTTTTAAGAAAAAAATGAAATGTAATCTGATTTCAACAAAATGCTCTTATTTGTGTTTGATTTTTTTTCTTAATTAGAAAGAACTTTGACCTTCGAAAAGACACTGAAATTGCACACGTATGCTCCTTAACCCAAGGTGACATTCCCTGCTTGCTGATTCACTGAAAACTCCCCTACTTTGGGTCTTTGACAATATTATGGTGATGGAATTTCTTGAATATTATTTAAATCTTGAAAATTAATTAATCCCAAATAGTGCTTATTAAACTAGAAATAGAAATGTCTAAATCTCAGTCAGACTGATGAAGAACTATTCCCCAATAGTTTTGGTAGACAGGATACTGTCTGGCTGGGTGAGTCTGGATGGTGGTGTAAGATGAGACCTGTCCATGCAGATTCTCACGACCTTGGTCATGTTCAACAAAGATACCTGATCTTGATAGGTCAGCCTATAGGCCTCCAGTGTAATTTGTAGAAGCTATCTTCTCAAAGGATATATGTAGGGGGGTGGTTACAGACAGGACTTCACAAAACAGAGTGACTCAAAAAGTAGAGTAGTGTTTCCACTATTTCTGTGCTTTATCTGTGAAACAGACTGATTGGGCGTGGCTGGTAATCTATTCTGTCCATCATTATCTGCAAAGATCCCTCCACAACATAATATAAGCCTACTATAATGGCAGATCGAAATATGACATAAGTGGTCTCACCTGTGAAAACAAACTTTCAAGAAACCAAATTTTAGTTTTTTTAACTACCATCCAGTTATGTACATCTGGAACATTTGGATGTAGGCCTAACTGGCTCATTCATATAGCCTAACTATTTTGTTAAAAATAAGCGAAACTTTGAAATGTCATAACTTTCTTATTTTACATCCGATTTTGATGAAATTTTCAGCATTGTGCTTGTCTGATTTTTCTCTATTGATTCAAATCAACATTTTTCTGAGGTGGACTTGACCTTGAAGTAGTAAGGGAGTAAATACTGTTCTTCTCTTTTTGCCCTGATTTGATTTTTAAAGATATTTAATGATTTTTTTCTACAATTCGATGTTGCCAATGACCAACCCCCCCCCCCAAAAAAAAAAGTTACATTTCCCATGAAAAAGGGATGTTCTTTCGAACTGTAGATCAACAATGCTAGACATTACAAAAAAAAACGCAAATGATGGACAAGTGTTAATGCGATGTCTGAGTGTCCAGACTAGGAAGGGAGGTTGGATATAATGGGAAGAGTAACAACCCTTGAGTGTTATTACACCTGTCATATGAGATGAAGCCAAGTGTTATGTGAGGGTACATTCATGTTGCTCCATCTTATGTGGTCTATCCTTCAATGGGAGAATGACCAGAAATGGGGTCAAAGGTCAAATGAATGAGATCTTGCATCTACTATATCTGAGCTAGCTTGGGTGGATACATGTATTTTACTACTTAACTGGATATTCAACTCCAGCATACACAACTCTTTCAAATCAAGGTCACACAAATCACAATGATTCAAGGGGGTGGAGATAAATCTAATATAGGCCTATGTACAGTATTAAAACCCTAAAAACAAAATAATATTTGATAATTGATATACATGTAAAATACATATAAACCATTTAAAAATCAAGCCATTTCTACCATACTAAAGCTCAATTTTTAGCACGCTAAATAGAAAATTGACTGGAAGTGGAACAATCATATTTTCCAAGCTATTTTGCCTAGGCTGAAGTAGACTGCCAACTTTGTGGATTTGTGTACCTACCTGTAGCCATGGAATTATCCCTATAGTAAAAAAAATAAATCATTTTTTTTGGGGGGGGGAATTCAGAAGCTCAATTTTATTTATCACTCCAGCACTCTTGCAAAATGTCAAGGTCTTATGACCTACTTCTGCTTTACCTCAAAATGTTAATTTCATAATTACTACTGCACCCAAATTCATTGAATTATGATTGTATGCACCAAATGTTGATTTCACATGCAGTGTTATTGCTTCCTTCCTTATTTCAAATACGGCTACCGACGTACTTCCTCATTAATTCTGCACAGATAATTGCCAGATTAGAGCTGAATATTGAATACTGCCAGAAAGAGCAGAGGAGTTTGGGGAAATACTATTTTAATGTTAGTCCAACAGTACTGTGAAAAAGGCAAAATTATTCTTTCTTTTTTATTCACTTTAATACCAGTGATACTTTTCACCTCTTAAAGAAAGGGGAAGTTCACCCTGAAGTAAAGTTTGTTGTAATAATAGCAGAAAAATGAAAAAAAAAATATTTTTGAAGCTTCGAGGAAAATCCATTAATGATTAGGGATGCTATTAAACTTTCAAGGGTTGGATTTGTGACATCATAAATGAGCAGCTGCCCCATATGTGATAAAAATGTATAAAATTCAAACTCAATTGTATAATAGATTGTGATGACCTTGTTTATTTTCATTTTAGGAATGGGTGTAAAATTATTTGTATATTGATATACTGAATGTACAGTAAAAACATTTTCAATTTTCTGAGAAAATGACATTTTCATTGATTTTTACCATTCACTATGTAGGAATGCTGCTTGCATGACATCACAAATCAAATCAAAAGTCTAAATTTTCTATTCTTTGATGGATTTTTCTCAAACCTTTGGCAATATATTTTATCATTTTTTCCTGCTATTTTTACAATTAACTTTTTGTCATGGTGAACTTCCCGTTTAAATCAGTACAATGGTTAATTGCTCACAGTGTAGTTTTTATTTCCAGAGTTCTTTTGAGCATTTCGGGGTGAAAAATAAGCTAGGAGTACCATTCGAAATATGTTGGCTAATGCCTAGCACAATGGAATATTGATAATCATATTAATTAGGCACCTACATGTTCATGTGTCTATGGAGCTTTACACTATAAAAGGCTCAATCACTTCTTCACAATTTTGGTTGCCAACAGTCCAACTACACCCCAACACAAGTTATAAACAAACATTCTCAAGTCTGTCTTCCTGCCCCCAATGTTTAGTTTATTGGCCAAACATCCTCTCTCCCCCTCCTCTGTTTATTTGGCCTGAGATATGAGCCAGTGAAATACCCATTTCTCCTTCTTTTTGTCATCATCATTATCCCATTAACACACATACACATTGTTCCTCTATCTGCAGGATGATCACAAGTGACATGCCAACTAGTTTGATTATATTTTACCATCATTTAGCTATTGTATTTCACGAACCTCTGCTACAGATGCCAAATAATTAACCCCCCCCCCAAAAAAAAGTTCACTGCATGTACAAACGGCAACTTCCACTTTGCTGGTGTGTAGTAAATATTCTTGGTTCACAGAAATTCATTAGAGGGGGTGGGGTTTGACAGAATTGTTTAGGTTATAAGAGCAGTCATATCTGATTAACATGACTTCTGGATTTAAAAAAAAAATGCACAGGCTCAAATTTGAACATGAATGGAATGACAGTCTGTAATCACAGACTATTTTACAAATCATTATTTTCTTTCTTTGATAGCATGTATCACAACATTAGAGGGGAAGGGGGCAGTTAACACAGTAGAAGCAGCAATAGCTATTCTTCACAACAGAGGGAGGGTGTGTGTGGTGGGAGAATAATATGCTATTCACACTACACTTTTTTTTCCTTAACCCTGGGAAATTGGTGGGGCTAGCAAAGTGGGCTAGCACGGTAAATAGTACGGTACTATCTGGCCCTGCAAAAAAGCAGGGTTAGCCAGCTTATGTGACAATTGGGGTGCTAAGAGATGCAGTTTGAAAACGAAACAGGGCTAAGGAAAGTGGGGCTAAGCATTAGCCAATCATAGAAGTCGAATTGCACGTTAATCACGCTCTGTATGGTAAAATCATCAATATTCATGAGCTGAGGGATAGTCCGGGGTTGAGGCATTAACCACGGTTGAGCAGATAGTATGGGGTTAAGGATAGTATAGCGTTAAGGAAATGCAGTGTGAAAAGCATATTAGATTGAAGGAGGAGCTAGGGTGATGAAGAATGAAGAACAAGTGGAATGCCTCTGGCCGTCTCACCTGCATCACGCGGTTCAATATAGCAGCAGTGCTGACTTTGAATACTACTCTAACTCGCACAAGATGTTCAGTGATACATGGTTACTCTTATGTCCAATTTTTATGAACTAGACCAATAAACTTACAGAGATATGATGGTTATTCACCAAAAAACCCCAACATGGCCAAAGTTCATTGACCTTACATGACCTTTGACCATGATCATGTGACCTGAAACTCAAACAGGATATTCAGTGATACTTGATTACTCTTATGTACAAGTTTCATGAATCAGATCCATAAACTTTCAAAGTTATGATGGTAATTCAACAGATACACCCAATTCGGCCAAAGTTCATTGACCTTTGACCTTGGTCATGTGACCTGAAACGCGCACAGGATGTTCAGTGATACTTGATTACTCTAATGTCCAAGTTTAATGAACTAGCCCAATAAACTTCCAAAGTTATGATGGTAATTCAACAGATACCCCCGATTCGGCCAAAGTTCATTGACCCTAATGACCTTTGACCTTAATCATGAGACCTGAAACTTGCACAAAATTTTCAGTGATGCTTGATTACTATTATGTCCAAGTTTCATGAATCAGATCCATAAACTTTCAAAGTTATGATGGGAATTCAACAGATATCCCCAATTCGGCCAAAGTTCATTGACCCTAAATGACCTTTGACCTTGGTCATGTGACGTGAAACTCATGCAGGATGTTCAGTGATACTTGATTAACCTTATGTCCAAGTTTCATGAACTAGGTCCATATATTTTCTAAGTTATGATGACATTTCAAAAACTTAACCACAGGTTAAGATTTCGATGTTGATTCCTCCAACATGGTCTAAGTTCATTGACCCTAAATGACCTTTGACCTTGGTCATGTGACATGAAACTCTAATAGGATGTTCAGTAATACTTGATTAACCTTATGGCCAAGTTTCATGAACTAGGTCCATATACTTTCTAAGTTATGTCATTTCAAAAACTTAACCTCAGGTTAAGATTTGATGTTGACGCCGCCGCCGCCGTCGGAAAAGCGGCGCCTATAGTCTCACTTTGCTTCGCAGGTGAGACAAAAATTATAACTCTTTCAAATTGATAATTACATCAATTCAAAATCTACCATTTTCGAAGCTTCTTTTTCAAGGCTAAATAGTATAACAGCACTTTTGCTATTCAAATTCCTTTATCAAAGTGGTGCAATTAGGCCTAGGCCTACATGAACATGAAATGCAGGGTAAATTAAAAAATATATATTTTTTGTCAATTAAAAAAAAAACACTGACATTTTAAAACTCAACCTAGCTACAGGATGTAATCACAAGATAGAAAATCATGCTTTATTTTTGAAGGAATTGTGATAAGACTACAGCCTTCTGAGACTAGAGCCTGGTTATAGACGGATTACTATAGGTTGATGTGTTAGATGAGGCATGTAATTACAAATCCCCTAAAAGTTGACATTGTAATAGTCGTCAATTCACACACCCCATGAATATTGGAAAGCTATGGCATAGGACCTGGACTATTACCATGGAGCTCCATGCTCTTACTTATTACTGTAGGCATACATCTATAACTATAATTTAATTAACATTATTTGTTTTCAATCATTCTCAATTACTGAACATTATATGCCTGAAGGTAATAGTGGGAAATACATTGTTTTCCATATATAGGCCTATTAAGTGGAAAGCAAAAGTGTGTGTTTTTAATAAATACAACTTGGACCAAACTGTGAGATCTCTAATTCAATTGAAATACATATTCATATCCAAACTCAAAGTATATGTGTGTTTGCACCGAATCCTTTAGCATCCAAGATTTAGCACCTTCAACCTCTGTTTCCTGGCCCTATGGCTAATATGGAAATTACATGTACATCATCAAATGTATCTACCATCGAACACACCTGTCAAAAATTGGCCAACAAAGGATTGAGATGGTTAGGGAGAAATATATCTCAATTTGGACAAGAAAAGGGGATAATTCTTTGACAGTTTGATGCACAGATACCAATGTAAGCAGCTGGTTTCTGAATCCCCTATTCCCCTCCCATAGACCACACACACATGCGCCATTCACAACCTCCAGACAGGTAAAGTAGTAGTCTGTGTCTGCATACTCTATTTATATTGGGCGGAGGAAAAAAGACACTACAACAGATAATAGTAATAATACTAAAGCCCTGGTCACACTGCCCAAGTGTTGTTGGAGCGGTCGTGGAGGGGAGAGAAAAATCATCACCGTTCGCTACCGTTCACCATTTTCGATTTCGATTGTTTTTTTTGTTTTTTCGATTTTTTCCCCAATTTTGTGAGCGAAATTCGACCCTCTCTCCCTACCGCTCCAAGACCGCTCCAACTACGCTCGGGCGGTGTGACCAGGCCTTAAATAGGCATACAAATGAAATTAAGAAATTGAATTAAGAATTCATTAATAAATAATAAAAAAATCTTTAAATCGGAGTTCATCAAAGTCAGTGGTTCAAAAGTTGTATAACCTTCATTTCTGAAAAAATATTTTCAGGTAGAACAATTTATCAAGCAAGTATAGTTACTCCCAAAATTACAAATTTCAATTTATAAAAGATGGTCCTAGAATAACTCCATCCAAGTAAATGTAGCTTTTTTATCTGGAAAATCATGGTAAAGTGTAAAAGAATTGTTTGAAAAGTTCACATGATAAACAATTCCTAGGATTCTTCCAAGAAATTTTGAGGTTTCTGATCTTTAATTAGCCTAAAAAAAATCAAATTAATACATGTTTATAAGAATACCCCCCCCCCCCCCAAAAAAAAAGCATTTTCCCCAAAGACCACGAATCAGAACATAGGGTCTGCAAAACAGACTAACACACTATGCCAAGTCAAAGGAGGAGGAGGGGCCTAGGGCTTAGTAGTGATGAAAGTTTCCACAACTGGCCAATCAGAACACAGGAAACTGTCTGGACAGAGTGCTTCCATACACACCAGCACACATTGGAGTCTGGTAAACTCTTTCTTTACCCTCCCCCTCACACTTCTCATCTCTCCTCAATTTCGTTTCCCAACAAACTTGAGGTGGGCTGTGGTGCAAGGAAATAATCTTCGGAAACAAGTTGTAAAAATTCACTTCTCCACAACAACTTTACATGGATCTCCACAAAACACCTTCAGCTGGGAGAGCGATAAGCATGTGCAGTGGAGCTTGATGTGCATTTGTAATCATTGATAGATCTGACAGCAGAGCGACTGATTACCACCAAAAGGGAAGCACAATTGGACATAATCTGTGCCTTACATGGAAATCTAAAAGCCATTAGGACAGAAAATCTGTTCTTGACATTTATAGGCTGGTTAAGAATTCGACTTGAATTTTTTTTCATCCAGCTCTCTAGTACGCCTTTTGGTCTATTGCCTTCTGGAGAACTGAACTTGGTTATGTTTGGAGGTTTCTGCTTCACCATCAATTAAAGCTCATTAGTATCAGGGAATAACAGCCTTGGATGGTACATGAATATACCAATACATTACTGGAATTCTGGAATCCCTATTCGGCAGCAAAATATTATAGGAAAACAAATTCTGTCCCAGGTACATCTCTCTCATCTCCATATTGTGCACCATCACCAATTGATGCATCTGCATCAAAGAAGGCTAGTGGATTCAAACTTTTCATAGATCGTTATAGATATCATTCACAGATGAGATAGCTATACATGTAGGTCATCTGCATCCTGTTTTATCACATCCAGTTTTTGGAAGCCAGCTTCTTTGCCATGGCTGATTTTTGTACACAGTAACAGGACTAATCATTCAAATTACTTGACTTGCGAACATTACCAGGGACTGCTTAACCTAAAAACCTTGAACAAAACTTTGAACAAGACTTTTGAACAAATCTGATACTTTGATAGTATCAAATTCGTGATCACTGGACCTTCTTATCCCCTGTAATCCCATCTCACACACTGAAGCCATTCCCAATCTCAGCTTCTCGGAACAAACTTGAACCCCGGCTTACTAAAAAGGATTACCCTGCCTTCTGCTTTGATTGGAGAGAGCTGTCCTCTGGATTGATGGTAAGAGCATTCTTGGAATACTTCACCCTAACTCTTGGATCTTAAATGTATAATCACTCGCGCCTGCTTGACGTTTCACTTCCCCCGTTAATATGGAGAGTGTAAACATAAATTTTGTAAACCAATTTCTCAAAATAGATGAGAGCTGTATCATCAAGATGTTTTGAAATAATATTTATTAAAGTAGATTACTGTATTAAAAACATTTAAAGGTAATGACCATTTCCTTATGTTTGGTTGAATCTCCTTTAAAAAAATACAAAGCTGGCTGAAAACACCTGAATATTCATTATGCAAAGACCAAAGGTGAACAAATCGTCGCACGCACCACAAACCGTCCTGTCTGCGCACTTCGATGCGAAAGTTAGTTTTGCAGAAAACCCATTTAAAGAAAGCTTTTTTAAAACCAGCAATAAGTGCACCTACAAGGAGAGCCAATTATTTACCGGTTTCTTTTTTCAAAAGTTCAGGTTCTAAGGTTTCATCCCGTATCTTTATATTTTCTTGAAATCAATTATTTATGCCACAGTGGGCATCGTAACAGAGAGGACGGTTCGTGGAATAGATACAGTGCGCTATCGCGCATCGAAGTGCGCAGAGAGGACGGTTCGTGGTGCATACGACGAAATATTACACATTTATGAGTATTTTTTAATAGTCTTGGATAGCTTTATTGCAATTTCAGAAAATATCCTTTCCTTTTTTATTTGTAATTTGAACAGATATCCTGCTGATTTCCAAATTATTTGATCAGGTTACACCCTTATCTTGTCATTAATTTTTCAAAGAAAATACTGGACCAATAATTACCTAACTAAACTTTTGTTACAGATTATCTCATTTATTTATCTGTCTTTGTAATCTATTTCTTTACATTTGCCCATTTGAGATATAATTACCTTTTTCTTATGCATTGTAAAATGAATAGAGAACTGCTAACACTAATTTAAATACTTAATTAGTTTTCTGTTATCCCTATCCTGGCTGCCATCCGAAATGATATAATTTGAATGAAAACCTTTAGACATACTGAACTGTGTTCTCAAATGAACCCCATTGAATTGTTTGAATTCAATTTGGGCATCAATCATGATCCTTTATCTTCAACCATTTCACAAACTCTTTCGTAATTACATTTTGATTGGAAGAAATCCTACGAAGTTTGAAAAACATTGTTTTTTTTTCAAATGACTGACTGATCACTTTCATGTTATACTTTTCCTGATGGGGTAGTAGATGGGACTGTCATGTGCTTCCTGTCTTCACCAAGACTGAAGCATAACTTGCATGCTATAACCAGGGACCTTCTCCTTCTCACATCCCTGCTATAACATTCCAATATTTCCACTATCTTAGCATCCTTTCCCCTTGTCCTATCAAATACTTGATAACTGAAACATGTGTTCAGTTTGAGAGAAAATCATTACTGCAAACAGATTAAAGTGATAAGTGAAACTGGCTATAACTGTCCTCTTGGTTCTCTTTGCACAGGTCTGGAGCTTATGATGTGGTCTGTTCCTTGGAAGCACTTACCATCAAGCTGGATTGAGTGACCTGGATTAACCTACCACACAAGAGCTGGAGCTATCACAAGGAAAACAATGAAAGTTTATATTGTACAAACATGAGCCATCTAAAGTGACTGAGGCTCTCTGCCCTATCAAGTTTTGATCACCAACTTGTTCTTTTCCTCACATTGCTGGATATTGATTTGAAGTGATCATTTATTCCGGGACTTCTTTCTATGTTGAATTTCATTTCTCTTTGTGAAAGAAGACTGCGTCATAATGGATCTATTTTCATTGAGAAATTCTCTAACCATCTCTGTCTTGGTGACATTTTGTGTTTCCATTACGATGGGACAACAAGAATCTATTCAGATATCACCACGTGACGTGACTGTTCGTGAGGGCCGAGAAGTGCGGCTACCTTGCGTCTTGCAACAACCTGGG
This sequence comes from Lytechinus variegatus, assembly GCF_018143015.1. Taxonomy (NCBI): domain Eukaryota; kingdom Metazoa; phylum Echinodermata; class Echinoidea; order Temnopleuroida; family Toxopneustidae; genus Lytechinus; species Lytechinus variegatus. The sequence continues at coordinate 23,332,946 of NC_054743.1, read as the reverse complement.
ATATGTAACGTATATTGGTACCGGAAGGACATGCAGACATATTTCTTCAGGAACGCGGAATTCATGCCACGCATCCCTTCCGAAGTCAGTGAGCGCTATTCGATCCCAGGAAACACTTCAGCAGGTGATTTTACCCTGCGCATTGTCAATGTTTCCTCATGGGATGATGGGGAGTACCAATGCGCCTGTTACGCACCATCTCATAAGGATACATTGACCTCTGATCCAGCACGTCTTCAAGTCCTCATCGCTCCTTCAGATGAGTACCCCATCTGTGAGGTACGCAAAAGGGATGGGTTACTGTTGCCTGGAGATGAGGTTGAACTGATTTGTCGCTCAACAGAAGGGTCACCTCCGGTTCAGCTCGCATGGTATAAAGGAGATCAGAGACTTCATTCCGAGATGTCATGGAATTACGAGATTGTCGCTAAACACAGAACTGTGGTTACACTGCAGGAAAATCTATCACATTTTTATTGCAAAGCTGAAGGTGATGCCCTGTTGATTCCACGAAACTGTACAGTTGATCCTGTGGCAATGGCTGCTCCGCCACCCGTTCAGATTGACTCTAACTTGCAGAAGGTGTGGCAGGAGTTTGAAAGCGGGACGCTTCCTCTGACGGGAGGTCAGCCTCGCTCACAGGACATGATAGAACTGAGCTTCACCTGTGGACCAAGCACCAACTTCAGTCGTGAGGTTAATAATTTTACCTGGTATGTCAACCAGGATCCTATCCGTCCTGGAACCTTTGGATATATCCTGGAGAATAACGGGCGTACTCTACGCGTGACAGACCTATCCATCCTCTACAGTGAGATAGATGTAGAGATTGTGTGCGAGTTGTCCAACAATGGCTGGACAGTTTCAAACAGCACAACAGTCGTGAGTCTGAATGGCAACATCCTTGGGAAACCGACAGATGCTATGACAAGAACAGAGCTCCCTACTGTTCCAGACACCGACATCATAATCAACAAACGTCCTGGAAAATGGAGGCTATGGCCAATATGGCTGCTAATCGTTTGTGTACTTATGTCTCTATTCTTGCTCATACTTCTTGCAATCTACGCACCAGTTATTTGTGGCTGCAAGAAGAAGAAATCCAAGAAATCGCATGCTCATTGCCATCATGGTGCCACCACCAAGTCTGAATTTCATTACACTCACTCGCAAGGATGCAGCACACTCCGTACCTCTCGTGATACCTTGAACGTCTATGAGTTGCCCGAGAGTGAGCGCGGAGGAAGTGACCAACAGAGGCAGCAAGTACAAGCGACGTTGCACGTGGTGGTTCACTCTGCCAATCATTCTTCCAACAGCCCGGTGGACAGTCAACCCGTCATCTCTACGGCCGAGACGATTGTTTCATCAGACTACACCACCGAGAACTGCCTCGCAACCGCATCATCAAAAGCCGTTGGAAACTACTACCACCCCGACCTCGGCCACTACCAGAAAGTCCGTCCAGGTGCGCGTCCCGCCCACTTTAACTCACAGCTCCTGGTTCCACCTTCGCCAAAGCCGCACCCACCTGCGAGGACTGACTCTTTAGAGCCTCATTACCAGCATCCACGATCGCACATGTGTTGCATGAACAAGACGTGGGGTCATAATGTAAGGCATGAGAAGCCGTTATGCAACCACGCCCCTCTGACACTATCCTCGCAACCTGATGTAACAGAGGGATGCTATGTCAGGACATTACCTCTGCCTCCTAATGAGGTCAAGAAAGCAAGGTTGGTGTACATGGACAATGGACAGCTTGATCAAGTAGCCAACGGGACTGTGTATTCTGATGTACCCTTGGATGATGTGGACAATATTTATGAGAACATTGCTGGAGAAGAAGCGGAAAAGGGTAATAAACAAACTCTTGTTTAATATTTGTTGTTCACAACCGATCCCCCAATTTTTTTAGGGGGTGGGGTTCATGTTTTTGTATGATCAAAACCTACCTGAGAAATTCTTGAAGATTACATGTGTAAAGTTCTATGCTATCTTTTTTTTTAAGGATTCCCACTTTTAAGATCTGCTTAGTATCTGTATGAATAATTAACATTGACAGTTAATGTATGATTAATATTGGAAGAATGATTTAGTTCAAGCAATATCAAGAAACCAACAATAAATATAAACATTTGTTGAGATATCAAGAACTTTGTCGTGTTTCTTAGGAAGAAAAAGAGCTGGGTCATGGGACTACATATGCTCAAATTTTTTATCACTAATTCTTGATACCAGTTAAACTTTTTATACTGTGATCACTTTGTTTATTTATGTATTACAATACTTTCTGAACAATGTGAATATGACATGCTGGAATATGTGATACAAGGATAAAAAAATATTTTGTTCTAATCAAATAATTTCTCAATTGTGGCAAATAATATACATTGTGTTTGCATTCATGTGCCTAATTTACGAGTATTTCAAATTGGTTGATGCCAAGAAGCCATTTTGGCATTCCATAAATAGTCAATGTTGTTCAAGGTCAATTCCAATCCAGTAGAAACTTAAAATGAAATAGAGAATTTCAAACAAGCAACACACTGAAATTAATCAAAATTGGACCTAAAAATGTTTGACAATTTTGCTAGTTTAAAACAGTTTAGACAAAGTTGATGGTGTGCAAATGAGGGAGCTGAATCAGCCGATAATGTCATCCACTTTCTTACATTTTTTTGGTCATCATTTATATCTTATTTTGTAGATCTATATGTAAAAAATATTGAGTTTAAAGATAATTGGCTCCCTCATTTGCATACTGGCTGGTCCATGTTGTGCAGTGTATATTTATAACTGCTTTCTGAAATTAAGAAAAACTTTGAAAATGAAATGTAACTTTTGTATTTTACATATATTTTGATGACATTTTAATATTCAGCTTGTGCGATTTTCTCTGCACGTACTTATTTAATCAACATTTTTTGTGAGAGGGTGGACTTGACCTTGAAATTTATGAAACACCTTTCACATAGTTTCATTTCAGATTTGTAAAATCTTTAATCATAATGAAAATATGCCTCATGAAATGCATAAAATTTGCATTTGGTTTCATGAAACGTTGTTTTCCATTGTTTTCAATTCAAATTCAATTTGTATTTTGTAATTTCATCAAATACTATAGCAACAGAGTGAATTAAATCTTTAATTATTGATTGTCATAAACTATATTATTAACCCTGTTGCATACTTCTACCTCTTCCTCATTATTTATTGCATCATGATGAAATTGATAACTCTACATGTACAGTGAATGGTGTAGCTCCAATACAAGCGTTGATATGATAAAAATATAGCGCTTAATACAAATGTTTAGCGCTGTGTTGCTGAATACATGTACCTTTCTTGCAACCCCCCCCCCCCAAAAAAAAAAGGCAAAATCAACCAATATTCTCATGCATTTTAATTTTCTTATCCACTGTATGTACGGCCGACATGTTACATTATGCAAATAATGATCACATGAAAATTTTCTCCATCATTTTGTTTGGACTTGTTCGTTATTTTCATTTTTCAAATATCACAGAAACAGGTCAAAAATAGGACCTTGCAGATCATATTTTTCACACAAATCAGTGTTAACCGATGGCTTTAATACTTGCAATGTATTGCATGCAAGATATATAATCAGATTACAAAACGATGGAGATAATTTCTTTGAAGATCCTCTGACCTCCATCAACATCTTCAAATCATTCCTGGCTACCAGTCGTGTTGGCACCATCATTTTCATTCTATAAAGTCCCCAAGGTTTCAATTATCTCCTCTCCTTTCAATCACCAGTATTATAACATCTGTCTATTTAATTGAGCTGACAGACTGATGCATCAAGCGTGCGTTCAATCAGTTTTCGTCAGCTAGAACCATAAACATGAATCTCGTGTATTTTGGCAGATTACCTTTTTGAGGTAGTTTGAAATAAATACAAATCGCTGATGTAATTTATAAAAACACTGATTTTCTCAATCATAATCAACAATGAATGTGTTTGTCCAGGCCCAAATAACAGTTTATTTATTATTTGAATACAATAAGCCAATCAAGTGATTAGCCTACAAATTTCCATAGTCTAAAAATTCTAGTTCTTCCATTTTGTTAGGATTTTTGTTGAAGAATTAATTAATGTCATTTTAATACAAGTAATAAATTTGATCTCTTTTTTACAAGTAATAATTCTACTTTAATTTAATCTCAATGTAAATAGACATTTGTTATATGAAAGATCTTTCATAATGTATTGTAGAAGTAAATTATCAATGTATTGTATTCATCTTCATTGCCTGTCTCAAATTAATGTATCACAAGATGGATTCATAGTTTGCACTATAAAGTAGACAATAATGAAATAACTCATTCTCAAATGTGAAGTACAACCCATGGCAGCCTGTGCAAGCCTGTGCATGAATGGATGCAAAGAGAAGTTTGGGTCAACTTCCAAAGATTAGTGAGGTTTTCTTAATTGGTGGCACTTTTTTATAACTGGACTCTCACATCTGTTATGTTCAGACAGGTTTATAGCTAAATTATAGCTAAATACAATTGATTGGTTGATACAATTGTTAGAACCATGCCTTTCTACCTCCATGCTAGAACAGAAGTCATTGAACTTATCTTCTTACAGTGACCAATACTGCGATATCCCAAGCTCAGTATTTAAAAGCAAATGCACTAGGCCTATATTTTGCAAGAAACATGCCTTTTTACAAACTGACAAACACTGTGTTGCAAGTGTTGGATCATTTTCAAAGAAAATATTTTGGAAAGGATTAATGAAATTAGAATACACTGTACACTCTAATAAAAAAATATTGGATAAAAGTAATATTAGGTAAAAGTGCTCCATGAGGGTAATTATGTGTCTGAACAACATTGGGCATTTTATTTGGCCTTTTTTTTATCCAGTGTGATGAAAATTTCACCCATTCTGAAGTAATTGCTGCTTATTTTTTTACCTTACTGGACAATATGCTTCCTGCTAGGGGTAAACTACTGCCCAAAATCGGTTGGACATATAATCACCCTCGTGGAGGTAAAAATTTTACCCATTGTTTTTTACAGTGTATTGTTGAGATTCACTGTATTTCAAAGATTAGATTCCAATTTATTTTATAGTCCTATCCCTTTTTCTGAATTCACTGTAGGATTACAAAGCTCCCACCAGATCTTTTCTCTTCATATCTTTTGTTTATTTATTTTTTTTTCATTTTAGTGGAGCAAACCATGGTTGATACATTTAAATAACACTTTGAAAAATTATATTTATTTGTACAAATGCCTTCGCTTTTTCAGTTGTTAAAAACGGAGACATTATGGTATGGATTTGTGAAATTGTGATCTCCTGTTCTAAATGATGATTGTAAATAAACTTATTTTTCAAACCGAACATTATCTGTCACTTTGTCTAGATTTATACACTTTACTTTTGCCTTCACATGTAAATTATTTGATGTCTGCATTGTGAATAGATCCAGTCACAGAATGAGAAAATATGAACAGGAGAAAGAGATGGAAAAACAAAATAAAGTAATACATGTGGATGATGATGGTCAGCTATCATTTGGGACCCAGTGACATACGCAGGCAGGGGGTGGTAACGGGTTTTCATACCCCCCCTAGATTTTGAAGACCTTTCAGAGGGGGGGGTAAAAAAATGGTGTAAAATTTTTGGTGAAGACCTTTTTTTTTGCTTGACAACTTGAATTTCTGGGGGTATGAAACGACCTACAATTTGTAGTGAAGACTTATTTTCTTTTATTGTCGTCAACATTTCATTCAGCTTGAACCCCCCCCCCCTTAAAAATCCTGCTTGAACCACTGTTGGAACCTGTTACATAATGAGTTGTAACTGGTCAATATGGCAACCATTGTACCATAGTATACTTGACTGTGATTGGCTGCTGGATTTCTCATACTGGCAAAGTTACAAGGACTAACAAAGTTATAGCATTTTAAAGATGCATTATTTCAGTGAAACAGTTCTAGGCATATGTTGTTTGAAGGTTTGCATGGAGGCATTTCTTTATTAGTATTTAATGAGCAGGCTGATGTTATATCCCCATTTGTTCTTTTGTATTAAATTACAAAAATTAGGTTCATGATAGACAACTGATTAATAGTGCATTAGATATTCATTGCAGCAACTCACTTCATTATAAGCTCGACATATCATTCACACATGTATGATAAAATGAAGCAATTATGATTTCACGTAAACATATATGATTATTATGGAAAGTGGGGATGTGACATCATCAGCCCATCTAATGAATATTCATGATGTGCATATAACTTTTCACAATATATTATAACGCTAAACTTTATTAATTCAATCACTTCGCTATTTGTTATCAGATTTTGATGAAATTTTCAGCATTTTGCTCTGTGAATTTTACTCTATTTATTCAGATATACCTTAATTTCAGCCTGGAATACATCTTTAAAAGACCCATGGATTGTAAGGAGCAGACAGAAAGAGTGTATGAGAGACGGAAACAGACAGAAAACTGGAAGTGGCATACTGTACAATTTATTCAAGAAAGCCTGCAACTCGGAAGAGACCTGCGGGGTCACAGTGATTCAGTTCCCTTTTCGTCTCCCCGGCACGGCATGGGTGATGCCAAAACAAAAATAACAAGAAGTACATGCAGGCCCTATAGATGCAGATTTTCATATGAATAAGAAAATGTGTTATAAGATGTCATCTTAGAGGCCGTTCTCATTACGCTTTCTAAAACTAGTTTACTGGAAACCGATTCAGGAAACCACTTTGGAAGATCGCTTTGCTGGCGTTCCCACTTGATCACACGAAAGTGGTTTTCAAAATCACTTCACGTAAAGCGCTCTTGTTGCTATGGAAACGCTCTCAGTGGGGTGACACGTTTCGCGTGAAATTCGAAACCGCAGCATAGGCATTCTACACCTGTCGTGTGGAGCAGCGCGCTCAAAATGTGCGAAGATCGCTTCCCGAAGAACGGTTGTGTCCTCACTTAGGCTAAAACCAGTTTAACGAGGCAAAGCGATCTTGAAAACTACATCGCGAGGTGGCTTTCCAAACTGGTTTGGAAGATCGCTTCCAAGACCGCTTTGACCGTTCTCACTACGCATTAAACTAGTTTCCACTAGACTAGTTTCCAGTAAACTAGTTTTAGAAATGTGGTGAGAACAGCCTCATATACCTGTCTATCTCCAAGAGTGATACTTTGTTTTGGTATCTTTCAAAAGAAAGGTTTTTTTTAACTAAAGAAACAAGAGCACACACTTTCATATTCATTTGAGATTAGCATTTCAAAACGAAACTATTCATGGAGGCAATTGGGGCATGAACCTACATAAATAATGTAAGCCTGAATTCTAGCCCTATATATCAAAATCTTGAGCATAAAAGTGCACAACTACAGCAATACTAATCTGAAATTGGATACAGAATTCTGGTATTAATCCGCAAATCTATCTTTAAAACAAGCCATGTTTCATCACTTACTGGTGCAACTGGAGCAGAAAAAGAAGCCGGCTTTACCCCCTAACACATCAAGAGAGCACAGTGGGTCATTTCATAGCGCCCAAGGAGACAGAGGGGGGGGGGGGGAATATGCTAGGGGAACAAGTTGGATTGACAAGGACATCACAAGAACACAAAGCCTACAGGCAGCCTACCACCGATTACTGCAACTTTTGCCCATTCTCAGTTCTCGTGGAAATTTTATTAACACAGAAAAGCAACAAATGCAGGTAATCCATGGTATTAACTAATATAGACCTACTGTACATGTAGGCCTATTCTAAGACAGATCAGCTCATTGAGATCATTGGTGGAGTTGTGACAAGTCCCACTTTCGCCTTTATACAAAATAAATGTATCATCACGTACATGAAATACATGTACACATTTCAATGTTCTGTTGCATGATCGTGTAAATACATGTAGATATATAATAGATTAAAACAAAATATATCTTTATATATCCAAATGATTTTACCCTATCTAGGTCTAAAACAAGCCTTTATTTTTGTTGCAAATGAAATTCGTACAGTCTGATGTGTGGTTGCCGATTCTTCGAATCTGAACGGGGCTTATAAGTACTAACATGGAGATCTAGGGCAAACAATGATTCCCCCTGTTGGGCTAAGAGGTTAGTGTAACTGCAACCCAACCTCTTAGTCAAATGCCCAGCAGGGAAATGCATGTGTGGGACTGTTGTTCCAGCAATTTGCTCCAGTCTTACGAGGTGTGATTAGCGGAGTCTAAGCGCTCAGGTAGACAGGTGACCTGAGGGGGACAATCGGTGGAAGAAGTGGTTGCACCTGTAGGCAGGCAGGAAACAGTTAAAGTTACAATTGTGGTTCCAGGATGGAGGGGACATGATATTGGCTCACTTTTTTCTTCAAATAAAGACCAAAATGAGCAATAAATGGCTTTTTTTTATTAAAACTGACTGGAGTTGAGACTGAAACAAAATAATTAAACAATCAAGTAATTGAAACACCATAAAAACTAAAATAAAAAATCAATTCAATATGTAAAAGTTGCTTAAAATATAAACATTGATCTGTAAAAATGTTAATACAGATAAGGAAAATAACAAACTTCGTACTCATTTTCTCACACAAAATAGGCTTAGAACTACATCAAATGAAAATTTCAAAACCCTCTCTTTAAAGGTCAAGTAGACCCCGAAAATTGGATGTGAAATAAGTTATGACATTTTAGTTTTGCTTATTTTTCATAAACCAGTAAAATGTAAAACTCAATGACATGTAAATGAGAGAGTCGATGATGTCCTTCAATCACTATTTCATATGTTTTTTTATTGTCTGAATTATACAATATTTCAATTTTTACAAATTTGACATAAGGACCAACTTAACGGAACCATAAAAATGTTAAAACAATGGTAATACCAAATGTTCAGGGACGAATAAAACAATTTTCACAGGACAACGGGAGAAAATTTGGTTATTTCATATACAAAGAAATAGTGAGTGATGTCATTAGTCCCCTCATTTGCATGCATACCAACCAGAATGTTGATAAAGTTGCTTTGTGAAATTAATTTTTTGTTGTGCTGGACTTGTCCTTTAAGAATGTTGAGGTTTGTGCAAGAAGTCCTTGGTTTGTGGTTATTTTCTGTGCTAACATGGTAGTAACAAGCTACAATTGTTTGTAGATAGTGCACCAAGGTATAATAAACAGTGCACCTGTTTTAGTAGAAAGTAGTTTGACATGATACATGTACCGTGCCAGGAGTATTAATCAACACCTTTACGTCTTGAAATTTATCTGGATATTAAACAGGGGTAAATGAGGGAGCGGTTTGTTTTATCAATCATGTGCACTTTAAATTATTCAATTTAATGCATAGAGATATTTATATATGTCAATTTTCTTTTAAAAGTTACAAAATTGAATGTCTTTTTTACTCTCATGCACATGCTGAGCAACTTTCTATCCATGGATATTAAGTCAAATTTTCATTCTTGAAAGTACATGTACCCAAATACCCAAATGCCCCTCCCCTTAAAAAAAAATTGTTATGCAAATTGATAAAATGCCAAAAATATAGGCCCTAAACTTTGACCTACATGTACAGGTAGGAAAAAAACATTTCATCCTGTGAGTTTTGCAAATGGTCTCCCCCACCCCCACCCCCCCCCCCCAAAAAAAAATGTGCTTCCTTTCAATAAACAAATTCAAACTGAAATATAAAAGATGCAAAAACTCTCAGCAAGGTTGAACTCGAAGCAAGCGTCCAGGAGAGCATTTCATGAAGAGATTTGTCAGAGACATTTACTGACAACTATAACCCATAGAAAATCCTTGCATCTGATTGGGCAAGCAAAAATTAGTAAGTGAAAATCATTGACAAGTCTATCCATGAAATACTCCCCTGAGTCTAACTTTCAACTTGTGTGACAAGCTAGGGGTCATTGCTAATACTCCTTTAATACTGGGGATTGGTTTCAACGCCACCATGTCCAACCAATAAGTGGAACCAGTTCTGACGATCACTTCTGACCAGTATTTGGGAGGTATTAGAGATATGATACAAAGAGGAGAGGTGCAGGCAATGAGAGGAATAACGAGGACAGAGAGAAATTATTCAAAAAAACCCTGCAGGATCCATGTGAACCACTGTATTTTCTAACACCAGAGGGAGCCATATCAGAAACAACCCAACACAAGGTATGATGGCATTGTTACCATCCTGAACAACACTCATCTTGCCTTCTCAAACTTTGTCAAAGCATCATAATATAAAATGCAAAGAAAATATTTTAATGTGTATTTCAAATACGTATTTGTACAGTATATTGTGTAATATTGAACTATTCAAATTAACATAATTTAGTTCAACTCCAACAAGTACACATATAAGCTTTCTGAATTACATGTATGCTCTGTACATATGCCCACTATTATACCCCTTTCTTTTTCCAAGCTCTCTTCTTCTTGTGCTCTCTCTCTGTTTCTTTCTATCCGAAAATAGCCAGCTGCAGGAGAGCATATTTTCAAATATACAGTACTCATTATTATTTTCATTATCTTCTTTTTCTTCATAATCATCATAATCATCATCATCATCATCATTTTAATCATCATTATGATTATCCAGGCTTATGAGAAATGAGTTCAAAACAATTATTGTCATTGTCATCAATATACATATTGTTATTATGATTCAGTCCTATGAGAAATGCAATCGAAACATTAATGTATAAGTAAACCAAAATAAACACAAGAGGGCTACAAAAATAAACATATTTCATCCCTTTATTCAACATCTTGTGATAAACAGGTGAAATAAATAAGGATTGTGTCAATTTCTACATAAACAAAAACAAACTGACATGACATATAAACACACACACAAAAAACTATGCTAAACACAGAAGGGGCGCTCAAATTATAACATGAAACCTATGTGCCACACCAAATTAAAAAAATAGGGGACTCTGGACCTATAACTCTGGTCTTAAAATGGGGTCTCCGGAACTGCTCTAGGTTCACCGATTGCTAAAAATGCAATGCTCTGGAACTGAAGACCATACCAGAAAATGGGGGTCTCTGAACTATCCCAATGTTGCAGCGTTGCATGAATATGCATCATATTGCTGCGCGATGAACCAATCAGCAGTCTCTGTATCGCTGTGCAGAGCTTGGTTCAAGTTGAATGAATGCAGACAATAGGCAATTTGCATTGCAGAGTATAGTAGGTCATGATGGGCACGCAGGCAGAGGACGATTACACAAATTTTAGGGTCACAGAAACAGGAAAAAATAGGAATTTCTATGGTTTTCTAAATTGGTGATGCTCTGGAGCGGAAATTTAAGTTGAAAATGGGAGTCTCGACAGCAGGATATACATTTCCAAATAAAAACAAGCAGTGGTTTATGACAACATAACAATTTTCATATAAACAAAATCAAGAACTTACACAAATCTACCAAATCACAAACCAATGAAAGACAAACAGACAAAAAATCAAATACACAAATGTACATAACAAAAAATAAAAACACATAAAAATTAGTCAGTTCCAAACATAATCAAATTTCATGCATTCAAGCAAAGGTTATCTTAGAAAGTATTAAGCTTGCATGACGATTGTCAGACAAAACAACAGGTATTCTGCATGCAACTTAATTTCCAGTATGAAGGATATTTATAAACAGAAGGTGGATCATTGGCAGCATTGACAAGAAAGACTAGTTAAGACCTGTAATATGCAGATCATGTACACTACCGCTCAAAGGCTTTGGCACATTGGTACGGTAAACGATAATGCCAGCAGAGCCTTCGGGAGGTAATCGCGATCCTTCACCTAGGTTTTTCTGTTATCACATATCGCCAGCTCAGTACATTGTCAGTGAGTGAACGATCTCAGTCACATCATCACTCGAGAAACTTGTAGATTTACGGATATTTACTGGTAAGCAATTTTCAGGTATTGGGTATTGATTTTTCTAGCCGAGTACCTGGGGCTTCCGGAGGGACCCAGGTACCCGAGTTTTAGTCCCGGCCCTTTTGAGATCTCATTTATGCACACTCGTAGACTCAGCACACACTTCGATTGCGCACAGGGGTAAGCAATCGGTAAGCTTCCAGTGAGTTTTCGTTGTGGCACCAAACTTTGGAGATCCGGGGATTCCCCTCACCCATTTACTGCCTGTTGTACAGAACGGTTAACGGTAAGTACCAATGCCAAAACCTTTGAGCGGAAGGGTACAAACCCCAATGAGCAAATAATATAACCTGAACCTTCAGATAGCCACATAGTCTGATAGATCTGACAAAACATAATTTCTGATATGTTGAGATTGAGAATATTTTTTGTTGCTAATTGTCCAAGAAAGAATACATGGTGTACCATGGAACCTCTCGAGACAATTTATTTTAAGGGGCTTCTTTTGACAACTTACTACCTGGATCAGCGACACTGTATAAGCTTCAACATTGTAATAAATTGAGATTTTCCAGGGCTCCTTTTTTAATTCCCAGAGCTGTTTTGAGCATTTTGGGGGCTTAATCACCACCAGCCAAGTGTATTTTTTTCGTAAAATAGCCTTAAAAACGGACATACCGAAGCTTTTTGACATTCACCCATCGGTGTAAAAATGCATGAACAATATATTATAGAACCATAACCAGACAATGGATGCTAAATGGCAAGCCGTGATTAGCTGTCAAGCAAACAGTTAGGCTTGGTACCAGCCGTATATTGGAGCGAAGCAACTAAAATAACGCAAGGATTCTTACAAACTCCTTCTGGCAGCACAGAATCAGGTCTGTTAGCTGGATATACGCTGCCTCGAGCATGCGCAAATAAGTGAAACTCCTTGCTCTGCTGAGCACCTTCAACCAAGATGAACAGTATTGTTCAGCACATGCTTGGTTGGTCAACATTTTTTTCCCTGAACCTCTCAGGAAATAAAAAAATATGCACAAAATTTGAATATTATATTAACAAACTGGTCGATTAAGAAAACTTAAAGGACTTACTGCTTCTTCCAGTGCAGCTTGCCGGCCACAAAGACAGGTGAAGCTTGATAGAGAATCCACAAAGGAGTTTAGAAGACCAGCAGATTGACCAGCAATGAGCTCTATGGGGAACTTGGTAATGAGATGATTGATGATGTTAGCAAATCCCAAGGCCTCATGGTCCTGCACCTCAGAACTGTATTATAAGGAGAAAATTGAAAGAGCAGACATTACCTAAGGCAAAACATAATTACCAGATAGAGACATGACTAGATTGAATTTCGGCTGCACAGTCCAAACTGATCCTTCTGCCATTGTCAGATTTGAACTATACATATTCTGATATTGTGAAAGCCATTAATTTAATCTAATCATGTTAATGATGTTAAGATTAACTTATAACATGAACAAGCCATTCCCCAAAGCAATAGTCATTCCTACATGCTTGCATAGTAAACAAACTTTGAAGTCAATCCTTCAAACAGTTCTTAAATCATCACGAAGATATGACATATTTCAAGATGTATAACCTCTGTGACCTTTGATACCTGTTCGCTCAAACTAATAAGATCATTGTCACTACAGTAAGCATATGGTTACACAGCATTTGCTCCTGCTACAATTTTTCCAGACTTAATGTCATCTATCAAAGATGTAGGGGTAGGGTTGCAATAAGGTTTTATGTTAGGTTTGGGGTAGGGGTTAGTGTTAAACCGAGATAGGTTGATCATTTGATTAATGTGTGGAATTTAGAGCAGAGCAATTGTCATCATAGCAAATGTCATGAAACCAAGCATACTCCTTCCAGATTTGAGGTTGATATCTAAAATGAACGTACATATATGTTTGTTATGCCCAAGAAGTGTATTATCTTGAAAAGGTAATGAAACTTCCACAAGAGCCTTACACCTATAAATTTTTCTTCAGAATAAAGAGATTCCCAAACTGAACGTAGTGACTGAGAGCCAGAAGCCATCAGATGAAAGGAGTTAGGTGGTCACTCTTGACCTTATGGTCAACAAAGACAGGTCTATCAAGAATAGCTCAAAGAATCACCTCTGCCAATTGAATGAAGATACTTGGCTTCCTCATGAGCCTCACGACAACAAATTATCCTTGAGAATAAAGAAGAGATACACGAGGTGAACTTACCCATTGAGAGCCTGGAGAAGGCAACGTATAAAATGAGCCAGGTAGTCACTCTTGGCCTTGCGGTCTGCAAAGACTGGTCCATCAAGGGTAGCTAGCTGGGACAGGCACTGCATGGCGATGTGACAAGAATCAGGGTTTAACCGTGTCCTTGCATGAATCTGGATGGAAAACAGGAAGAGCATTACTGGGAGGGTTTCATGAAGCACCTCGACAGTGATTTTCAGTTACTAATTTGCTTTATACCAGTCCTTCACTTTTATAGTTTTGTGGAGCTCAATAAATCGCTCTCCTTATTTTTTTGAGGAACTCAATTGAGCTCCTCTGAATCGCTCTCCTTGAGGAGCTCAAATGAAGTCAATAAATACATGTATGATAAATTGTAGTTTTTTCTTAACATTGTATATATGCAATAGCTGTGGAGCTATTAATTAATCTGTGGTGAAACTAGGCCTGGGTCAATACATTTACAAAATATTGCGCTCCTGCTAAAAAAAAAAAAAATTGCTAAGATTTCATATTTCACATCTTTAAATCCATGAAATGGCCATTTATTTTCCATAATTCCTTGAAATTATTTTGATTTTGTTGAAAACTATCAGAAAAATGAAGAATATTCACCTCTTTCCCGACTCTTGATTTGAACTTACTTCGGTAAATACTGTAGTCCCACATCTAGACTTCCATGGTGTTACCATGAAAATCTACATATGGGAATTGAAATTCAGACGTTCTCGCACTCATATTTTACTTAAAGAACAACTAATTTGAAAGATTTTGATCTTAAGAAAAACATAGGGACAGTGATTTTCCATTTCAAAAAATTGCATTTTCCGTTTCAGAAAATCTCAAATTCCGTTTGAGCATGTCAGAAAACAGAAATTCCATTTCCTCATAGACTTTGTACACACGGAAAAGTGACAATTCCGTTTACACATTGAATAGCAATATCACAACATGTACACTCGCACTGGTCAAAATTTGTATCTGCCACTGTACCAACAACGCAATAGAATCCGTTATAATCGGATCTATGTTGGTACAAAAAATATTTTGACGAACACATTTAAAATGAATACATCCTCAACTTTCACATTATTAGCATTATTTTACAATAAAATGAAATTTCATCGATAATTTGGGGGTTTTTGGACATCATTATCAGAAGTCAACGACTTTCTCCAATCCGCCATCTTGGATTTTAAGACCTCGATATTGTGCTGTTACCTGTTACATCTTCGAAAATAGAGGGCAGCAACACATGACCGTGTTGTTCGAACAATATGTGTGCATGTGAAGCCCAACTCGGCAGGCCGGGTAAGGGCGCGGGGTACAATTGATTGTGATGATGTCGAGTGCAGTCACGATGTGTGAATTGCCATGATTGCAGCGAAGTGAGATCGTGTTTTCTGGGGTTTTGTGACTTTTGTTGTGATTTTGGAGTAATTTTTGTTGCTGTTCTGTGTATTTTGAGGGAAAATACATTTTCTGTGATTTTCCGTTTGAAATGCCACTTTCTGTTTCAAAAGGCTCTTTCCGTGAATTCCGTCCATTTTCCGCGATCGCAGAAAATCACTGTCCCTAAAAACATTGTAACCTCTGATACAAAGAAACAGATTCAATATTGGATACCAATCAAAGAATCCAATAGTGTCACCGATTCTCTGTTATAACAATTATTTTTACCTTGAAAAATAGTTCAAGCAGTCCATGGTCTAGAAGTGGGTCTCTCCATTTACCATCGGGTCTTAGAGGGGGTGTGTCCACAGGCTGGAATGACCCTACACGCCGTCTCGCTGGTGAACATCAGATAGTCAAGGAAAGTACAGAATGCATTGAGGTACTTAAGTAGCGTCATTACGTAAATCACAAGAGATGAAAGATTATTTGCAATTGTTGTCACCGTGGAAGTTTCATTAGGGTAAGTATCGCATCATCAACTGGCACATTTGCAAATGTGAGGAAGGGTCCATATGCTACAATTGTTCCCATAGAAAATTGATGTACAGAGTCAAAAATAGAATTTATCCTAAAACTTAACCCCAATCCTAAAACTACTCACAACCAAAAACCAATTTACAGCTTTGTCCCTACAATGCTCATCTCCTGACAAATTAAAGCTGGAACATTTGTCACAAAAGCAAGTATTGCATCATCCTTTGAAATATATTTAAATCAAAAACTTATTGGAATAAACATTAAGTTGATAAAAGTTTCCCCAAAATAGCTGTTAAGAAATGTCTAAGAGCAAACTCCCAGCTCAAGACATGTTCACATTTACTCAGGAATCTACTGAAGACTTTTGCTGTTTCACTACTCAGGTAGAACTTAAGGATATTATTAGTTTATGATAAGAACACTAGTAGATTGATGTGAAAAAAGCACACTCCCAACTCAAAACCTGTCCTCATATAGTCAAGAATCTATTGAAGAACTTGGAAGTATTACCACTTAAGGCCACAGCACATTTTACGACTGGTCCACCATCCGATTTTGGGTTAAAACGCGTTTGGCTCATTTTCTGAAAATGTGAATGAAAACTATATTTTTATTTGAGGTTAAAATTAACTGAAAGAATACTAATATAACAATTTTTGATGATTGCAAATCTTTTTTTTGTAGTAAAGGCCAAATTATGTTTCAAATCGTAACCGATCGTACGATTGCTATGACATCACTACGACTAGATATTAGCTTTTATTCTAATTAGAGTGATAGCATAGTCGCAGATTTGAACATAGGTATTCATGCCATAACTTACATGTAGAGCATTACACAGAAATATATTCCATGTTTCAATTAGAGAACCAAATTCTACTACGTTTCATTCTAAAATCAGGTCGCAGAGCAATCGTAAGGTGTGCTGCAGCCTTTAGATGCCATTACATGACAATATTATTATACAATTAGAATGGATTGTTGCGAAAGGATATGTCTAACAAGAGCAAACTCCCAGCTCAGGACCTGTTCACATATACTCAAGAATCTACTGAAGACCTTGGCTGTGTCACCACTCAGAGGACCTTCTGTTGACATCAGTTGATGAAGGATTTGGACAGCATACATGAACACCTTCTTCAGGTCGTGAATCTACATAGAGATAGAAAAATATCTTGACTGTCAAAGAATACATTGTTAAGGCCACCACACACCTCACGACCCGACTGGTCGGCGACTGAGTCAGCCTGAAGATGTGACGTCACAGCACTTGTCAGCTTCAGAGTCGCAGACCGGTCAGAGACAAGTCTCTAGGAAAATCGGAAGGATTTGACAAGTCGAATCCTTATGACTGGACCACAAGCTCAATCCAGAACTGCCAACTTGAAAAAGAACATTTCAGTATTTTTAAGCTGAAAATCAGTATTTTGCATGAAACTATCAGTATTCTTCTCATTTTTCAGTACTAAATATGGAAAATCAATACTACTTGGTAGCTCTGTCAATCCAACTTCCAGCCAATCAGACAGCAAGTTGTACGACGCGTATACAATAAACAACGCGCATACGCAGTAGTAAGCGCATTTTCTCAGTTGTTTATGGCAAAGAGCAAAAAGCGCATGCGTGAGTCGCAGACAGCGTGGTGGTCGGATCGCAAGGTGTGCGGTGTTGAGGCTTATGACTGCCTTGCGACTCATCTCCCCTCACTCATTCGCAAGCCAGTCGGCAACCAGTCGGGTCGGAAGGTGTGCGGTGGCCTTTAGAATGTTACAACTTAAATATTGATCAGGGCCCCGTCTTACAAAGAGTTGCGATTGATCCAATCGATCTCAAGAATATGGAAATCCATCGATGTCACAATTTTTGTTTAAGGAAATTTGTAAGATGTCCTTTGTAAACAAAGAGAAGCACACTGAATTTACAAGAGGAATATGAATATACATCATATCTAGAAAACATTCTAAACACACACATATTTTAGATGTTGACATTGCTGGCTTTCCATAGTTGTGGTTGATTGGATCAATCGCAAGTCTTTTTAAGATGGGGGCCTGGTTACTTTAAAGTAGGGAATGGAATGTATACCCTGTTCCCCCAAAATCATATTCAGCTTGAAATCAAAGTAAGAACCATGTTTTAGAAACAAAAAAAAATTGTATCAAACTGACATTCTTTTTTTATGACTACACTAAAATGCTGAAAAACATGGTTTCCAGGCCATTCTTTTAGATACACATTTCTAACATTTCTTACAACAGGAACCAATCAATAGAAACGTACATGCGTAATGAAAACAAGATTATTGAAATACACAAAAGG
Organism: Lytechinus variegatus; assembly: GCF_018143015.1. Classification (NCBI taxonomy): domain Eukaryota; kingdom Metazoa; phylum Echinodermata; class Echinoidea; order Temnopleuroida; family Toxopneustidae; genus Lytechinus; species Lytechinus variegatus. The sequence goes on along the minus strand of NC_054743.1, from coordinate 23,314,560 downwards.
TGAATAGCAACACCCAATTTTATAGAAACAAAGGATATTTTAATGCAACAACATTTATGCCATATACATGATATCACAATTGAAAGATAATCACATTATAGATGTTAACTCATATCCATGTTTCTGGAACAAAATTTTACAAATCAAACAAATAAGCATGATATCAAATGCTACTGATAATATGATAACACATTTTGAAAATACCTCAAATATATGTTTGCATTGTATGTGGAACTCCCAGCTAAGACCGATATCACTGGTTCGTGTGGATCCTGAGTACTCGTTGAGGAGAGCCGTCAACATGGAACATGCTATCATTTGCTAAAAATGAATAAGAAAAAATTAATGAAACATTAGAAATATATAAGAAACTTTTATCAATGCATAAGAAGCCCCGGAAATGCATAAGAAAACATACTAAATGCATAAGGAAACGTGCTATCATTTGCTGAAAGGAAATACATAAGAAATAATTCATGAAAACAAAAGCAGTCGATAGACTTTATATATATGATTATGGGTCCTAATCAAGTGATTGCAAGAAAGAGGTTTAGTACAGTAAAATGATGTATTTAAATCCCAAGACAATATAAAGCCAAAGGACTGCTGCTGCATTATTCACCAAATAAGTTTTAGAAGACGACAAGAACACTCTTTTCGTAACCTCGGGTTTGGGTGGTCTTTTTCAGGACTATCGTATGCCCACAAAGAAATACATGGTGTACCATGCCACTTCATTCCTTAATTTCCCAAAATTACTTACCAAAGGTGGATCACCGCTTGTGATGAGCTGTGAGATATCGGCAAAGAGGCCTTCCCTACCATTCTCCTTGCTCTCCACCGTCCCTCGCTTGAAGATTACCGCTACCGCTTGAAGAATCTGCTCCCGCACATAGCTGGGTAAGCTGTACAAACAAGATCAAGAGAGTCAAAGGACACTCAATATGAAGATATACAACTGCACAGCAGGTGATTTCAAGATCGGTTTTGTTGTTGGTGTTAAGTCTTGGAAGCACAATGTTGATTCTCTACCCTAGCTCAGACACATAATGTCAGTTTAAAGGTAAATGCTAGTTTTGGTAACGATATCAAAATGAGTTCGTACAAAATCCAATGAAATGACCACCAAAGTGTCTGTTTGCATAAATAAAATGCATGTGCCAAAGGATCCTGGAAGAAATTGTGTAATTGCTGAGAAATCAGCAAATAAGCACAGGATTCGGGTAGAGCGTCGGGCCCGACGCTCTAAGCAATAATCATACATTGTCCCATGTGCGCTTACATGTATCTGTGTTGGGGATCTTTGGTGTGAACATTTTTCAGCGTAGATTTCAAGATTTCACAAAGTTCAGTTAATGTAACTGTACCAGATCTAGATTCTCGATGATAAACTGACAATTAAGCCTTGTTTTACAGACTTTCTCATGAAATCAGTGTCTACTGCAACTACTGGAAATTCTGTTTAATAATAATCAAAATTACATTACTGACAGCTAAACACCTGGTGAGGTTCATCCTCCGACCAGCTTAAAGGGGAATCCAGCCCAAATAAAAACTTGTTTTCAGAGGAAAAAGAAAAGTCAGACCAGTTGATCAGACAAAGAATGAGAAAAAAATGAATCTTTAAAAGTTGTAAAATGTGGTAATCACTATACCCATGGAGTCTTCAAATTAGCCACATATGTAATGTATTAACTTTCTAAAGAGCATTTTATATTCTCACCCTGGTTTATGCGTGACATATTTCAGAAGAAAACTGCGGACACTGTAAACCTGTGAGTGGTCAAGCATTGCCCAGTCTCTAATGACCGCTTCCTTGACCGTTGATGCAGCCTGGAACAAGATGTAGTCAACACTACTGTGTTCTGTGTATGAAGATACATGTACATAAAAAGACAATTTTACACTTTTACAATTACATAAAGATTTACAATTACGGTATGTGCTGTCATAACTACTGTATTTTACAGGGCTCAGCAGCCAATCAAAATCAAGGTTTCCATTGAAGTTACCATAACAGTAAAGTTACATAATTGGAAATCTTTTTGAAATGTACCCCAGTTCTATAAAACATACTTAATTCTACGACTTCTTTCGTTCCTGTGGAAAACTTGCAGGTATTAAAAACTACCAGTAATCAAAAGGCAGCTTTAGATTTATGACACAACTTCTGTGAATATTGTTACAAAAACTCCCCATAAAATAAATGGTGTTTTAATCAAAATCAAAGATTTCTAATAATATCTGAAATAGCTCCAATCTTATTTGTTGATACTCACCCAAAATGAATTGGCATGCCTGGAGTGGGTTTGATGCTCTTCTGAAAGCAAGAATGGTATGCTCTGCAGCTTGTCTCTGTTCCTGATTAACAGTATGAGGTGGTGCCTAAAAAAAAAAAAAAATCAAAAGTGGATTACCGGCAACATTTACATGTAGGTCACATGTATATATGCATGAGTTTATTACAAATATTAATATTTGCTACTAATTTCCTACTGCTCTAAGCAGCAGTCTAAATGTGTTGGTATGAGACAAAGATACGTGTTGACCAAACAGCAATTAGATTAGAAAATGGTTTGCCCATGTAGACTATCTCCAAAGTACATGCAGACCAACTGCTTTTAGACCAAGAGATGTATCTTACTAGCTGCGTACAAAGGATTACATGTACCATAATAAAGGGAATCTCAGAAACTCCTCTGTAAATCAGTTTGAGGAATTACATGTATAAAGTCTATCCGACAGAGGCTCAGAAAAGAATCAGAAATATAGAAGTTTTAGTACAAGTATGAATGATGCCTTCATAGGAGCCTATTTCCTGGTTCTCAAATACAAACCAAAAAAGAAAATGAAAGGGAGATAACCAGAATAGCCAGAATATTATCTGATTGATGTCTAGCCTACAATTATCTACCTTCATGTAATTTTTTTTTTTGTAATTAGGGAATGAAAATGTGAAAAATAGCACAATCTCAACATTTTTTGAGGAATATGGTAGGATCTACTGCTGCCACAACCCTGGATAAACACTATTATTAGTGGAGGTAAATGCCCATGTATATGTTATAAGATCATTCGTATTTATGCATACAGTGTATATCTTTACGTGTGTGTCATTGAGTCTATGAGTAGTGCATGTACATGTGTATATATATATATATATATATATATATATATATATGAGGAAAACTATGCCAGCAAATCGTATTCACCAACAAGTCTTCGAGTACGAGATTGTCAGACTCAGCCACAGGTAACTTTGAAAAGTCTGTTTAATGACTTTCGTCTCCTCATACAACTTGGCGATAAGTCTTTGCACTCATAGCTGAGAGAACAGCCTCAGCAAGGACTTGTAAAATAATGCAACTGATGCAGTAAACCAGTGAAAAATTCTTTAAAAAAGAGGAAGCATGGTCTGGAGATGCATTCGTTTTCTTACTTGGAATCAGAACACTACCTGCTTACCACAATTCTACCGAAACTCATTTTAATGGCAGTGAGATTCTTGAATTCATTTGAGAGTGTGTCTTCTATTGAATCACTGTTCAACTGAATTGGGATGAATTACAAGAGAACAGCAGATTGCTTGGTCCAACTTTTTGCGAGACCTCTGCTGTAAGTTCTTCCATGAGCCCTACTATGGCAATTTTCCAGAGCAGTTCTGTGGAGAAATCAATATCAATGAGAGCTTCTTCGGAAGGAGGTGTAAATATCATTGCAGTGATCACAGAACAATTAAAGTCTGGATCTTCAGAATGGTAGAAAGGACATCATATCGCACAATCCTATATCCAGCTGACAAGAGGGATGAACGCACCCTAATACCTCTCATCGAAAAACAGTCAAGAAGGGATCAATCATCTACAGCGATGGCTGGAAAGCTTCAACTGAACGGCAGAGGGTATGTGCACTTCACTGTTAAACACAAGAACAAATTCAAGCAACATAACAACCATTGAGAAAGTGGTGAAACCAAAGAGGTCCATACAAACACCATCAGAGGGTCATGGAAGATAGCAAAGGATCACTTCCGCAAGACGAATGGTAACAGGATATCAAAATTCTAAGATCAAGAAGCTGGAAAGCTTTAATTGAACGGCAGAGGGTATGTGCACTTCACTGTTGATCAAAAGAACAAAGTCAAGCATTAAGTATGAACAATTTTAGAAAAGTGTAACCTGGAAATACCCGGCGAGGTACAACACTACCCAATACTAAAATACATGTAGCTCCCCGTTCACCTCAGTGCATGCGTATGGGCATTACGCATGGCACGCGTGCGCAGCTTCCCCCCAAATATACCCCCGATGATCAAGTGCAAGGAGTTCAAGATCAGTGAGAGTTCAAGTGCCGAACGTGAAGATGACTGTACAACAGGCCTCTTAGACAGATCGATGGACCAGTTAAAAAATCGTCAAATAAGTAACTGCCTGCCACTCGCACTACACTGCGAGCAGGATTAATTTATTCAATAATAGCACTGCGAGCAGGGTTAATTTATTCATTAATGGCGCTACAAGCAGGATTAATTTAATACAATAATAGCGCTGCGAGCAGGATTGATTCATTCATTAATGACGCTGCGAACAGGATTAATTTATACATTAATATTATAACAACCATTGAGAAAGTAGTAAAATCAAAGAGGTCCATACAGACACCATTGAAGTATCATGAAATATATAGCAAAGAATCACTTCCGCAAGACAAATGGTACCAGGCTATCAAAAATCTAAGATCATCACAGCGAAAAAAGACTAAGTCATTCAAAACACATGGCCGTCGAGAAGGCTGGCAGGATTTGCCAAGTGCATTGTAAATAGAACGCATTCTCAGAGAAGCCATCACTCAAAGAAAGCGGTCCCCTCTTCCACTCTTGGAATGCTCACAAGAAGGAAGAATCCTTTGAGAAGAAGCTGATACAGACCAAAGTCTGTAGTATGTATGTGGCGGACATCATGAAGTCACCTCCACATCCAATGGTGACGGGATCGGTGAAAGGAGTCGATAAAGTGCCTCTCCCTTCAAGTCCGACATGCCAGCCAACACTTGTGGAAAATCCTAAGCTCCACTTCTAAGCCATTGTTATAAAAGAAAAGGCATCACACCTTTTGAACCTTGTGCCAGTGCGTGTAGATAGGAAGAGCAAGGCTATCGTCAACAACCTGCCTTTGGCAAAGATAACTTTGCTTACGCCATGTCATCCAAAAGTGACGAGTGAACAATAACTATAAACATTGAATTTGCAATTATCTATCCTTAAACTGACAAAATCTTCTGCCAACATAAAATGCATTACAAAAATTCATGGTACCTGCAAACAATATTTTTTTTTCTATCAGAAGCAGGTGTGAAATGATTTGTCGGTTGATATACCGAGGGTACAATTACCATTTTCAATTTTTGACAAAAAAATAAAATTTCATTCATTTTTACTACACAGTGTAGAAGCTACTCGCATATGATGTCACAAATCAAATTATTTAAATGTTAATAGATCCTAAATCTTACCTCAAATAACTAATAAACCGCAAAGGGGGGGGAGAAGAAAATTGAAGTCTATACTGGTGAAAATGGGAACCAGTGAGTATAACAATAGACCTACATGTAGATCTAAATTCCAGACGTACGAACAGATCTACAATGGTTCCCATTTTCACAAGCAAGTTTATAGCTTGTCGATGTTGAGTTTTGGTAGTTAGCTTGTTGATGTTGAGTTTTAGCAATTAGCTTGTTTTTTTCCTTGTTAGTGAGACATCATAGGCAAGGACATATGAAAAGAATCTAATTGTTTAAACTTTATGATGAATCTTGTTATCGAACAAGTGGAATGCCTCTGGCCGTCTCACCTGCATCACGCGGTTCAATACAGCAGCAGTGCTGACTTTGAATACTACTCTAACTCGCACAAGATGTTCAGTGACACATGGTTACTCTTATGTCCACTTTTTATGAACTAGACCAATAAACTTACAGAGATATGATGGTTATTCAACAAAAAACCCCAACATGGCCAAAGTTCATTGACCTTACATGACCTTCGACCGTGATCATGTGACCTGAAACTCGAACAGGATATTCAGTGATACTTGATTACTCTTATGTACAAGTTTCATGAATCAGATCCATAAACATTCAAAGTTATGATGGTAATTCAACAGATACACCCAATTCGGCCAAAGTTCATTGACCTTTGACCTTGGTCATGTGACCTGAAACGCGCACAGGATGTTCAGTGATACTTGATTACTCTAATGTCCAAGTTTAATGAACTAGACCAATAAACTTTCAAAGTTATGATGGTAATTCAACAGATACCCCCGATTCGGCAAAAGTTCATTGACCCTAAATGACCTTTGACCTTAATCATGAGACCTGAAACTTGCACAAAATTTTCAGTGATGCTTGATTACTATTGTGTCCAAGTTTCATGAATCAGATCCATAAACTTTCAAAGTTATGATGGGAATTCAACAGATATCCCCAATTCGGCCAAAGTTCATTGACCCTAAATGACCTTTGACCTTGGTCATGTAACGTGAAACTCATGTAGGATGTTCAGTGATACTTGATTAACCTAATGTCCAAGTTTCATGAACTAGGTCCATATATTTTCTAAGTTATGATGACATTTCAAAAACTTAACCTCAGGTTAAGATTTCGAAGTTGATTCCTCCAACATGGTCTAAGTTCATTGACCCTAAATGACCTTTGACCTTGGTCATGTGACATGAAACTCTAATAGGATGTTCAGTAATACTTGATTAACCTTATGGCCAAGTTTTATTAACTAGGTCCATATACTTTCTAAGTTATGACGTCATTTCAAAAACTTAACCTCAGGTTAAGATTTGATGTTGACGCCGCCGCCGCCGTCGGAAAAGCGGCGCCTATAGTAGGCACTTCAGTCGGGCGCGCGATCGCGCGGACAAAGCGCTAGACGTCGATTTTTGCATTGCAGTGAATGGCAGGCGTATGTCTAACACACACAGTTCGCTCCGCTCGGCACTTCGGCCGAGTGCTTGAGTTGCATTCGGATTTTGGCCGAAAAGACAGAGTCATTTTCTTCCTTTATTTCCATGATTTTGATTGGTCAAAACTTCTCGCAGTTGCTTCGAACATCTTCGGTAAACGTCGGAAATACTATAACACAGAGTTACACTTACCTTCTTGCGAGGGAAGGACCTAATATCGAAGTATTTATTTTTCTTTGCTTGAAATTTCCTTCTTGTAATCATCAGATCTCTTGATAACTTTGGTCATTTATAAGTTTATATATTTGAGAACATTTTGTGAAATTTTAATCGAATTTGGTCCGTAGAGAGACTCCGAATTTGAGCTTCAAATTTGAGTGTCATGAGGCGTTTGCGAATCTGACTTGACGATCGAGCAGGGTAGTTTTGACCGTGTGCGCGATCGCGAGAAGCTGTGTGTGACGTCATCCCCGTTGCGATGGGCATCAAGATTAGTCTGGATTTTCAGACACATTTCGTTTTGTTCGTTGTATATATTTTTTTGAATTACGATTTGAGCTCTATTTATTATGAAATTTGAATTGTTTTTTGAAAATTAATTTGTAGATTTTTCGCGAAATATGTATTAAGACAAAAAACTGCGAGTAAACTTCAAGAATTTTGATTGATAAGGGATTGTTTTGTATCAATGCGTCTGAATGCATAGAATATGGAATTGTCAACGGAAGTCGTATTTTTAAATGGCACAGAAAGCCTTTGAATTTAAAAATACATGTTTAAGATGTGTTTCATGAATTTGATATCTGATTTATGGACCTTTGTTTTGGTGTTGATTATTAGTTTGAAGACAATAATGAGGCAATAGTGATGAGACATTAATAATAATTAGACAATAAATGTTGAGACAATTATAATAATTATTATTACAATAATAATTATTATAAAAGGATTTCAATTATATCAATTATAATTATAATAATTATGATTGTAATAATTATTGAGACAATGTTAATGAGACATCAATAATAATTATAAAATAATTATAATTGCATAGATAATGACAATTCTAGTATTTATTGACAATAATAAGTATTATTACAGTAATCATTATTATAATAAAATAATTGTAATGATAACAATTATAATGATAGTACTTTTAGTAGTAATAATTACTGAGACAATATTAATGAGATATCAATAATCATAATACTCATAATCAAAATAAATGTAATTGTAGAAATGATTATAATTATAGTAATTATAATTATTGAGACAATGATACATTGTAACTATTATTACAATAATTATAAAATAATTATAATGATAACAATTACAATGAAAGTAATTATAATTGTAATAATTACTGAGACAGTAATATTGATAAGTCATCAATAATAATGATTATTATAAAAATGATTATAATTATAAAAATAATCATAATTATGATTAAAGGCCTTATAATTATTGAGACAATAATAATTATTATTTCATTAATAATTATTATGAAATAATTATAACAATTATTATAAATGTAATTGTAGAAATGATTATAATTATAGTAATTATAATTATTGAGACAATGATACATTGTAACTATTATTACAATTATTATAAAATAATTATAATGATAACAATAATAATGTAAGTAATTATAATTGTAATAATTACTGAGACAGTAATATTGATAAGTCATCAAAAATAATTATTGTCATCAAATTAATATAATTATAATTATAAAAATAATCATAATTATAATTAAAGGCCTTATAATTTTTGAGACAATAATAATTATTATTTCATTAATAATTATTATGAAATAATTATAACAATTATTACTATAATGATAGTAATTTTTATTGTAATAATTATTGTAATAAAAATTTTGACAATAATGAAACGATGATGAGACAATAATAATATCAACAATTTTATTGAGACCACAATAACAATAATGAGATAATAGACAATTGAAATCAATCTGTTTTTATTTTTTCAAGAAATCCTAAGATTATTATTTTAATTCTCTTCTTTGATTACAAATTATGTTAATTGAAAACTTAATTTCTAATGTTCAAGCAAAGTAAATCAATATCAAGTCATGTTTACCCTGTGCACAAACCTACCACAGGGCAATTACCCCCGAAATAGGCATAGGTTTACAGTATAGTTGTCCGGCCAGGGGGGGGATTGTCCGGGTGGGGGGTAATTGTCCGGGGGGTGGGGGGAATTGTCGGGGGGGTGGGGGAATTGTCCAGGGGTAGTTGCCCTTGAACCAAAGACATCATATGCCAATATGTCAAATCAATCTGAGTACTTTAAGATATATTAAAAGATTGTACAATTCCCCATAAGCTATGTGTTATAAATGTGCCATGCCCAAAACAAAGAAAATAATAAGATTTCGCAATCTTCTTTTGTCCACAAAACGCCCTGTTTTTTCATCACAAAGATGACAATAACTCGACTTCTAGATATCGGAATTTGAAAATTCAAACAGTTTTGTGAATCGTAGATATAGGGCCTCATTGTGAGCCTATCAAATATGCTGGAACAGTCTTTCCTAATTTTCACCTGAAGTGCCTATTTATGGTGTATTTTCATTTGGTCTACATGCAGTTTGCCCACTTGTCATTTGGTCTAATGCCAAATGGGCTAAACCCATTTGGTCAACTAAATTGCCATTTGGTCTACACTTGGTCTAATTCTCATTTAGTGAAATGTCCAGTTGGTCTAATTTCAGCATAACCTACATAATTATATATTTTTTTTACTTTGTCAAATACTGGTACATAAAATTGGCTTTATATCATGCAGTTCCACATTGTAAATATGTATATTCATTTGGTTCACATGCAATTTGCCCACTTCTCATTTGGTCTACACTTGGTCTAATTCTCATTTTGTGAAATGTCCAGTTGGTCTAATTTCAGCACAACCTAGGCTACTTAATTATATTTTTTTTAACTTATATACATATATTTAGTCTTTATACATATACCAAATGGGCTTGACCCATTTGGTTTTAAAAAAAATCTAATTGCCATTTGGTCTACACTTTGTCTAATTTACATTTGGTCTACACTACACTTGATCTAATTTTGAGTCCAGTCCAGGGTCTAATGTCAACATGACCTACATCATTATGATTTTATACTTTGTGAAATATATAGTTTTTCTTTATATAATTTCATTTCACCTTATAGTTTTAGCATTGGTTTCCAAATAAATAATACTTGAACAGTGGCATAATCATGATAATGGAGCCAAAAGTTTTGAAAGGTGTATCGGGTAAATTTATAAAGTTGTAAGCAGAAGCAAACAACAAAAAAAATGTTGAAGCGGGGGGGGGGGGGGGGGGGCGGTGTTAATTAATTTCCTTTTATTTTCCAATGCCAGATCAATCTTTGTTTTTGCTTGCTAAATTTTTTAAAAATGATATGTTCTGTTCTATCTACAATTTTTACTAATGATCCTTTTTTACTTTTTTTTTCAGACACATTCGCACCCGAACCGACTCTACAAGGGAAGAGAAGGAATTATTGAACCCCTTGAGAATATACAGGTCAAGGGCTGTAATAGTATACAGGGGCACTTCCTGGGAGTTTAATTTCATTTTAATTATGTGTTTTCAGGATTTTTTTTAGGATATCTAACATTGCAGTGAAAATTATTGCCCCTGCTGATAGTTTTTCAGCTGTGCATGCCCCTCCTTAATTTCAGTGAATAAGGTGTGGCACTGCCCTCTATGATTCATTTTGAATTTTAATGGGCTCCAAAATGCAGTAATTTGTAAATGATAGCATAATCTTATTTTGATAAAGCATTTTACTTAACGGGGGGGGGGGGTGAATTTGACTACTAAACCAGCCCCCCCATGTCAAGGATTAAATTTTTGGAAAAAAAGCATATATAAAATAGATATAGTTATTGCATATCAGAATATTATTTTTTCTTGATGTTTTCTCAATAACTCTAAGCTGTTATTGATGAATTCTTTCTTGAAACAAAAATAAGCAATTTATCCAAACATGTCAGTTTCATTTTGTAGACATATGCATTGAATTTACCAATTCAGAATATAAGGTATGCAATCTTTCATAAATGTTGATTTTTATCACTGGTGGATCTGGGGGAGGGCACATCTAGCTCAACCCCCCCTTTGAGAGCTAGAGTCAAGATGTAATGAAAATATGCAATTTTCATCAAAGAATGCCCCCCGTAAGGCCCTTTTTTGCTTGACAAATTTTCATCCTGAAAATGTGCCCCCCCCCCCCAGGATAAATCCTGGATCCACCACCCCTGGTTTTGATTAAGTTTACATGTATTTTCATTTTGAAAAAAAAAATTCCTAGAGATTTATAAACAGCATGATTTACACTGAGCATTTCATACAATTTGTGCAGAAGAAATATTATCTTGAGAAATTTGGTTATTAAATTATGGAAGATATCTTTTGGAAATGAAATTACTTTATTGCAGTTATGTCTTACATTGTATTGTCATTTAACTTGATAGAAATTCATTATTTTTTATAACCATGACAGTGTTATAAATTCATATTTGCTAAATTGTAATAATCATTTTGATGTTCCTTCATCTTCATGAAAGTATGAATTCTAGTCATCTGCTTCAGTCTGCCCAATGAAATGGTTACAAAGGGCCTAAGCATCCCTTGTCATTTTTCAATAATTAGTTAAGTCAGTAGTCAAGTAAGGGGTCAGACAGTTTGGCTGTATTATATTTGTTTAATTGTCTTACTAGTGTCAATTTACTAAACTTTTTCTGCTTGTGATTGAACCACCAAATTGCCAGATAGTACCATTTTGTTGGGCAGACATTAATATTGACTAGAGGACTTACTTTCCAAACCAACCTAAAGATAATATGATACTTCATGTATTACAGGGGTATATTGCCTCCATTCCATTGTTGGGATGTATGCTATGGGCTGGGTAATATCATCTAACTTGTCCTGGAATAATCATTCTCTATAACAAGTTCACAGACAAACAGAGATTCCACTTCAGCAACTCTCAGTTGAACATCAACATTCCTGGCATTGGTGGGGGAAGCCAAAAATTTTAGGGGGGAACCGCCAAAATCTTTTGACCCCCCCCCCCCCCGAAAAAAAAAAGATAGTGACCAAATAATATCTTGGGGGGACACAGGAAACAAAATTGAAAATTGACAAGCCAAAAAAAAATAAAAAATAAGGTTATCAACAAAAAATCGAGGGGGATGGAATCGTCCCCTCCCCACCTCAAATTTAGGGGGATACCCCCCCCCACTTCCGCCGCCTATGATTCCTGGTGCTTGGAGATCTGCGAAAGGCATGCTATAACATCCACTTAAGTTCCATTTCCTTTCATGTTTTTTCCTCTTCTTAGTGAGCATCTCCAAGTGTTCATATTTTTTCAGTGTCCTTTTTTAGATTTATCAAACTCAGTTTTATTACCTGATAAAATTCTATCCCAAGAATTGAACACTTTGATCAAATTTGGAAGTTCAACTTAATGTAACTGACAATATATAACTGAAAATATATAATAAAAGGCAAAATAATAATTATGAGAAAAATAATAAAGAAAAACAGTTACTCAAATCAAATTCACTCAAAACCATACACTAATGTACTCTCCTCAAAAATCAGTTCTCACATTTAGGTATTGATCATTCATTCAGTCAATAAAATAATAAAAACAGAGTCAGGAGGTCCTCCTCAAAATAAACACAAACACAGTGTCTCACATACACACTACACATTAAGAGTAAAATCAGTTTGTATCTTTCGTGGGATTTGTTTTTATGTAAATCTGGATTCTTCTTGTTAGTAGGGCCTTAGGTCACTCTGACTTGAACTTAAAACTTCCAATCTCAAGAAGGCAAGATATCTCAGTAGATAGTCATTGTCAAGATGTTTAGGAGTTCAATCTGGAGGTGAGGTTATTCATGATGGCATCTGATATTCTGGCAGAAAGAATGAGAAATAAAAAAGTGCATAAATACAATTATTTTTTCAATGCAAATTAAATAAACGAGTCATTCAAGATAGTGTGTATTTTTTAGAGGGGGGGGGGGGGTGATGGCATATTTTAGTCCAAATTATTTTTATCTTCATTTTTTTTCCACTTTGTATTACCATTTATTCAAAAATTGCAATAAACATATTAATAAATGAGTTTTAATCTAGTTGGCAAAAGAAAAACCAGTGGCGGCGGCAGTGCAAAGAAAATGCCAGTAAAAGGCAGTAAAGCACTGTGTCTGAGTGACTGACACCACGGCACTGACAGTGAGGTGAATGTACTTCATTTTCCAGTGCATGCACATTATTGCCCCATCATATTCACTCGTTTTCAGAAAATATTTAGTTATTCCTCATATGACCATGATTATCTCCTTCATGTCATTACTCTGGTGTTTATTCATGATTTTAAATTCAGGAAATCATTTAGCAAACAAAGAAAACAAAGCATTTCTTGACTGTGATTCCATGTGATTCAAGTTCTATTTCATTTCTGTGTATCACACGTACGCACGTACGTGACGTAATCTTGATCTCTAATCTGCTAATTGTTATGTTAATTAATCATCCCGTGCGCGCGATTAAAATGGCTCGAAATTCGACCAAATTCAAGGGCAGCTCAGCTTGTAAACCTCACTGAGAAGGGCTTCCACAGCCCTTGCGATTCCCCGCGCTGCAATTTAACTGCAAGACACAGAAAGGAAATCAATTCAAGTTTCACAATCAACGGAAAATCCAGAACCCTTCGAGACCCATTTTGCAAGAAATACAACTAAATAAGGTAAGAAGAATTGAGAGCAACTCACGACACTTTTGACTTACCGACACTTTCATGGTTATTTTTGGAAGATTTCATGGAATTTGGGGCACGAAAATGACTTCGGTAGCTCGCGAAAGTCCTATGCATTATGATGACATATTTTTCATCGCACGGGAGGACAATCACAAAGAGAAAATATCATATTCATCCGCGCTGACAGGGGCTTAATTTTGACGATATCGCATCGCTATGCGATTTCACTCATTGACAAGCGGACGAAGCTTACGTACAAATTTTGAGCACTTCCGCGACAGCGCCATCTAGTGACTACGGCCGTGCCTATCGAAACAGACGGCTGCCAGCTGTCTAGAACAAATAACGCTAGAGGTCTAATATTAGAGTTAGATGCTGTGAAATTCGCCAGTGCGAAACTGCATTAGCGCCCATTGGCCTTACTGTAATTTACTGTAACACAAAATTGTGTTATTCCCACTAGAAGCATGCATCAAATAATCGCACGCGCCGGTGGGTCTCTGGCGCTGGCAGTGGTACACATCGTTCGCGCTCGCTATGGCATATGCCTAGGCTATATGCCCACGATTGCAAATGTGTGACCGTAAACAGGCGCGCCAAACCCGCCATTCATTTTTGTCCCCACAAAACATGATAAGCTCATGCGTAAACTCATGATATCTCTTCAACAACACCAAAAGACACACACAAACTTAATCGAAATATTCAGAGTCAATACATTACCAATATGATATGTGAAGCTTCTTCAAGCTGTCTCAAAAAGTCGCCCATTTTTTATTGAAAATAGTCGATTCTTGTCGGTAGCAGAAGTCGTTCGCCCAAGTTTCCAAGCCGAATGAATAACTTCCGGTGCCGGTGATGAAATTGAACTCTCGCAAGTGCGCACGCGCACTGCGTATAAATAATGGCGAGTAAAGAATGAGCATGAAAATTCCCGGGATGAAAATGAGTTAGATCAGGGGCGGCGACCCCGGGGGGCCACTTCCATTCACGAGTGGATACCATGCGCGACCATGGGGTCTCGAAAAGCACCCTAAACACGTAATTTCCATATTCTGAAAATGCGCCCCTTAACAAGTATTGGCGTGTGAAACCCTACCCTAAACAAGTATTGGAAACAAAACTATACTCTTGGCAAATATTCCCTGAAATGAACCCCTAAACAAGTACAGGAATGTTTTATTGTTACGGGTCCTAATTCGGTCGTCGGCTATACCGTTTTTGGTTTAGTACAACCCCACCTTCTACAACTCGCGCAAATCGGACTCTAAACACGAAGTGTTGGGGAAAAATGACATCCTTTATAAAACATTTTCATTTTGTTTATCATCCCCGCAAATTCGACCCTAAACACGTAATCTTCCAGCGAAATAGATACCCTTTTTTCATTATTTTTGTGTTTTTGACACCCTTATCACGTTACGTACGTAACGTGCCCGATCGTGAAAAAGACATCCCTTTTACGTGTTTTTTGGTCGCGCATATCGTCAATCATTTAAGTGGCCCCCCGGGAGCGGCGATCGACCTAGGGATAGGGGAGCACAGCCCCCCCCCCCTCCATAGGCGGATCCAGGGGGGCCGAGGGGCCCGCCCCCTATTGGCGGAGGCCCAGTGGCGTCGATCCGGGGGGGGGGGCGGGGGGCGATCGCCCCAATATGGGGGGGGGGGGGCAAACATATCGTAGCTCGTGCTCCGTGCTCACATCATTTGGTATATTTTTTTTTTATTTATTCTCGAATATTCAAACAGGGTGGCCTGATCAGCACAAAAAAACATACAATACTAGTATACGAAAAACAGTATGAGATACAGAAAAAATACGAGAATAATATGAGATACAAATAGCAAGATACATGCTGCAAAATACAATCGTTAAAAGCTGGTCTTCCTCATGGCTCTGTGATTATTATTTAAAAAAAAACATAAAAAGATGAATGATTGTTAAAACTTAAAGCAATGTATTACACAGTACTATTTTGGAATAAGAAACCCAAGCGGAAGACATCATTTGGCAATTTTATCACTAATAAAAAAAAAACCACGACACGTTTTACTGTTTAGATATATGGAATGAAGTGGGAATAACACAAAGACAAGAAAAGAATAGAAATCGAGATTGGGAACGGCACGGTTAGTGAAATACACATAGTATTAGTGAATTCTTACCCCCCAAAAAAACTTCGAATGCCCCCCCCCCCGTCAGCAAAGTATCTAGGGCCCGTGTTGGTTATATATGGGCTCATCTGGGCTTGGATTATGGGCCCCATATGGGCAGCTCATATGGGGCCCATATGGGCTTTGCACCATCCAAACCATCAGGGGCCCATATGGGCCATGTGGGTTTCATATGGGGAAAATCTGGTCAAGCCCACATGAAACCCATGTAAACCCCACATGGCTCATCTGGGCCCCATATGAAAACGATACTGTGTTTTATATGGGTCCCATGTGGGCCCATGTAGGTTCACGATGTTTTAATCAATTAAAAAAATATATATTAATTTGTGTCATTAAGGTGACTTTACAACCCAATATTCTAATCCCTATCATTTTTTCATATCCTATAATCCTACATTCTAACCCTAATTCGTAATCCTATCCTAATCCTATCCTACACCTAACCACTGAATCTTGTTATTGACTTCTATATATAGAGCGAGTTTGCTATACTTGACAGGCTATGGTTAATAACAATTTTCAATATTTAACCTTGAAAATTTTCTCCTGAAATTAAATGTTTCGATTTTTAATTTTATAGTAATAAATTACATACTTTTCTGAAACTTTTCATGGTGGAATCCTTGCATAAACATAGACATATTAATTGTTGTGGCTGTATTAGCTAAAATTTTGGTCATTTACTGTTGTATTAAGTTGAATATTCATGAGTGCAGTCCAGATCGATAGATACTAATGATGCCACATGGCCCATATATATCCCATATGGGGCCCAGATGTTTTTAGCCATATGGGTTTCAAGTGGGCCAGCCCATACGGGGATTATATGGGACATATGGGCCCCATATGGCCCACATGAAACCCATATGGGGCCCATATAGGCCCAGATACTTTGCTGACTGGCCTCTTCAGGTCAGAATTTCATTTTTTTTTCAGCTCGCGCTTCGCGCTCGCAATATTTGATAAATGAGATATCATCATGATCATGATTACAATGACTATAAAAAGTCCTTCAAGTGTTATATCTCTAACAAAATCAGCGAGCGCTTGGCGCTCGATCGCAGTAGATGATTATGGTGAGATATGTATGCTCTTCATGAATTCCCCCAAAAGTCCTTAAAATACCTCTGTTTGGGGTCAATACATATATATAAATATATATGTATATATATATATATATATATATATATATATATATATATATATATATATATATACATATATATATATATATATATATATATATATATATATGTATATATATATATATATATATATATATATATATATATATATTCAGCTCGCGATCCGCACTGTTTAGTGAGACAAAAATTTTCAGCTCGCGCTTCGCGCTCGTGTTATTTGATCAATGGAATACACTGTCCTTTTAATGGTACAGTCCTTAAAATGTCTCTTGGGTAAGTACACCTGGCTATTCGGTGCGCTTTGCGCGCCCATTATATGACTCAAATTTTGAAACTTGAGCCCCCCCCCCCCCCTGCCGTGACCCACGGTACGATATCATTGATTTTATGGTTCAGTCAAGTCTGTCCTTATTGTCACATCGGTAAAATTGAAATATTTCATAATTGAAACAATAATATACAAAAGAATTAATGAGTGAGGAATATCATTGACTCTCTAATTTGCATATTTATTCATTGAGTTGTGCATAAGCGAAACTTTAAAATGCAATAACTTTCTTACTTCATATGCGATTTTGATGAAATTTTCAGTGTTGCGTTCTGATTTAATTTTTATCTCTTTATTCAAATCAACATTTTTTTTGACGTGGACTTGACTGACCTTTAATGTTTATTTGCACTTTGAATGCCAAGAAACTTCTTCCATGGGCCTGCATCATAACAAAATGAAGTTAATGTGTTACTGTTTAAAATATGTTTGCCCCTCCCATGTTAAAAGATAAATTGGATCTATGTGATCATCATGATCATGATTACAATGACTATAAAAAGTCCTTCAAGTGTTATATCTCTAACAAAATCAGCGAGCGCTTGGCGCTCGATCGCAGTAGATGATTATGGTGAGATATGTATGCTCTTCATGAATTCCCCCAAAAGTCCTTAAAATACCTCTGTTTGGGGTCAATACATATATATAAATATATATGTATATATATATATATATATATATATATATATATATATATATATATATATATATATATATATATATATATATATATATATATATATATATATATATGTATATATATATATATATATATATATATATATATATATATATATATATATATATATATTCAGCTCGCGATCCGCACTGTTTAGTGAGACAAAAATTTTCAGCTCGCGCTTCGCGCTCGTGTTATTTGATCAATGGAATACACTGTCCTTTTAATGGTACAGTCCTTAAAATGTCTCTTGGGTAAGTACACCTGGCTATTCGGTGCGCTTTGCGCGCCCATTATATGACTCAAATTTTGAAACTTGAGCCCCCCCCCTGCCGTGACCCACGGTACGATATCATTGATTTTATGGTTCAGTCAAGTCTGTCCTTATTGTCACATCGGTAAAATTGAAATATTTCATAATTGAAACAATAATATACAAAAGAATTAATGAGTGAGGAATATCATTGACTCTCTAATTTGCATATTTATTCATTGAGTTGTGCATAAGCGAAACTTTAAAATGCAATAACTTTCTTACTTCATATGCGATTTTGATGAAATTTTCAGTGTTGCGTTCTGATTTAATTTTTATCTCTTTATTCAAATCAACATTTTTTTTGACGTGGACTTGACTGACCTTTAATGTTTATTTGCACTTTGAATGCCAAGAAACTTCTTCCATGGGCCTGCATCATAACAAAATGAAGTTAATGTGTTACTGTTTAAAATATGTTTGCCCCTCCCATGTTAAAAGATAAATTGGATCTATGTGATCAACCTATAATTCGGAAGTAATAGCACATTGGTGAAGGAGGAATGGGCAAAAGGACTCGCGTTATGGGGAAATATCGGGCAACACGACATATGTCGTTCTCAAACTTTTTTGAGGGGGTTTGAGGACGGAGACACAGCATATTTTTTTTTGAAAGAAAATTACTCTTATCATGACGGCAGTTTTGCAAATACACCATATAGTAAAATTTAATGATTTGGTGCACCTTTTGCGTGGAAATTAATAAAAATAAGATAAGCAAAAATGTGTAAGCTTCAAGATTTTTATTTTTTATTTTTTTTGCAGAAGATTCCCACCCCTACGCTGCAGTTTGCGGTTAAAGACCTTATTTTTTCTCCTTCCCCCATATCGTGTTTGTATTTGTAATAATTTACCTTGATGCATCCTAATAATCAAAACGTATATTTTGTGTTTCTTTAACTATATCAATTCAATAACTGTTTTTCTTCTCATTTTTTGTCGCCATATTGTTGTTCTGTGTACCATGAACAGTCTTCCCACCTTTTTTCGTTTTTTCTCGTCATCTTTGTCTCACACGAAATCCTTTATTTGTGTTTGAAGACTTTTTTTTTTGCTTGTCAATTTTTTTTTTCGCGGACGAAATATCCTCCACATAATTTGCCCCCCTTTTGGAAAATCCTGGGTACGCCGCTGTACATGGGTACAATTTTTTTAATGTATAGGCATATATGTATTTCAGAATTATCCTGATTACAACATAAGTGAACACCCAACAATACACGTTTCTAGAGGCATCTGGCCACTACTTCCAGTGGCTGTATGCTGCGGACTGACTATAGAGGCTTTGGCCTTTTTTTTTTTTTTACATCAGTTTCCTTTGTATTCTTCATAATTGTATATACAGCACTGTTGAATATTGCTTCCCTTATCCTCGTCTCCTCCCATCAGTTTCCCCTCATTTTTTTTGTGTGGGGGGGGGCGAAGTTCACAGCCACCAACTCCCCCCCCCCCGCTTTCTGCGCCCTTTCTTGTAAGATTAGACATTATACCTTCCGATACTAGATAGGCGAAAATATGACTCCCCACCCCTTCAAATAAGGAAATCTTGTACTTTTTGCCGACAACAATTTATTTAGGAAATTCAAACTTTTCAAAATGTGTGACCAAATCCTTCAATTCCACTATCATACACGCCAAAGTAACTTCTTTACACTCGGTCGCTTCGACGTCCTGTTGCTTCTCAAAGTTCTTCAAAATAATTACGTTCCCCCTCCCACAACCTGGAAAGAATAATTATGTATTTTCTAAAGAAAAAAAGTAAACAGAGCCCGCCCCTTCCCAAACTTATGGGTCAACAGCTCACCTGTCTTTTTCTTCTTAAGTTCTATTCTCTTTTAAACTCCCCCGTTCCACTTCCCCTCTCTTTTCAAGAGCTAATTTAACTCTTAAATAGTGACTGCACTTCGATCGTAGTGCTGATTTTCCTAGGGAAATTAGCTCTTCGTTTGTAGAAAAAGAAAAAGAAACGTAGGCCTACCGGGACTTAGCCAATAAATTAATACATTAAATCTTAATAAGAGGTGGGTTCGTCCCTATAATACAATCCATACTGAATCAAGATTAAATCTATATAAGGAACCAGTGGCGTAACTGCGGGGGGGGCATTGGGGGCACGTGCCCCTCCCCCCAATCGGCTGACCAAAAAGAAAAAAAACGGAGAAAAGGAGAAAAAGAGGGAGAAAGGAAGAGGAATGTAGTGGGAAAGAAGAAATTATTATTCATTATAATGTTATGTTATATTACATAGGAAACATTTTTATCATAACTTTATGAAACATAATTTGCTCAGGGCCTATGTTGTCATTGTTCCTGGTGCTCGCATTGTCAGTTTAAAGAGATATATAAACCTGTTGTACGAAAAACTCCCGTTTCAAGTCAATATACACCAAATATATTATTGTTTTATGTAGTGACATACGCTTCTTTTTTCATGACTACTTAAAATGATTGCCCCATGTCAAGGTCTTAATATGAAACATTTCCTGTCCACAATTACGTTTGCATCAGTGGAGTGGTGAGATAATTCCTAAAATCAGTCCTTAAAATGTCCCTTTTTCTGATCTGAATATCAAAAGTTTTCAGCTCGCGCTTCGCGCTCGCATCATTTGGTTAGTGAAATACGTATGGTCTTAGTGAATTCCTACTAGTAAGCCTTAGAATGCCCGCTTCAGGTCTGAATTATCTAAATTTTCAGTTCGCGCTTCGCACTCGCAATATTTGATTAGTGAGATGCGTATAGTAATCATGATTAAAATTACTTCAAAAAGTGCTTCATGTCTTCAGATGTAATTCTAACAAAATCAGCAAGCGCTTGGCACTCTTGGTGAGATATGTATACTATTAAGGGATTCCTAAAATATAGTCCTTCAGAGCTCCCTGTTTGGGGTCAATATATACAAAAATTTCGGCTCGCGCTTCGCGCTCGCATTGTTTAGCGAGACAAGTACGTATCATGATTACAAAATCGATTATAATGTCCCTTTTTAGGTCTGAATATCAAAAATTTTCAGCTCGCGCTTCGCGCTCGCATTATTTGATTGCTGAGATGCGTATTTTCATTCGTGATTACAAGGACTATAAGTGCTTCCTTAAAATGTCTCCATTAGGTCAGTATACCTGACAACTGCTAAGTGACTCAAAATTTTTGCTGGTGACCCACGGTACGCCACTGTAAGGAACACACCCCGTTCCCTTGCCAAGTTCTCCCCCTTTTTATAACATTTATATAAGATCACGACTTTTTGATTTGTCTATTAAAAACTGAGAAAGTTCTTTTGACATTTTCGTCCTTTTATTTTCTTTGTAATATTTGATAGTTATCATTCATTCCTTCATTTTATCCGGAATGATTTTGTATGTTTTTATGAATCGATAATTAAACAATTATACCCTGATTTACCACTCTCCGTAAATGAGAACAAAAACAAACGCCCAATTAAATTGAAGGCACAAGGGGGTGCTAACGTCCTGCAATTATTATTATATCTGTAATTAAATTTATTTTGTTTAATTTCGAATAGGAAAATTCACCACGACCTGCTCGACCTTATATTCCGGCTTATCAGGGGACCGTTTCGTGAAAGTTGTCAGCGCTGACAAGTCGTCTTTCTCCGACAGTTACCATAGTAACAGTCATAGGCCAGTGCCTTTCAGTCAATAAAAACTAAGGATTTCACTGACATTGTCAGCAGGACAATTTAATCAGTGCTGACAACTTTCATGAAAGACCCACCAGGACTTGGAATGGAAGCTGAGAATATACCTATGATTGGAATAGCATTATGGAATATGCAGAATTAGGAAATACATTTGGGCACAGTAATGATTGCGAGAGCCAAACAGCCAGGAGAGGTTAATTTTTACAAAGGTATGATGAATAAACAAGAAAGAAAATTTGGCGAATGAAGGACTGGAAATAATGTACAAGGTCAATCCGATTTAATTATTGTAATCAATATGATATTAATGTATTCTCTGCATATGTACCCTCCATTCTTTTACAGAAAATACATACAACACCGAGTGAGATTTGATCGTGAACATGGGCGGAACATCCCGGGGGCATGGGGACGCAGTCCCCTCGCCAAAATAGTAAGGGGGACACAATATCAAATGTCCTTCTACTATTTTTGGTCTTTTATGATGGAAAGAAATTAATACACCATTCAAAATCGAAATAAAACATGTATTTTCGACGAGATGACCTTACTTTGGGGTAATAACTTTTTTCTGCTGGTCAAATTTTCCAGCCCCTGGTCCCCCTACCTTTGGGGAGAGATTTCCGGCCTTGATTGTGAATCAGTCATCTGATAATGGCAAGAATTGAATCGACACACACGCTCACACGCACACACCCTTCCATACAATAACGATACAAAAATCCAGACACCGACATAAATTTCACAGGTACTCCCAATTTAGAAGAAGAAGAAAGCTTTTAATATTTTAAATAATGATCTATCTGAGACACATGAATAAGTCACATCGTGCACCAACAAATAATTTCCACAAAACAATATTTTTCTCTCTATATCTACATTTCAACACTATAGAACTAGTTTGAAATTGCACAAAATATATTAAAACATATTTTACATGAAATATTCGATCGACAGAGTTTCTGCTTCCGCAGAAAAACTGCGTTTGCTTATTCAATAGATCCCATGATTGTTAATCTCCGTCGATGTGTTTTTTTTACAAATATATAAGTACTGTAATTAAAACATACGAATAGATTTGCAATGTTCCCTGGCTTAATATATTCATAACTTAATTATCCCATATATTTTACGGCAGGCAAGATGGCATAAACGATATAGGTCAATTATGATAAAATCCTCCATACAGCTGCATGTAGCAGTCATCAATTTGCTTAAATTAAAGTTTCAATACATCTGATCATATTTTGTAAAAAGGGAGATGCCGTCATTTTATTTTCTTCAAGACAACAATTTTTTTGTCAATATTGCAATCAGGTTTCGACATTTCTCAAAGTCAAGCGAGGTAATTTGACTAAAATTATGTGTGAAACAATATAATCATATCTCTGTATATTTCATACATACAATAATTATAATAATGGCTGGATTGTTAAAGCGCTTTTTGCCTGACCATACAAAGTACTGATATTATCATTCCAGATAGCTATGATGCATACAGGCGCTCTGGCATTCGAGGAATTTCTTCCTACCGGGTACCCATTCACCTCACCTGGGTTGAGTGCAGCACAGTAATGTGTAAATATCTTGCTGAAGGAAAACACGCCATGGCAGCTGGGAATCGAACCCACATCCCTCAGATTGAAAGAGGAGAGTCATAACCACTAGACCACAACGCCCCAAACATAATTACACTTGAATTAAAATGCCTTGTACAATAGAAATACGATAACCTTTTGAGAATTTCATGAAAGAATTTGTCGGATATTTTACCCGACAGCTACCCCCAAACAGTAATGCAACTATGCATCTCAGCAAACCAAGGAAAAATAGTCAGATCTGACCCTTTGTCGGACGACAAATGTTGATGAAACGCTTACCAATTTTCATTTAGATTTCCGGTGTGAATTCTCCAAATCCTCTACTTGTTTTCACATTCAAGTAAATAAAGGACGAAGGTAGTCAATTAAACTCATGTCAAGTATCACAAGTATCTCTTCAACAATGGTATATACATTTTTTCAATTTGAGAGTATTTTGTCTTTTTTGCACTATTGCACCATCCATTTCAAACTTGGATAAACCGCCCTGGGGCCCGTCGCAGAAAGAGATGCAATTAAACGCAGCTCTAAAAATCACGCGCAGCTTGATTTTCAACCAATCAACAGCGCGCATTGGGACTTGCGATTGACTTTTGACTTGGGGTTAAACGCAGCTCTTTCTGCACCGGACCCTTGGATAGCCATTTTAAAATGGCACTGGTAGATTAGGTAGCAAAGACTACAAAGGTGTCCTATAGAGGATAATCTGAAAATGTTCTTGAGGGAATACCAATCATGCCAGTGAGGTGAGTCCAAAGAAGAATCAATAATTTAAGACTGTCGTTTTTAAGTATACTTTGCAGATGCGCCCTCTTGGAATGATGACGAAATAAAATATTTTACTTTCATGAAGACTATAATACAGATCTTGTTTTCGCTCAAAGAATGAATAATATTGTGATTAAAGGGGTATCTCACTGACCGGCGAATGTTTGCGAATGCGAACGTAGCGAATTTGAGATTCCGCCAGGGTTCATAAAATAGGTTGTAAAATCTTCGTAAAAGGCTGCGAGAAAATATATTTATTTTTTCCTCAAACAGTTGCGACCGTTTGCAAACCAGTCGTAAGCCTTTGCCCGGGCAAACGGTTTTAAGACCGTGTCACTAAAGTTCTGTTTTATTCGCCAATACTAGCGACCAATTCACCACATGGCTTCTGTATCAGATCGACAATTATTTTAGATGTGTGTCAAAGCTTAGGTGTGCTAACATATTTATTTTCTGTTTTGAAACAGCTCGAACATAAATTTTGATACTGCGAGCAAACATTCGTGAGGGTTTGCAACACTCGTTGGTGAGTCTAAAAGTCGCAAGTTCGTTAGCATTCGTCGCTCATCGATAGAAGGTAAATCGGTCTCCTTCCCCCCGGCCCCCTTCATCAGATATCATGAATATAAAACTTTTGTAATCAATAAAGACAACGCCCGATGGCCCACAATCAGACAGTCATTGAAGATGAAAACAGAAATGATCTATTATTTCCTTTTCGATTAATTCAAAATTGTTTCCACCATCAACGTGAAAAACAGAAATAAAATTTTTAGTTTAGTTTTTCATAGATAAACCATGATTGCTAGTTTGCGACCACTGATAATCTTAATCATGTTAATATGCTTCATTTTTTTCATATTGTTTACTACTGATGGTAGTCTTAGAATATTTCTCTTAAATCAGATGAATTAATGTAAATATTAATATAATTATCAATCGATTCACGAACCCCTATTGTGTTAATATCGGTTATGTCTGTTTTAAGACCCTTGCGTCTGAATCAAAATCTATCGGGATAATATCTGATAAAACTTGAAATAAAAATAACTAGTAATCAATATTTGAAAGAAGAGTAAAGTTATATTCTTCGGTTTTCACTGCTAGCGGTACGTTGTAAAAATTCGGCAAGTTTTTGGATCAAAATTTGTTGTTTCATCTCTTCAAAGAGTTGAGGAATCTGTAGAGAAAGTAAAGAAAATAAGAAGAAAAAAGATAAGAAGGATACGAGTAAATCATTCCCGACGGAAGAAATAAAAAGACATGATAATATACCGTTGAGCTATCATAATCCACCAAATATTATCCAGTACCATGATTGCATTACAGCGGCTGCCAGTAGGTTCATTTTGGTATTGAGAAAAATTAATGAAGGCTGAAATCTGCTGAAGATCATTAAACATGAATGAAAATGATAAGAAATTAATCAAAATTGGGAATGAATTAGTGAAATTAAATCAGGAAAAGTAAAATAAATCTTTGCTACTTATTGGACAGTGTCTCTGGTTTTGAAAAAAACAAAAACAAAAGCGAATAGAAAAACATGGGTAATGAACGTAGATGTCGCTCTATGTGATTTAAAGGTGACAGATACATAACCATTTTGGCTACTTACTCTGGCTTATGCTAAAGTCACAACAACAAAATCAACTCCAGACCGATCAAAGCTATTATTTCGAAAGATGGGCATGGTGGCTCAGTGGTAGAGCGCCCGCCTCACGAACGGAAGGTCGTGGGTTCGATCCCTGGCCAAGTCATATCAAAAACTTTAAAACTGTGACCTTCTTCGACGTATGGGAATGGAGAAGGGTAATAATAACAATATGTTAGGCATGGCTCGCTGGAAGAGCAGCTTACAGCTGACAGCAATTACCCTGGGTAAATAACAGTAATTATTATCATTATTCTTCTTATTATCAATATTAAGACTTATCACCCATATCAACGGTCGGTTTGAAATCAATTTGGATGTTGTGTATGACTGTAGCATACAGTAACTGGTAACGGTACAAGGTTAATTCATTCTTGATAGGCTATTTACGTATTCACAAAGGATGATGTCTTCAATGCAGGTCCTTACCACTTACGTTTGATTGGAGTTCGTCTGGGATATCCTCCCAGTCGGGAACTGAGGCGTCTGATTCGGAAGCATCTGAAAAATATTCGGCTTCGTTCGTCCCTTTATCCTCTCCAGATAAAGAACTGTCCCAGCCACCCACTTCCACGGTGTTTCCTACTGCGTCGTTTTGTTTAGTGTCATGGCTTCCTTCGCCTTCAGTCTGGTCGTCGGATATTGCATTTTCGCCATCGTCGTCGGCTTCCTCGTTGGATTTGAAGTTACCCCACTGCGTGTCCTCATCCGAATCGAACTGCTGGTTGTCATAGCCAACGGCGTTGTTGGGTCCGCCATCCACTGGATCAGCTTCAGCCATCAATGCCTGGAGGAGGATTTCTCTCTGGAGTTCTGGAGACGCATCCCTGATGTGCAATAGATGTTCAAGGATGGTATCTTTGGCTTCCTTGGTCTTGATTGCGGACATCAGCCGGGATACCATATCCGAGGCTTCATCAGGACCTTCGATACGACCAAACTGGAGGTACTCTCCCCACGAATGTGGTTCGTCCAGGTCCTGCGGGTTGAAGGCATTGTAGGGTTGGTCGAAATCCTCTCCACCGGACTCCCATGAGTTGGGAATCAACTCATCAGCGAACTCGTCTGCCATGAAAGGATAGCCATATGCTTTCTTCCTGTA
Source organism: Lytechinus variegatus (assembly GCF_018143015.1). NCBI lineage: Eukaryota > Metazoa > Echinodermata > Echinoidea > Temnopleuroida > Toxopneustidae > Lytechinus > Lytechinus variegatus. Next base: position 23,287,347 of record NC_054743.1, on the reverse strand, counting down.
GAGTGATTTCACCACCTTTCTTCCGTATGGAGGCGGTGGTGGAATCTGCATGACTCTCCGAACCCTAAGAGCGTTAGACCTCGATGGCTGCCTTCCGGCTAGCTGTAGGGCCAAGTCTTCTAGGGATTCATCCATGATGGAACGCTCAACATCCTGTGGTGAAAAAAAACAACGCTGAAAGATTATACGAAACGTCTTTAGATATCGGCTGCGGTACTAATTATCAATATTTGCTTTGAAAAACTTGGACTATTTTATCAATTGAAGATATTATTTTTGTTCTTTTTTTTCAAAATTACGCAAAATTTTCCTAAACAATAGTCTTGGAAGTGACAGGAAATGTTAAGATTTAGTGTGAAGTGTCGGAGAACAGTGACTTTTATCACAAGCAGTACATACTCAAAACAAGAACTAATCTGTATCAAAACGATTGAGCCTAGATATCGAACGCAATGCCTGTCCAAAATATAATGAATTTAAATAACTATCGCAAAAGTGTTGTTAGATCTCGCTAACGAAAATGTTTTATTCTATTAAGAAATACCAAACAATCTTGTCCGGAAATTTGAAAATATATATCATCGCTAGCGATCATGGGTTCGTTCTATTGTCTAAATCTTTTCGAGTGACTGACTTTCGTGCTACAAACACAATGGCAAACCGACCCTAGACCGAAATAAAATTCGAATGACAGATCACATGACGATTTTAAGTTGGTGTCATTGGTGATTGTGGCGCTAATCAGCAGAACTTACCCTAAGATACCGATATCGTTTATTATAATGGTTGATCATATCAAGGCCATTCGTCTGCTCTTCCAGCAAGGCGTTGTCCTCGTCGAAATCAGGAGGCAGTTCCCATGGCAACGTATCATCAGGTGGTAGCTCTGGGCGGATAACGTTGTCTGGTGGTGGAAGATTCAGCGGCTCGGGGTAGAACGGTCCCGGGTCTGGTATTTCATACTCCTCGTCCTCATCTTCATCGGGAATTACTGGTGAATACAAATGAAACGCAATTAGAATGCAATTATAATGAAAAAAAAATGCGCTTGTTTCATTTGCAGAGTGAAATATACACTATTAAGATGTTTACACTGCTTTGGCCCAGATGTGGCCATATTGTCTAGCTCATGTGTGTACGCTCATGAAATATATACCTCTGTCGAGAATGTTCACCACCACGACGCACACACAAGATGCTGAAAAAAATAGCTGAACTAGGAATGAAAAACCCCTTGAATTCAATAATTTGAATTTGATCTAATTAAGAAGTTTTTTAAAGTGAACTGTTGTTTCATCTTACTGAACCAGACTTCTTTCATCTGCTTGTTATTGCATTTAATGAAACATGAAGAAACAAATAAATAAGTAGTCAATTAAATGATATTACTGACGCTGGAATCATGATGACTGCGATCTAGTAGAGGCAAAGAATTGGGCAACCATTCTGTCAAAGGCATTGTGCCGAATATAAATTTGAGCTCAACTTAAATTCTGTTGATATTTTTAGATCATCAAAGGATTAATCATCAGGACTATACTGACAAAAAAATTCGACCACACATATTGGGGATTCTCTCTGCCACATCAATCAACCAGTATTTGGTGACAGTCAATGCTGTCATTCACTTACATGTGCGTTTCCGGAGACCTTCCAAAGTTGGCATGCTGTTGAGGAATGTTTTCAGATCCTCTTTATTTCTTCTCCTTCTGTCCAGCCTTTGTATAGGCGCTCCAAGACGACCGCGCAGATTAAGAAAGACCTTTCTCCAGTTTGTTTCCTCTCTTGGTTTAATTTCTATTCTTTGTTGAAAGTTCAGCGGTTTCCTCCCAATATCGTTGAGCTCAAGAACGGAGTCCCCTGCATCGGAAGAACTCATCCATGATGACTCTAGCGCAGAGTCACCATCAACGGTTTCATCTGCAAACGCAGACGATATGCTGTCATCATCTGCATCAGCAACTGCCAAGTTGTTATACCTTGGTTTGCCCCGGCGTCCCCAACCTAAGTCTCTCTTGAAACGTCGACCAGGCTTTATGTGATTTGCCTTCCTGTATGTTTCAGGAACGTTGTTCATTGCTGACTCAATGGCATTGTTCTTCGGTATTGCCTTTGAGCCGTTCTTTGGCACTTCTTGGTTACCTTGGATTACCTGACCGGGGAAGCGTTGTCTATCATCTGAAACAGCACCATATCCGTTCCCGGCCATCATGTCTAAGTCGTCGTCGCCCTGCGTGGCTGAATCATCGTAGGATTCCCCTGAAGATGAATAAAAACTCTCCTCCCCGGACGCCGACTCCAGGTCCTGACTGGCCTTCTCCCGCAGCTGATGCAGAAGCGACTTCAGATGTGATATCGATCTGTACAGCGGCTCAATTTTCTCATTGACAAGCGCAGCTTCGATCCCATCCAGGATAGCTTCCTCGGTCTGTTCGGCGTCTACGTCGTTGATACTTGTGAAAAACCCATCAGGCAACCACGACGGATAGGACATTGAGTATTCAGAGATGTCATCTTCATCGTTTGCAGAAACGTATGATATATCTTCCAGTTCTTTATTATCGTCTCCTTCTTCATTCCCGTCAATCTTGTCTGCCAAAGGTTCTTCTGATGCGAATTCAGGTATCAGTTTCCCATCCCCTGGCTTGGGCAAGTTGGATAAAGGCTGTTGGCCTTTATCTGCAAATTTGGAAGTAATTACAAAAAAAAACATAAGTGAAAGCGACTAATAATGTTCGTCATATTCTAGCAGTCGGGTAAGAAAATAGCTTGAAGGTTTTTACCCTTCTTTTCAGACAAATGAATCGACATTGCTGTTGCGTATTGAAAAAAAACCGAGTTGCTTCGATCAATACTCTAATGACATTGCTCGGATGAAATGTTTACAATTGCGCCAATTCATGATGAAACGTGTATACGTCGAACGATTTGGGGAAAAAGTTGGGGCTACATAAATTGAAATATGCAAATCTTATTGATGAACATTTTATGTGAGTAAAACTAACTATTCAATTTAACAGTGCGGAGCATGTATGATTTGAAACGAATTTGAAATATAGTCCAACTTTGACAAAACCTCAGCAGAAATTCTTGGCCTACATCATCATGACCATGGATCTTTATTGCTCGGAAAGTCGTTCGTAACCTTTTTTATGAAGAACTTTATGAAACATTTAATGACCAGCTACATTTTATCCGAAGAATAAAAGCAATATCGGCGGTATGGATTTAAACAATCAAGCCCTTTGGTAGATATTATCCAACAAAATCAGATTTATTGTGTGTATGGAAAGCTAAATATAAACCGAAAATAGATTATTTTGCTTCGTTATATATTATCAGCATGGAGCTAAATGCTCCATAGTATTATGGTTAAACAACAGTATTAATTTGAATTTGAGAATCTATTTTTATTTCCACAAATGTGTAAAATTTACTTTGTCACTGCATTGTGATTCCCAGTGGCAACATTCGATTTGCTCACATTACTTATACACGAGGCAATGTACTATCTTTGCCAAATTACATTGGCGGTGCTAAGTGATTCTAAAAAAAAACCGAACAGTTAGTTTATCCATTTGATAACGCCAATTTATAGTGACCAGTTACAAAAGAATTTCTCGGCTTTTTAGATAGCTATTGCCCACCAAACAGACATACAATATTTTATCGTCATCCTCCTTTTCACATTTGACTGCTTTTAAAGCAATTCAAGCCAATATTATTAAGTGAAAGGAGGGAAATGTCGAAACGACATAGTGTAGATTGGAAACAACGGAAAATAAGTACGAAACCAAAAATGAACACATCAAATATATGCAGATTATTGTGTTTATCCCTTTTTTTTTCTTTTGGGGGATGACATCTGTTGTCCCCCCCCCCCCCGATAATCCTCCATGCTGACGCCAATCGCCTTTACAGGAGCGGTTCTTAATGGGACTTTAATTTAATCTGTAGAATTCTTCTAATTCTCTCAGAACAACAATGACATATCGTGTTGAATATCACCAAGCAAAAATGCATACCTTCAGTGTCATCGACAGGGAGCACTTCCGTTTCCGGTTGACCTTGGTCAGGAGCCCCTGATGGGGCGGTGTACCCTCCGCCCGCGAAGAGCAACAGGGAAACCAGGGCACAAATAACCTTCATTATGAGGTACTGTGGTTGAGATGAAAAAAAATGAGAAGAGAAACATTAGATGAAGCAGAATGAGAAAATAAGGAGGAGTAAAAGAAGTAGAAGAGAAAATAGAAAATAAAAGAAGAAGGAGGAGGAGGAGAAGAAGAAAAAGAAGAAAAAAAAGAAAAAGAAGCTGAATAATAATAATAATAATAAGAAGAAGAAAATGATGATGAAGAGGAAGACTGTCCATCATACTTGTACAAACTCTAAACAAACTGGATAAATCTTTACCTAAAACCCCCATTCCATAGAGATCAAGACCACTGAAAGACCTTTGAAAGACCATGAATTCTGGTTGATCGTTCAGAGGTTTTCAATGAACCTACAATGGTCTTTGAGGTCTTGCACGTGTCCTGACCAATCTTTCATTGGTCTTCGTGATGTTCGTGGTCTTCATGGGCTCCAAAACTTTTTGAAAAGGTTCAAAACAGTCTTACAACGATCTGACAGGAAATGGTCTTACAGTGGACTTTCAGCAGTCTTTCAGTGGTCTTTCGATGAACTTTCTGAAGTCTTCAAAGTCTTTCAATGTTCTTTCGGCAGTCTCTCAAGATTTTTGCGGAGATTACTGTAAGACTCATCATGCTCATGAGAGATCATTCAAAGATCACTGAAAGACCAGGAAAAGTCCATGGAAAGATCTCTGAAAGACCATTGAAAGGTCTCTACCAGCAAGACAAGAAATGTCCATCAGTCTTTCAAAGTTCTCTGAGGGGTCTTTCTGAGCCATTCCAGAGAGATGACAAATTTCAGTGACCTTGAAGACCGCTGTAAGACTTCACAAATTTTAAGTCTTTCAGTGGTCTTTCTACGGTCTCCGTTCTGTGGAACAGAAAAAAACAAATATTGAATAAGCAAATGTCATGTAAAAATAATCATAATGAATATCATCTTTACCAGGACAACAATAAATAAATAATTCTTCTGTTATCGAATAAGAAGTTGCTTTGAGAGTTTTTACTATTGCGGAATAAAAAATACAAATACTGAATTAATAAACTTAGAACAGCCCACACGCTAAATCTGATTGAATTGGCATTACTTTTAATCGGCACATGCGACTACATAGATTTCCTCCCCTAATTGACAAATTATTCACATTTAAATCTTTTCTGATGATGTCTGGACTTTAGATCAAATCCGCCGGCTTTAAATGTCATTACCGTCTCCGCCATTCAGAGTAGAATTATACTAAGAGATAACGAGAAAACTTCTTTTTATTAGATAAAAGACAGTATTTCTGTCTCCAAGATTATATTAGGAGACTGAATTCAAATATTGCTTGCGCTTTATAATCCCGCCCTAAAGATTATAAAACATTTTATTGAGCTAACTTATTCATTTTTACGAGAAACTGGAAATATGCTCTAGTTAAGTAAGTCGATATTTATCGGAGTATAGTAGAGAAGAAAACAAAACTCTTGAATTCAATGCAAAAGTGGAAATAAACTGGATTGTCCCATAATATACTATACAAGTCAAGACTTTTTCTTTGACAAGCTTGAAACTTTGAGATAATCACTGAAAAAAGGGCTTTGGAATAATAACGGCGTCAATTTTGCAACATTATATTGGCTTACATGTCACCTTATGAGTCAATTTAGGTAATCATGCAGGCAAACAGCCAACCTGTGTCTTTTTTTCAAATTCTCTTTTCTACGCTTGGCAGAATTGAATGGCGTTAGGTAGAAATTGGAATTCAACCCATGTAAAGATATTTTCGTCTTCAATGACCCGAACATATTTGAATAAATAACGAAGACTTTCAGGAGATTATAAAGTCACGAACCTTGATTGTAAACAAAATTGACTTCGGTGAACTTTCATTGTTCATTATTGTTCATCAATAGTTAATACAATGCATTTACAATAATAAATGGGTGTTAAATCCGATACCAGTTGCTGTACCTCAAGGAACAAACCCTTAGGTGTTAAAATTACACCCAAGAGGTCATTTTAACATATAGAGTGTTAAAGTAAAATAAAGTAACACAGTGGGAAGGGGGGACGCGCCCCCCTACCAATGGAAAGTATACATCATTCAAAATCGAAATAAAACATATTTTGGTCGAGATTACCTTACTCTCTGGGGGATAACTTTTTTTTCATACTTTGCTTTTCAAATTTATTTCGGTCGAATGGCCCCCTACCTTTGGGGAGAGATTTCTGCCCTTGGGTACACCACATATTTTGTTGTATATGATAGTGATGCATGGCATATTGTACAGACATGCACTCCGTGTGTCTGCACTTGGTATTAATCGCAATCGAAAAATACCCTGATACAAATCTTTTCTCAACGCAGATGAGAGTGAAACGAAGAAAGCGAAGAGGCAGACTTCGTCGCATTCTTGTGTATCAAGTATGGACAACTTAAGACGAATTCAAAAACAGTAAAGAGGATCTAATTGCCCTATAACTTGCTTGTTAGATAAAAAACTACGAAATAAAATGACAATTACTAAGAAACTAAAAAAATATAGAAAAAACAACCAAAAATATCTCAATAGCCTGAATTGCGGAAGTGTATAAGAACATTATCGAGACAAATCAAATGGCCAAAAACAACAATAAAAGCACACAAATAAAAAATGTATTTTAGGGCTTAAGCTATGTCGTGACGCATGAACAAAAGTTGAAGGAAATCTCAGACAGAATTCGAAGAATCAAATATTGTTATGACTCATTTGCCGAACTTCATTTTGTAATTCAAGTAGACAAATAAGTATTGGTTGTCTTCTTACGGCTCCACGGCTCCAAGCTAAGTATTCCAGACCGACGCTCAATTGTCATTGTTAGACATCGAAATTTATTTTTAAATTTCAGTCTCAATTTGATAACAACATGCAAATTAGCTATGCGTGTATATTTAGGCGAGGGAATTATCACTCTCAATTTCCGGTTAATTAAGCTATCATACAGCACGTTAAAGGATTCTTTCAAATTTTACTGTTTATGATCATTGCAAAAGCACTTTTTGATTTATGTCTGTATTATGGGTAAAGTATTATTTGAATTGATTTGAAGTAAACAATAAATGCAATAATATTACGTGACTATAATTCCACACAACAATCCCTTTACCTCACATAGACACAGAAAAACTCACAAGTATATTTTCAACTAATTAATTGTTTTAATTTATTTTTTAATTGATTGATTTATTTTTTAATTGATTAATTAATGTTTAATTGTTTTTCCCCGTGTTTTTCATTCAGAGGATGGATGAATTAGTGCCCTCTGTTTTGTAGGCTGGACGTTGATCAAAGACGTCCCCGGCATAAAAATGACCTGGGTTGACTATCGACCGACAATGAGTGAACTTAAACCAATGTCCACTAAACGACCCGAGAAACCGAACTACATTATCGAAACATTAGATGGAAATAACTCGGCCGATAATGCAGATGTATTCAGTTTGATCATGGTGATGTGCGGTATCTCCGAGTAAGGTGGGTGCATTATCTATCTTTATGCTGCTTTAAATTAACATTGCGAACCGGGAAACAAAGTACTACATCAACGGGGAAAAAAGGAGAATATGCGATTATTAACGATAAGAGGAACGAAGACCGCGGAAACAGCGTAAATTGCTAGTCTGGCGCGGGGGAATTGACCGGGGAGTGCAGGTATCATGCAAATAAGGGACGGTAATGCCTAGGGAATTCTAACAGATATAGGCAATTGGTAAGATGAAAGAGAAGATGAGCTGTCTGAAAATCTGAAAAGATCTGGGGATAAGTATAAAAAGTTTGAGGTGAACGAGGACGTGAAAATACGGGGATACCGTCCGCTGAGAGGTGTATTGGGTTACCCCTGCTTGGAAGATAGCTTCGGAAGAATGGAGCGCGGTGGAAGATGAAGTGAAAAGAGAGAGAGAGAGAGAGAAAGAGAGAGAGAAAGGGAGAGGATGATCGTTGAAAACAGGAGGTAATGACAAGGAATGAATACATATCATACTTAGTAAATAATTGTTTAATAAATACGGAGAGAGAGAGGGGAGAGGGAGAGATGGGAGGGGGGGGGAGGAGTGAGGTAGTAATGGTACAATGAAAAGAGCCCATTAAACAGATAACATGGGTAAAATATACCATGGAAGTGGTTTTTTTTTTAATCAGTTGTGATAACAGTAAAATGTGGCAAAAATCGACGATTTGGAACACAACGCGCTTTCTTCTGTTTACGGTACAACCTCAGATAAAAAATGCGTGTCGGCCAAGTTACAAATAATTAGAGTAATACGATAAAGAGACACATTCCCTAAATAAAAAAAAGACGATTGATATGATTTTTTTAAATGGAAAATAGATGATTAAATTGAATACATTTTTTCGTTCAAGCTTAATAGCAAAATGAATACAAACCTTAAAAAGATTTTTGCTTTGGCGAATAATTTTGAACACTTAGAAAAATGATAACAGTATACATAACAAAAGCGCATTCCCCGACCAATATAAACGTGACATACAGAATAGAGTTTACAGTCCGGTGACCAACGGCTGTGAATGGAATAAAGGAGTTTCACCTTTCGAATGCGGTTTAAGAGAAGCTCCGAGAAAGTGCAAGATATATCCAGTTTTACGCAGCTTTGAATTTAGGTCATGTCTTTATCATCAATTGTCAGGCTTTAAGCGAAATATCTTCAGCATGAGCGAGTTTTCAACTTCATCAAATTTCTAAACGTCGCAAAGTGAGGAAAAAAGACACCAACATTGTTTTCACGCACACAAATTATTTCGAATGATTTGATGTACCTATGTATATAACATGCGACACAATAAAAGCATTATGACCGGTAAATGTATGACTTGTGAACAAAATAATATTCATCTTTACCATGCGTATGATTGAATAAAAATCGAACAAAAACACAACAAGAAACCTGAATGATATCATAAAACTGTGATGGGCATGATGAGTTAAAAGTAGAGAGCCATAAACTAAATCAATAATTATAATTCAAATAGGATTCATGGGAGACGGGAACAAAATCATAAAGTACTCGAATGAATGCCCCGAAACTAATCAAACAAAAATTATTACAATGTTCTCGCGATAATCAAGTCTTAAGTCTTAACGCAATTCTTTAGCCAATCGTGCGAAGTCACTCACAACGTTGCCACGAATGTTGTGCGTACCATTGGTAAATTACATAAAATCAAAGATTACGATTTAGGTATAGGCATATACGGCAATGACACAAGAAGAACTAGGCAAATTTGATATCGTTGCGAACCATTTTTTTTTTCGTGACTTGGCTGGGAATTAATTTAGGAAAACTGTACAAAATATGGCATTGTGAAAACTTTTGTCTAAACCCAGTTCCATTGACATTTGTGAAAAAAAAATATATGTGAACGCAGCGCACTGGTCAATAATGTGAGATGCGACGGGCAATGCAAGCGAGATAGCAAAGCGATCAAGAAGGAAGTGACTTTGGGCTTGTTTCGTAAACTCCCTGTATAATAATAATAATAATAATACACTTCATTTATATAGCGGCTTTTCATCAGATACAGAGCGCATTTAAGAAAGTAAAATGGAAGAAACACAAATAGGGAGCATAAAACATAAAATAACTACAAAATTATGAACATTATATGGAAATCGTACAGATGTGGGGGCGTCGTGGTCTAGTGGTTATGACTCTCGTCTTTCAATCAGAGAGACGTGGGTTCGATTCTCAGCCATGGTGTGTTTTCCTTCAGCAAGAAATTTACCCACATTGTGCTGCACTCAACCCAGGTGAGGTGAATGGGTACCCGGCAGGAAGAAATTCCTCGTAGGCCAGAGCCTGTATATGCAGCACGGCTATTATAGCCGGGGTAATAGAAATAACATTACTGTAATGCGCAGTTGAGTATACATATAGAAATTGCGCAATATAAATGTACAATAACATAATATTGCCACAATGATAGCTATAACGAATTCTTGATTGTGATTGACTGTTAAGGTCTGTTACAGACCTTAACAGTCAATCACAATCAAGCATTCGATATAATAGATATTAGGATAAAATAACCAGTCCTGAAAGCAATTATTTAAGAAACGTTACACTGCTAAAATTTTTGGAGGGCGTGTTTCCTTTCAGTGTAAATTCTAATAGAAAATTCTAAGAAGATAAAGTGGGATAGACATTTTGGGGAGTAAAATGAATAAGGTGAAGAACAATTACTGGTATATGATCTGATTATCACAGTGACTCGAACAAGATAGACAATCATTATTATTTTTTCCGCAAAGTTCTGGGACGAATGTGAAATCATAATGCTCATCTTTTGTCGGATCTTAAGCCATTTGCTCATCTTCCGTCTCCTTGAGCGATTTCATTCAAATCCACAAAGTTCATCTCTCCACTCATAACGCTCCGAAAAAAACGATATCCGAGACTCACATTTTGACTTCTTCATTCAAAACACGTTCCTGTTATGATTGGTGCCACTTTACGTGTCCTCAATAGTGATTAGAGTTCGTCAATATTTATATTCTAATTTTACCCTCGGGTTTCGATTTGTTTCTAACATTGGCTACTCCCAATTCTTCATAAATTCGTGGTTGCAGATGGAATATTGATTAATTTTGAATTGGCGGCTCGTACACATCCGGGAATGCCAAACTGGGGATTTGTAATTATAGTCTAATCATTACGACAATGTAATATAATGTCCATGGGTCAAATCTTAGTAGGATATTGTATATTTGGTTTTCTTTGGAATATTCAGCAAATGGAATACTAGTACTTATGCATGAGATTAAACAAAAATGCATTCTGAATGAATTGTAAAGCTGAGGTTTTTCATCCGCTGAAACTCACCTGTGTTGGAAATCGGATAAAATATGACAGTGCAAACTCCAAATATGCCAAAAGAACAACTGGAAATGCAAGAAGGGGCCAAGTAATATTACAATTAAAGCTGTATGTTGTGATCATTTGGCTCATGCATGATAATTGTTGCTGCTTCAGTTATATTGAGCATTCTATGTATCCTGGGGGCCGTTTCATAAAGCTGTTCGTAAGTTAAGAGCGACTTTAAGAACGACTGGTGACCTTTGTTATGTGCCAAACCATCGCCAATGATTATACTATTCACCACAAGAAAGGATCACCGGAGATTCTTAAAGTCGCTCTTAACTTACGAACAGCTTTATGAAACACCCACCAGGATAGAATATAAAAATGATAGGGTAATAATTTCTTTTAAAAAAAATACTTTTTCCATAGACTCAATATTGGCCGCCATTTCAGCGCTTCATATGCCAGTCAGTTGTGAGTAATGCAAACTTTGCAAATAGGATTATAATACCCCGCCCCCCCCCGGCATTCACAGTGACATGAAGGGTATAATCATTGATTGTCTGCTGCATTAAGAACAACGCACAATCATGGCGACTTATTCTGTCGGTTAAGAATATCCAGTTACGGTTTTATTTCCAACGTATTGCGAGCTATGTCCCTTCTTCCGTTTTAAACACAATATTTTAAATCAACAATTAAGATACTTCTCTGTTTGACAAAATCAATTTTCAAGGAAAGATAATATACATGTAAATTATGAAACGACAAATTCCAACTCAAGCAAAGCTTGTATCCGTGGATTTCTCATGGAGGGAAAACAAAATTAGAAAAAGAGAGTGAAGGAAAAAGCAAAGACTAAATACAGCTCGTTCAGTTACATGTTTTAAGAAGGATTATATTTTGTACATCTAGTCTTGACAACTATGCGCAACATCTTAAAAGGTTAAACGAAGCATTAATTCATGTTATGCGGTAATAGTACTTTTGGATATGTACAGTCACATGATTTATGAGACTGGCGGATTGTACAATGACCTCTGCATGAACATTCACCAAAACATACTTCATTTGGTTCAATGTTCGTTTGGTACATGGCCATGGGAAGTGGGGGCGCTGGGGGTAGGTATGCTCTAAATAACCAAAATCAGATTTATTTGTGTTCCGTTACTTTTGTTTTATTTTATTTTTTTGCTTGACAAGCCATTACCCCCTGTTAAAATTGTTCCAAGGGCCCTGCGCATAAGCATATTCAAGACATAGGATTGAGACCCTCCAATCACCCTGCAAAGTCATTTTGATTTCATTAATTTAAAATAATGACCTTCGCACTATAAATGCGAATCAATGATTAAAAAAAATGAGTGTACAGTTGTAAAGGAGTAGTATCGATACAGGAAAAAAAAATCATAAACATTGTTTCTAAAAATGAATAAATTATTGAATACCTGAACATGCTGAAAGCCAACCTTCAGTTATTAATTTACTGGTGGTTAAGAGCATTAATTGTTTAGAGTAAGTGCTAATTGTGATTTCAGTCATCTGGTTATACATGCATTCGAATTAGTAACATTACGTTTTAAGGCAAAGAAAAGGCTGCAAGTAAAGCTGCTATAATGCCTCAACTCCATTCGCTGCTTCAGGGTGTGATGTTGCCGGCGATCACGCCGGAGAGGAGGGGAGATGGAGGGGGGGGGGGAGATGGAGGGGGTGTATTCTCTCTTGATATCCACTCGTAGCCTATGGAAGAGGGTCACCTCCATAAAAAAACCCTCAAGAAATCACGGCCTATGCTTGATTGCATATTTCGGGGAAAATGAGAGAAAGCGAGTGATCCAACCTTGACTGACAGACATGGGTCGATTGAGAGGCTTGCGATTGTGACGTCACAAAAATCACTCAATGGACTAGTCAAGATAAACAAGATCACCATCTCAAATAGAGAGAGTCAGAGCCCATGACTGGTCAATATGATGGGTCCGATGGAACCTGATTTTTTTTGGGGGGGACTTGAAATGTGTACATATTTCATAATAAAGAGCAAAAATACCATTAATACCATAAAAAGCACCATACAGGGCTGGTGATAGAGCGAAGTGACCGATTTTAAATTCGGACTTTCTTTTCATTAGCTACAGATTAAAATTAAAGGATGACGGATACTTCAAGTCTAATTTTTAGAAATTCTGTAGTGATTAAAAAAAGAGTTATACGCAGCACTACTTACATTAATGAAACAAGGAAGGTAGACTGTCAGATTATATAGAAAGAATACTATGGAATTGCTGTGATCGATCAGTGGATGAATCTTCAGACTTTGAACCACAAGGTCTGAGGTTCAAATCTCACTGCACATCTTGCGTCCTTAAACGTCTGTCTATGTACATTTGCCATTCTCCACCAAGGTGTGATAAATGGGTAACCGGTAGAAAGCATTTACTTGAATGTTGGATCAGGGTAAGCCGGAGTTGATAATGTGCAGCAGCTAGGAACATATCACATTTCATGTATCTATTCATCAAAGATATGAATACGATGAATGACATGATTGACAATTAATTAGCTAGACTGAGTATGAACCAGTATAATACCCGGCTGTGAAATAGCGGCCATGTTATGTTTGACACTGGAAACTATGTTGCTTGCTGTTGATTGCACTGCAATTAGAGATAGTACCACATTTTTCTTTTTATTTCCTCTTAGACTCTGGGGGGGGGGGGGGGTGAACAAAAAACAAACAAACATGAAATCTATTTTGGCATAACCTAAAATGTCAGTTAACCGGAATTTAACATGTTATGATGACGTGAGGTTCACTGGACTATTTGCCTTAAGCGCTATGACGTCATAACCTTTCTAATTGCTTGGAGTAACGAATGATATATAGGGATTGATGAGAACGGCCTTTACCTGTTGCCATGGTAATGAGGCGGATGAAAGGAACTGCTCAGGAATGGTATACAGGAGAACGTATTCCTGGTCTGAGTTCTATCCGTCGACCGTCTGCTGTTGGACCACACTGACACGATTGGAGTATTTTTAACCATTATCCCTTTGGTTACGTTAGCAATTAGAGAACGACCTATTAAAACTGATTTCATTATAGGCGCTTGTTCTTGGTGAAGAATTGTCACGAACAGCAGAACGTGATGTGTCTTCTTCATGCCGCAATATCTTACTTCGCCTTTGAGAAGAAGAATGTAAGAGACAGAAAGAGAGAGAGAGGGGGGGGGGGGTGAGTAACATTACATGGATGAACAAGTAGAGGGGTGGCACACGTTACTGATAAATGTCATTCTTCTCGATTTAAAATTAATATTTCCATGACTTCCTTAAACCAAAGAATGACTGGAAATCTTTGATATTTCTAGATTTGTCCTGAATTTCGGGATTGATGAAGAAAAAAAAATCCACTAAACCTAAAGCTGGATATAAATCATTTCTCCCTTTCTTAGAAATGAACTAAATTATAGAATTATCAACAAATAATAACATTTTCTTTTCTTTCTCTATGGCCCACCACCTCACGGCTAAATCCACTCTCTCTTCGTTCACACGACTTGCCCAGCCCAAATATTCATGTGTTTACCCCTCCATCTATGGAGAGACAAGTATGTTGCAAAATAACTGGAAAATTACTGATCAAGAAAATGTTGTACAGACTGTACTTCTAATAGAGTTTAGGATTAATTCAACGACAGAAAAAATTAACAAAGTCAAAGAGCCGAAAGATACTACTGTGTGTAACTTTGGCATGCAGATGGGGGCGCCATGGACCCCAACAATAAAAAAAATACGAAAAAAGGAAGAAAAAAAAAAAAAAAGGAAAGGAAGGAAAGCATGATATTTTATATGCTGTGAATATTATGTCGCAATCTATAAAAATATATATTTTTGGTCTAAAAACGTAAAAAATATGGTTCGCTTGCATCGCTCGCTTTTTACCCCATTCATTAGGTCTGGGCCCCTGAAAATTTGTGGATCATTACGCTTTGTAAAGCTAAACCAGTGATCACGGTTTTGGAGGCATTCCAAAATTTTCCACTCTAACCTACAGTAGCGTTTTTTTTTTGTTCTTTGTGTGCTTAAAAAAGCGATAAAGTACGTCAGAATGATATTATAATCATGACCGTGATCATACTTAAAATGGAAAGGCGTCAGAAGAAAATCTTAAGTGGGTGACCAGTCAATAGTTAAAGGATCTTGAAGAGATCCGAAATTGAGATTCAAACCCATTTCACACCTTCAGATTTAGCCAATTTTAACAAACTGGAATGATAATTTTTTTGGAATAGAAGAAAATAGACGTCTAAAAATAGCAAAAGAAATTATCCCTAAAAATGCCCGAATAGATGTCACCATTTCCGAATGAGCGAAGTAAGCGAAAAAAGCAACAAAGTCTTCATTAATATATTATTTTGTGAGAGAATTCGATAGAGAACTCAATCAATAACTTCATATGTCATCGTTTGCCTCTTTTATTTTGTTTTCCTTTTCACTGTCGTGAACTCAATCAATAACTTCATATGTCATCGTTTGCCTCTTTTATTTTTATTTTTTTTATTTATTTTCCTTTTCACTGTCGTGGGTCCCCAAGGTCCCACTCTCACATTCTGAACCCATATTAGTTTTTCATCGAACAAGTAAGGTCAAGATAAGCTAAAATCATGAGCGTTATTTTTAAGTACAGTAAAATATTAAAACTTCTTTTGGTCAAAATTGGTGACTGGAATAACTCCACCAATACAAAGTTACATCCGGCAACTCGATTACGGACGATCGCCGTTGTCTAGACTTGTCTAGTACTTGACTAGGTAGAGATCGATTTTACTTTTATATTCTGAGTCCTGTTTTATGATATATCGCGATAAAGGCATAATTTCTATAGCATGTTTACTATCAGCAAATCGCAATGAATGATTTCAGTAGCTTTTAACTGTTATTGCAAATTTGGTAATAAAACACGTTTTATGAAACATGGCCCTTTTCACTCACTTGCTCCGTTAATGCTGCAGACTGCCGAAAGCAGTGTGACATTTTCAAGTTCACACCGAGCTTGAGGATTTAATCTCCAGTCCACAAATGCCATAAATAAATAGTAGAAACTTGAGTGACACGAGTGCCAGCTTCAAGGGCTGCTAATATATGCAAACATCCCGCATGTCCCTCTGGCGTATTATGTAAAGGACATAAAAGATATTCCACGCTATCACGTGGATAAAAGGCGTATTGTGTTTGTGATTTAAGATTTGCCTTGTTCGTGCATCCTCAATTATATAGTTAGTGATATCATTATTAAGCATAGCAATGCATCTGATACATTAACATATTTTAATCCAGTCTTCTTGCAGTTTATGGATTGGTTTATAGTATACGGACCTGCCTAACCCCAAATTGCGATTCTAGTTCCACCAACCTATGATTTCATGATAATATCTGTAAAATCAGGGTTATTTTTTACCACTATTATCACCTCAGATCTCGTTCGAGTAAGTTGCACAACTGTGAAAGAATGAATCCTATTTCACAACAGAGAGATGGCACAGAAAACAACATGTAAAAACGTGTATTATTGTTGAAAAAAGTGTAACATGATGGTAAGAATGATATGCTTATCTTGCTAATTTCTCAGCAATTAGGGCCCCGGTTCATTTTTTTAAAGTAAATCATTTAGAAAATAATCTTAATTAATATATATCAAATAAATATTGGGACCATGAAATGAAACACTTGTATCATTCTTTTGGATTGTAATTTTTTACATTAAGTGGAAAAGGGTACAATAATGCACCTTTCATTATTATTTGCACTAATAGATGCTCTTTTAAATGCTTAAAGGTGTAACTTTCATCTTTTAAGGTGCATAATGCTGGACGTTAGAAAGGTTCAAATTGGTCACAAGGTTCGTCTCTGTACTCTATAGGGTGCTCAATATAGCTAAATACATCCTTACCTGCTTACAGGTGCACAATAATTGCACTCACTAGCAACCTGTGGGGGTGCTGCTATTATACGAACCACTACAGGGTTCAAATTTGAACCCCTATATATCTGTGCACCAACACTTCCTTTGGTGGTATGTTTTATTTTTGGATTTTGTTCTTAGTTATTTTTAGATTCTAACCACAACTGGTATTTACGTCTATGATTCATACTACAGTATTTGACAATTCACATCAATTGTTCTCGCTAGTTGTTGCTCGGCAATTAATCAACAGACCCGACCACGTATAAAAAGCTGAAAATGGAATCATGAATTAGTTAGAAATCGTCGTACAACCGTTATAGGTCATTGCTATATCGCTAGAAAGTATTTCATTTTGGTTCATATAGGAAAATAACTTGACTCCCACGCAGCTTTTAAGCACAGAGAAAGAGCTATCGAAGTGGAGGGGAAATGGAACAAGTATAACAATCCCATTCATGTATATTTTGAATATCCTTGAAATGCAATGCTGAAAATTATTATTTTTTTCACTCTCGAGTTTATCCATCACTTCCTCTCGCCCACTTCTTTCATTTTTCCTCAATATTTTTGGTTTGAATGGAATACCATTCCTTTCAGTAAGGAGGTTCGAGAAACAAAGGTAATTATATAAAATAAATCCTTTAATTTGTTTCTCCTAACTAAATTCTTTACATGGTGAGATTGAAGTGAACCAAACAAAGTAAAGACAATTATATCATAATCGGGTGGACAAATAACGACATTGTGTAATTTTTAAGTAGTACATTTTATTTTTCTTTCTTTTTTATCGAAATATATGTTCTTCTTGTTACTTACCAATGACATGTGAATATTGTGATTATGTATATTGCAAAACCAATAAAACACATACTTAAACAAAGTTTTAAAATTTAATAGTTTTTCATCATGAATATACAACTGAGCAAGCTGATGATATCGTTTTCCCAACACCTTCTTTTGCGTTTCATATAAACTAAAACTTGCAGATTGAGTACTATTTTGGAAACTTCCAAGCGAGCGAAGCCAGCAAACCAAATTAAACAAAATAATGTTCACAGAGCAAATAATTGATTTGTAATATATCATGAGTGCAAAAGATAAATTAGCCAGGGAATGAAATATGAAAAAAAATTTGTTGTTGAAAAATATAATACGATATAATTATTCAACGTTTGGGGTAAATTTTCGGCGGCCTCCACCAGCTGAACCTTATATCAGATAGAAAAATGAATAGGGTGGGAGATGGAGGGGAAACTACTGGATAAAATGAAATGTAAAAGTAACACTAGAAGGATGAAGGACACGGACAGTCTTGGTCCAAGACCAAAAGGGGGGGGGGGCACTTGTTTATTATGCAAATTAGGAGAAGGGAAAGACGGATCGTGGGGGAGCGAATCTAGTAAATAAACTGCCGATCGTGACCCGATACACCTAAAATTAATATGTTATTGCGGTCAAGTTATTTGCTTCTGTAATCATGTTGATGTACGAGGGGGCGAAGCGAGTGATGGGAATGTATGTTCAATGTGTATGAAATTTTGATTTATTATCAAAATTCAATAGTACATCATTTTAGCATCAAATACTATTTCTTTTTCTTTGCGAGGCCATCATATCTGTACACTCCTGTTAGCTCCATTTTGAAGGACAATCATATCACTCACTGTCAATGTTACGGAAGGTTTTGTATATGCTGTTCTCAGAATTGGCAACAATAAATTGATTTACTCAGTGAACATGAAATTACATTTCATCATGTAACATCTATACGCACCCCAGATCATACAATATGGATACCGTTATGAAATACTCATAGATAAAGTGATATCTCCCCGTATTTGCTGCCGTCAAGGAGAATACAAATCAAATAATTGATTTCCAATCAAATCACGTTTGACAAGGGTTCGGGAGCATCTAGCCTTAACTGCTCATTTTAATCACAATTTGAATTTTTCATGTAATAACCTTACATGTTTACTTGGATTCTTGATTGCTCCATTCACTTACTTTCAAGCCAGAACACCTGAAATTGAACATTCATATAATGTAAAAGACATTAAAAAACCAGTGCCACTCCTGGAGAATCCAGGGTGTCTACGAGTTTCATAAAAACGTAATAGATCGTAGTGCATCAGAATAAATCAAAGCGCAGTTGCTGAATTGTTTTTAGCTTAAAAACTAATACCTCAAAATAATTTGTTATTATTCGAGTGGGCATATACTGATGGAAACATGACATGATGGTTTATGAGCTGGTGAATTCAATAGTAGTTTAGGCCGCGGGGTTGTACTATTAGAAGTGACAGACGCCAGCGGCTTTAAAACTCGTCCGGAAACAGAGATATCCTACGTGCCTGGTCAATGTATCTCTTGAGGAAATTGAATCCATAGTAAGATATTTTTGGTGAAACTATTTCTATGACAGAATAACAAAAAAGATTCCACCATCCCATATTTAAGTCTAGGAGGAGCATTCTGCTACAGCCACACGCACCGCCAAAACCGTATCCAGGGGCGGTATTCTGAACATTGTCTTATCTCCATATTTTATCTTATCTCAGAGATATGACAAAATCGGTATTCTGGTGGATGTCATAACTATTGTCACAAACATTGTCATAAATTTCGTCTCTCTTCTCTTTAGCGCGCACCAAAAATACGCGGCTTTAATGCGCGTAATCCTTTTATACAAGCAAAAGATATGACAAAAAAAGTTATGATAGGGGGTAGCAGTCATAAATTTTGTCATATCTTTTAGTACCAAATATCCCGATACCCTGCCGACTGAATGTCAAGCATATAACGATATCATTTAGATTAGATTGTGGTATTAGTTTCACTCATCATCCACGACAATTTTTAAAATTATTTTTTCATGCTACAATTAGTTAGGCCCTACATATTAATTTCTCCTTTTTTTCTCTGTTTTCCTTATTTTTCTACTTCTCCTCTAAAATCCTTCACAGCTCCCTGTCTCTCTTTGTAATTAAGCGCATCAATATTCGAGTAGTTGCGCGATGCCAGCAACAGAATTGGGGATACCCCCTACCTGTCACGGGGCATTCCTATTGGCTAGAAGGGCTCCCACTGGGAACTAACGATGATTTTGATTGGATTGCTTCCGAAAAGATGGGCGGGAACTTTGAGAGATATGACAGGGAAAAGACAATGTTCAGAATACCGATTTGTGACAATCATAGCGGTGTCACATCTCGGAAAGAAATGACAAAATTTATGACAAAAGTTATGACAGTGTTCCAGAATACCACCCCTGGGCTCCGTAACACAAAGATTAGTAATCAATCGCTAAATAAACTGACCAATCAAGATCAATGTTACACGCGCATTTGGTTTAAAATACTGACCAGGAACCAATCAGTGCGGTTCTTTCATATTTGCAATCCATCGCAAACCTTTGTGTTACGGAGCCCAGATTGTCCAATTCCCATGTAGATGCAATTGCATGGTTCCACATTATTCCCGCACTGATAACAATACGTTAGATACCTCTTCGCTGATTTGCTGAGAAAAGCAACAAACTATGACAAGATGTATACACGAAAATCGAGTTGAAATTAAAAATAAAACATCTGCGTATTTTTGTCTTCCTCACACAAAACCTCTACCCCAAGAATGGAGTGGGGTTTGCATAACAGGACATAATCTTTGTCGGAAACTCGCTGAGAGGCAAAAGCCAGTTTCTAGCTACCATTTTAAAGACAAATAAAGACATCGCCGATAGAGGGTGCTAGATATCTATAAAAAAAATCGAATTTTTACAAAATATTTTTGGAAATAAAATATTGAATGGCCACTATATATTTTTGTAATTCTGCTTGTTAGATGTAGTATATTTCACAAAATTTCCCTTTTAGGCGGGGCTTTACCTTTACCGAAATAGGGCATTTCTCCAATTGTTAAATTCGTGTTTTCAAAAAGAATTTACCATATAATGTCTAAGGATATCACGGTCACTACACTCAGAGTAGAATGTTACAATCATATCCGATACAACTTACAACACTGAGATTTTACCAGTTTTAACTTTGTTATACTGGTGGTGGTTAGGGTGAACCGTATTTTTTTTGTAGGTATATAAGCACCACAGGGAGTTTTTACGAGGTAAACTATGGTGTGAAACACCTAAAGTCTGCTGTCACGGGCGTTCGATTAATCGCTATTGAGTCATAACTAAGTGGTTAGCTCCTGCATAATCGCGATAGTCATGTGTCGTCTGCGCTGCGAGGCGATCGAGGCAACGCCACGGAGCGCACCGCGAGGTGTGGACCACAAATTATGCGCGGGAAATGATCTGCATTGAAGTGTGAAAGTAGCGTCCACTGGGGCGGGTTTGATTGAGTTTGTGAGATGGGCACTTTTCTGCGAGGTAGATGGACTGAGGGGAGGAGGAGAGATACGATCGAGGGGGTAAAGAAAGACTGAAAGAGTTGGAGGCGAGGATTTTGAGTAGGAGGCGTAGATGGAATATGAAAAGGTACGAAAGTACACCGACAGAAATATGAAGTGAAGGAGTGTCAACAGAAACAAGAAAGAAACAAACAAAGATAGAGAGAGAGAGAGAGAGGTAGAGAGGTAGAGAGGTAGAGAGAGGGATGGGGGATGCTGCGAAAGGAAAACAGAATGAAATAAAATGACAAGGAACTACTACCCTAAAAAGAACAATTTTCAAGTCAGACGGAAAACTAAGAACCTATAAATTCACGGTTTACCATTCCTATACAAAAATACCGATAAAGAAAGAAAATAAACGAAAGGACATTCATGTAAGAAACATAATACCGAGAGATGGAGAAAGGAGGATGGTAAAAATGTAATAATGTTCTAGTCATGTAATAGCGTGCTGTAATCCCGCTGTAATAAATCAAATCCAAGTTCATCCGGTCAGGTTTAATTAAGTTCAGTGGAAAACCGATCAGTACGTGCTAAGTGATTAAACCAAAGGTTATCAGTGGGAGTTGTACGTAAAAGAATATTAAAAGATACTTGATGGATAAGTAAGGTTTTTTGAAAAAGAAAGATAGGCTAATCTGATCCGACAAATCGTGTCGAGGGCGAGGATTAAGCTAAAGACTGTAATATACATTTTTTTTTTCTTACTTGATAAGGAAAAGCAAGTATTATCCTATTAAAGAACAAGTCCACCCCAAGAAGAAATTGATTTGGATAAAAAGAGAAAAATCCAACAAGCACAACACTGAAAATTTCATCAAAATCGGATGT